>NW_005357076.1:3496712-3531355 GCF_000412655.1 Myotis brandtii
ATCAATGATTCTCTCTCATCACTGATGTTTCTATTTCTCTCCCTCTCCCTGCCTCTCTCTGAAATTAGTAAAAACATATTTTAAAAAACAAAACAAAACTGTCTTCTCTTAAAAAAAAAAAAGTAATCCCCAAATTACCCATATTCAACTTTGGGATATGCTTTACAATTTTAATATGATGATTTACCAAAGAGCAAAACCCTGGAATCAATGCCCTGCAGGAAGAGCTGTTACCAGATTAAGAGTAGTATGGTAACAGTTCTAATAGTAGTTGTAGTAACAGCAAACATTTGAAGAGCACTCATTATGATATTCAAGTAAGAACTTAATTAACCATTAAAATGCCAGAAGGTAGTTACTATTATCTTCACATTACAGATGAGAAAACTGAGGTTAACTTTCCGAAAACATTAGGCTCCAGGACCACTGCTGCACCCTTTCTTTCTCTGCTTATCAAGTTCACTATCACTGTAGTGTTTGTACTAATTGATGTCATCATTTTTCAATGACACATAGGAGGGGTAATTGTTTAGAAGCCTTATTTTCTAGCTCCTGTAAAGTCCCGCTTAGATAAATAGACAGACCACTGTAACTGATCAGTCTGGGTCAAGGTCAGGCAGAATTTAATATTATTTGACACTACAAACAATCTACCCTTAGCTAATCAGGACCTGTGTGTGTTCAGAGGCCACAGAAAAGTTGTTGTTATAAATCTCTTGGCTTTATTTATTAACTAAGGTGTGTTAGAGTAGAATAGCCTGCTTTTGAAGTTATCTGAAGACTAAGTTTGGTTACAATATTAATTCCAATGTATTTGGCTTCGAGGCTACATTTTATGCTTTTTAGAGATCAAGCTAAATACACAGTTCTCAGTCAAAAAGCCCTGTAGAGTAACCTGATCCGAGCAGGGGCACTTCAACTCACTGCCAAATAAAAAGCATGATCGCCTTATTCCACACATACAAATACCATTCTAGGATAGGCCAATTAATCATGAATATAACTTTTCAGACATTACATAATTTCACATAGACTTGCTTCTAATGCCTGCCAAAGAAAACAGCAATTTATATCACTAGGAATAAATCTACACTCGAAAAGAAATGAAAGTTACAAACATAAAACAGTATAACGCTAGTCACCTATTTCATGCCACCCTCCCTTATAATTTCTAATAATTTTATTTTACAAAACTGGCATCAGTAAAACAACCTAAAATGATATAAGCTGTTAAATTACATAAATAAATGAAAAAAAGGAAAAACCCAAGTACTTTTCACATTTACCAGAGTAGCAACCTCTAAGATATGACTAATGGCACTAAAAATATCCTATATAATAAAAGGCTAATATGCAAATTGACTGAACAGCGGAATGACCGGTTGCTATGATGCACACTGACCACCAGGGGGCAGATGCTCAACGCAGGAGCTGCCCTCTGGTGGTCAGTACACTCCCACAGGGGGAGCGCCATTCAGCCAGAAGCCGGGCTCACAGCTGGTGAGCTCAGCGGCGGTGGCGGGAGCCTCTCCCACCTCTGCGGCAGTGCTAAGGATGTCCGACTGATGGCTTAGGCCCGCTCCCCACTCCGGGCAGCAGGCCTAAGCCGTCAGTCAAATATCCCCCAAGGGCTTCTGGACTGAGAGGGCACAGGCTGGGCTGAGGGGACCCCCTGCCCCGCCTCGAGTGCATGAATTTTGTGCACCAGGCCTCTAGTAAGAAATAAAGTCACACACACACTGCATACTTCTGGGTCCTCCAATATCACACACACAAAAACCATTGATATAAAAACAAACAAACAAAAAAACCACTGGTATATTAAGTCACTTATTATTTTTAAATGATTTCATTTCCTACCTAAAATTTTTTCTATTTTCTAAATAAATGTTACTCTGACACATCCCTGGGAAATCAGGAATAAGTGACTAATTTGAAACAATCCACCAATATCTATAGTCAACATTTTTAAATATAAATAATCAACATAAACCTGGTAAGTATTCTATTTATAAAACAAACTCATCAGCCCAGGATTACCTTCAACATGTTTATAAAATTCCTTAACAAGCAAAATATTTGCAAGCAAAAAAAAAAAACAACTAGAAAAACAAAAGCAATTAATTATCCTCATGCTGTACTGAAGATAGATCAGACTTTAAAGGGGGTACGCAGACACTCACGACAGATTTATCTGGGTAGTTTCCCTTCTACAGTCATTCTTCACACTACCCTTTGAAAAAATTTCTCTTTCATTTACTTAAATTGGGTGGACTACTGCTTGTTTTTGAAACTTTCCTAAGAAAAATTGGTTGCCCTAATCACTATCATCCCAAAGCATGCTAGTACCTGTACCTACATATGGGGCTTTGGTGCTTTTAAACAAAGACCAAGCCACTAGTGCCAGATCTTTAGTAAGTATGTAGAAACAACTGGTTCATTACTTCCCAGCTTTGTTTAAATCCTTGCTTCAATAGCCAGGATTTTGTTCAACTTTACTGTTTTGCATTTAATGATATACATTTTTTTCATTTTCTAAAAAAGAAACTATATCACAATTATGAGTGTTTTTCCAAACTATGTGTATACAGATGTGAGTGCTCATGTGTGTATATATCTATATGTACGTGTGTATATATATAAAATATGAGTTTGAATTTCATTCTCTCCCCCCATAATAACAGCTAATATTTACTGCATGCTTACTATGTGCCAGGTACTGTATGAAGTGCTTGAATTATTTTGACGATCTCAGGTAGGTGTTATTATTGTCCGAGTCTCATGAGGGAGGAAACTGTGACACAGGTTACATAATGGGCCCAAAGGAGCACAGCTGCAAGTGGCAGAACTCAGATTCCAAGTTGAAAGACTGACCTCAGAACCTGCTTTCTTTACCCCCGTGTGGGTCTCTAAATTAGGGACAGTAACCAGAACAGGGATGGGGTATATTCTTATTACACGTAAGTTGAGGGCAAGGGTCATTTTGGAAGTGGGAAGTGGTGAGTTTATAACAGGGGAGGATATGAGAGGAAGAAGCGATGGGAGGTCTATTATGTCCGAGTACATGAAGAGAAGACCATCAGCAAGTCTCTGCTTAATAATTAATTCAAAATGACTTTCACAGAAGATGGGATTTCAGAAGGGATTTGGAGCAGAAGAAAAAAGGACAGTTTGTTGAGAAGAGAGCCTAAGAAAATGATAGTGCTTGGGAGATGGCTCAAAAGGAAGGTGCTACTTAGAGGAACTTAAAACGACTGGAGAGAGAGAGAGAGAGAGAGAGAGGGAGAGAGAGAGAGAGAGAGAGAGAGATGCTAGCAGGGGATCTAAGCAGCAGATGAGGGAAATGAGATAATCCAGAGCCTGCTGGTGACTGGCTTTGATGTATGGGGTGAACAGCTAGAGTAGATGCAAAAGGAAATGAGAAAGCACTGTAAAGATTTACGGAAGGGGGTGGCATGGTCAGGAAGTCCACACAGCAGGAGGCAACAGCCCATTCGGACCTTGGAAGAGAATACAAGGAGAGGAAAATAACAGGCCCAGAAGCTACTGAGTTTAGTGGATTTCATAAAGGCTAATGTTATTCTGGGCAAGTCTGTATGTTAAGGGAGGAAAAGCCAGAAATTGCCCTAAATTCAATAAAGTCTTCAGAAAAAATTGCCAAGGCAGAAAACTTCCTAGTGATTCTGCCAGTACAGCTAATTGCTTAGCAATTACTGGCCATGATCATAACAGAAATTGTAGCCATTTTTTAAACTCTTATATTGTAAGGAACTATATCTCAAAACCTGTGCAATTTTTATAAGTATTTGGGCATATTCTAAGCAAAGTTCTCTACCTATATCACCAACTTAAAGATGATACTTTTCGAAAGAAAACT
Source organism: Myotis brandtii (assembly GCF_000412655.1). Taxonomy (NCBI): domain Eukaryota; kingdom Metazoa; phylum Chordata; class Mammalia; order Chiroptera; family Vespertilionidae; genus Myotis; species Myotis brandtii. The sequence goes on from NW_005357076.1 coordinate 3,500,590, forward strand.
TACTCTCCTTCATTAAGCCAAGATGTACATATGAATCAGCTAAAGGGTACAATGAATAATTTATACTCACCTGGAATGGTTAACATATGAGCATACTGTCCAAAGATACAGCTAGTTTTCTTAACAATTCAGATCACAGAAATTATTAACAGTCCTTCTCATTTAGTTAAAGGGATAAAATACAAACATTTATGGGGGGAAAACAACTTTAGTAGCTTCTTTATTGATTTAGCTTTAGGAGCATTTTACAACTGAATCCTTTTAAATAGTGTACAACCAGGAGGATGTGTCTAGTCAATAATGAACATCTACCTTGCAGTTGGGGCTCATGAATTAATCAACATCTACTCAATCTCAAACCATCAGGCAAAAATCAACAGTGACCTACATCTCTTTGGACATTGTAGAACCACCCAAACAATGTTATCATTCACGAGGATGACAAACTCAAACCCTAACCACAAGCACCAAAACCAGTGTCTCTATTCACAAGTTATTTATTTCTAGGTTATCTTTTTTCTAAGGCACTAATAGCAGGAATTAAGGTTGTCACATACACTTCCTGTATTGTTGTTTTAGCCATATCATACACGACCCAAAAGCAGAGAAAGGACAGGGGTTAAGTCCAAGGCCCAAAAGCAAAACTAGGGGGTGTGGGACTCTGGATCTCTCCACTGGATTCAATGGTCCATTGTTACTCCAAGTAAGTGGTTTCCGATCAACATGTGAAACAATAGTGGGGAAAATGGTGTGTAAGCAGAAAGTCTTTCCTCGTGAGCGGCAAGTTATATAAAGAAGGTTTTATTTCTAATTATGGTCATATAATTACAGACACTTTAAGGAGAAGAGCCTGTTTGTTCTCCCTGGTGTGAGCAGCTCATGATTTGGGCTCTCTCGAAGCCAGCAGCCAAGTGGCAGTGGCACAGATCCAGGAGTTCCTGGAGGAGAACAGATGGACAGCCATCCGGAAAAAAAGAGCTCCCTGATGTCGCCCAGCAATGCGATGTGAGAGCCTGATAAATGTACCATTCGCATTCAGGTGTTACCTGCATAAAATGCAGGGTTCACAGCATAAGTAGGTATTCTTCTCATTGAGTAGCAGACAATACCATGCTGGTCTGCTGGTCTCCTGATCTCTCTCTCTCTCTCTCTCTCTCATTTTCTAATGAGGCCTTCCTAAGACTTCCTATTTAGCATAAATCTACTTAGCCTAAGGATTATTTTTTAGTTTTCCTTTTAGTTTGATGAAGAGAAAATTCATATTTCATCTAAGTTTCCAGAACTTGTTACAGAAAGTTGCCAAAAGGTTGTTGACTCAACTGCAGCAATAAAGAAATTAAGGGACAGAATCTGGAATCTGACTTCCTGGGTCTGGTTCCTAGCTTTACCATTTTCTAGTTGTGTAGCCTTAGTCACGCTTTGACTCCTCGTTTAGTTTCTATATCTGTAAAATGGGAATAATAGTTGTGCAAATTACATGAGATCACATACCTAAAGCACTTGAGACAATATATATATATATAACATGTAGTAACAGCTAAAAGAGGTTAGCAGCCCGGCTGGCATGGCTCAGTGGTTGAGCGATGACCCATGAACTAGGAGATCACGGTTCGATTCCAGGTCAGGGCACATGCCCGGGTTGCAGGCTCATCCCCAGTGTGGGGCGTGCAGGAGGCAGCTGATCAATGATTCTCTCTCATCATTGATGTTTCTATTCTCTCTCCCCATCTCCCTTCCTCTCTGAAATAAAAATATTTTCTTTAAAAAAAAACCAAACAGGTTAGCAGCTCTGAGTTATTGTTGTATTTGATGTAGATATTTTGGCCAATCAATTTCTTTGAGCACCTACTACTTATTTCACAGACTCACTATCCACTACGCCATGGAAGATTCAAAGAATGAGATCATATGACCCATGCCTTGAAGAGTTTACAAATTACATGAGGAGAGAGCATACACATACAATTCAAGAATATATTTTCAGACAACATAATGAATCCCATAAGCACTTGTGTTACTTGCTTTCTTCAACAGCATATTCTGTGAAACGTTGGCAACTCACATTCTAAAATACCAGTTCCTCTATCCCTTTTAAAAGAAGGATATGGTGAACAGTTCTGAAAATTAAACATCTCAAGAATTGTCAAATGTCAATTGTATCTCAAAATGGGAAAAAAAGAATTGTCTTATTTTCTTTTATGATTTCATATGGCTAAAAAATATGAGCACTTATATACAGGGATGCTATATTAGATACTAAAATTTGGGTTTTTTGAAGTTTTATTTCCTTAAAGCTGTATAATTAGAACATAAAGTATGAACAGACGTATAAAAGTTGGGTAGTCAATCCATATGGCTGCCACAAGAAAGTAAATTTTGATGCAAATTTCAAAATGAAAGATGAGTGAGATTTCAATTAGAAACAAACAACAGAGGTTAAGGGCAATAGGCATGAGGGGAAAGGGGAGGGGTGGTGACTATGACCATTAAAATATATGGACTCGAGCAAGGATTCCTGCAGGAACAGGAAAAGAACGAAGGTCCTTTAGATGGAGAGCCAACTTGGCAAGAGCCTCAAATTAAAAAAAAGAACAAGGCTCTCCTAGCTGACCAGCATGTAACAAACACCCTCACTAGTCCAGAGCTCTTTCTTCCCCTACAAAATGCTCACCACTAGTAGCTAATAAGCTACTGCCTAGGACGCCCGGGGAACTTCTGCTTCCACCTGTTGAGTTCTGTGCTTAATTGTGTTTGTTTTCTAAACTGTTTATGTCAGTTATGCCTGTTACTATAATTAAGTACCTTAATTAAATACTGTACTGTTATCCAACATCCAATAAAATGTGTACAAAAAGAGTTGTAGTCTCTATGGACAGTTAGTCGGATGCTTTTACTAGTAGACAGACTTGACTAATAGTAAAAAAACAACAACTATACAAGATTTGGAGAAATTACAATCTAGAAAAATTCTGCATTCCAAATGTTTCACAAGTACCTTTAAGAAACTGAGACTGAAAATTGTTAAGAAAAATGATGAGAAACTCCAATCCATGCTAAAAAAAAAAAAATTCATAGAGCTTCCAACAAACAACTGGCATGTATATGCATGTTATACATCTTATAAGTTAAAATATTAAAAAAAATTTTATGTCATTTTTATTCCTTTCTTACTTTTAAGCAACTTTTAAAAATTAATCAATTCTTTATCTTATAAGTTAAAATATTAAAAAAATTTTGTCATTTTTATTCCTTACTTTTAAGCAACTTTTAAAAATTAATCAATTCTTAAAAAATTAATCAATTCTTATCACGTAAAATAAAAAAGCTTCTACTATAATAAAATCATGTGGACTTAATCATTCTTGAACAAAAGGACTAAAAACTACACCTGCATACAGGTGGAAAATACATGTTCAAATACATAAATTTTAATATCTATATTTACTATGTTTCATTTCAGCTAAGTCTATGAGTCAAAATAAAAGGTAAATGTAAAATTTGTCACTTTGCCCACAAAACTTCAATCATTTTCTAAGTAAGTCACTACTGACCAATTTTAAGACCTAAATAATAGTGTAAAATTTGTTACTTTGCCCACAAAACTTCAATCATTTTCTAAATAAGTCACTACTGACCAATTTTAAGACCTAAATAATAGTATAAAAAAATGGTAAATAAAACTTATTTATGCTCATTTTTTTCTCAACTGGGTTAAAACATAGGTAAGAACTGAACCTAGGATGCATTAATAAGACTTACTTTATTTACTGTGAATTATTTTGAATACACACTTACTGTTTAAATGTCTGAAACTAGCAGTCCAGTAGAAGCCACCTGTATCTTCCCATTAATTACCCAGAGCAGGTTATTAATCATAATTGCAAACAATTTGCCCAACTGATGTCTCCTTGGTTTTTCTGACATGACCATTTCACAAATAATTAGGCTATAAAACCACTAAATAGGGACTGTGTGTTGGACTATGTCCCGTACATGATGAATACACTGGTGGCGCTCAGTCAATGTATGACTAATGATAACACTGCCATTCGTTTATTTTTCACATACTTTATGTTCACTGAAAAATATTTATCACAGGATTTCATTGTATGCAAGAGCATCTGTAACACAGGGTAGAAACGGAATGTTTTCAAAACAGAGCGCCTGGAAACATTAGCCAGAACTCAGGCGGCCAGCATTTGGGGATTTTTTTGGCAGGCACATAAAATAGATCAGACATTCTGGTTAGAAAACTAAATTCCCCAGCAATAGGTAGAAGAAACCAATTTCATTCAAGATAAATGATTACTTTCAAATTCCATTAAGAGGAAAGAATCTCTGCGTGATAGAGATACAGGAATAAAATCGTGAAAGACAAATCAGATATAAGAGATGAGGCCCAAACAACCACTACCTCATACTATGTAGCATTACCCATTATAGAGCCCCAAAAGCTTTGCAAATTTTTATGCAATTAATTATAAATCACTAAACAAATCCTGACAGTGATGAAAATGCAGCTTAGACCGTCTGAATATTTCTAACTCTAAACTACACAACAAAGGAGAAAAATATTCAGCAAGGGGAGAAAAAAGGTTTTTGGCTAAAAGCTCAGCTCACCATCTTGTACTTATCAAAGTCATCTTAAGAGGCATTATTCCAGGGTTACTTTACTGTTGTCTAAAAACGAAAAAATGTGCATGCACTGGCCCCAGGTCAGTGTGCTCAATAAATACTTGTTGACTTGATGTCTTAATTTTTCAAGAAAAGAGCTATGAAACCTTGAAAAATTTAACAACTATGTTTTCTTTCTCCAAAAAGGTGACATAAATGAACTAAGATTTTTAAAATATAAAATAAATACAGGCTCTCTTCCAGCGATTAAATCAGTGATTCAAGTTTTTCCTCTTGACAGAATAGAAAATATTGCAAACATATTTCTTCTGTAATACTGGATTTTACTAAGTAATATTTATTTTCATCTATCTACCTCCCTACATGCATAGCACTTGAAACTGAAATCTTATTATTATACTTGTTTACTACTCAAAATATCTAGCATTCTCTGTTTCACATGCATAAGTCTTAACCATTCAATCACACCACTAGTTTCTTGAGAGAAGTTCTTACACTTTTTTTCACCCTCTTTAGGGTCTAATGTACCAATGGGCTTTGAGAGACCTTCAAAAAATTACTTATTTATCAAGTAAAGTGATCATTTAACCAGAGAAAGAAAGTAAACCCTCTCATCTGGCACAGACAACCAATACTTGCTTTATTCAAATATCCTTGTTCATAGAACAGGATTAACAATTTCACAAATTGTGAGCAGAGTAAAAAATCTGATACTACAGCTATACAAAAAAACAATTTGCTTTTCCTTGAATTTTGCACTGTACATCCTTACACTTGATGAAAAAGAGAACTGCCAATGAAGAGAAATTTCCAAATAATAAAATGCCAGGTAGACCATTCCTTTTTCCTAGAGCACTCTTTGTTGATACGTTCAGGTGTCTGACTCATGACCTGAGTTAGCCTGCATAAGCCTGTGGCATCCTCCCAAGTGTAGGACAGCTAAGAGGGTCTCCTCTAGCTACCAGCATGGAAAGCAGTGCATGGTCTGCACACTTCCTAGGCTGGACAGCATAGCATCCAAGGGCAAAGATCACTGTGGAAGTCGACAGTTGTCTGACAGCACTGCAGTGGTGCTGGATGCTTGTAAATGGCAAAGGACATCAACAAAGGCAAGTGGGTAGGAGAAGCAGCACCCACTCCAAGTCATGAGAAGGACACCCGAGGAAGGGTGAGAGATTTGAGGCTAGGGAGATGGGCTACTGAATGAATCCAGCGCTCCCTGAGGCTTCCCCCTTCCCCAGTCCCACCAGAGATTCTGAACCAGAATTTTAAATGATCTGCTTCATACAAAGGAGATTTTCCATCTCCCCAACAAGTCCATCAGAGACCCCCCAAATAGTTTTTACTACAGCAGGCTGCAGTAGGCCAAGGAGAGGTGCCCCCTGCTGAGCCCCTGGCTCCCCAGTTAGATTGCCTGAATCATTCGGGCTCTCCTGAGAGGTTTTCTTTAGACCCCCAGGAACAGTGAGGTCTCGCTTCCAGGGATCTGCTCCAGGCAGTCCCTTGCTGTAGACAGATGTGACTATTAATCATTAGCAGTTTATACTTGTGGAGTGTGTGGGGGAAGCAATATACAGAAGCCTGAAAGGGGCCTTGTCAAGCACCTATACTGGGCCATCACACTAATTGGTAGGGAACTGCTCATTACATCAACATCTAGGTCAAACCTAGGAACAGTAGCATCCTCCAGTCAGATTTTGTGATTGTACTTCTGGACTGTGTATTCTAAGGAACAATAGTAGTGTCGTAATGATTATGGTGATTCCACTGCCTTACATTTATTGAATATGCTTAACTCTTACTTCAGTTTAACATCTGTTCCTTACAATCCTATATGAGAAGAGGAAGAATAAATACCCCAAAATGAAGGAATGGGACACAGGACTGACTTGACGAGGTCACTCCTTCCTAGGAAAGCCACACCATAGGTCTCTCCAGTGTGTACTGAGGAAGGTCGCAAACAGATACATTCATTCGTTCACTAAACAAACTTCTGCCTGATGCCTCCAAGCGAAGTGGTGGACCAAGCTCTGTGAGATGACATGGAAGGAACAAGGTGGCATTTAAGCTGGGTCTTGAAGAGTGAGTGGGTGTTGCTAGGTGGAGAACTAGAAAAAGTGCAACATGTATGGAGACATGGACCCAGGAAAGGACCTGGGCCAGGTTATTAAAAATATATAAATAAAACAAGTAGTCAACATGATCTCTATAGGTAATATTGATACAATAATTTAAAAAAAACACATTTCATGTTTGACTAGTCTAAAACATCACATGCCTATCCAATTTCAAAATCAAATTTAATAATTATTGATTGAGTGTTCACAAAATACATATTAATATGCACTGAGCCTTAATTTTTTTTAAATATATTTCTTTATTGATTTCAGAGGTTGAGTGTTCACAAAATACATATTAATATGCATATTAGATACCCAGTTACTCACTGTGCCCTGCACCCATGGCCACTGTAATTGCATGGTTATCTGTGTGATTATTGTTTTTTGGCTCCCCTGCCCTCCACCCTGCCTTGAGCTATAAGGTCCATGTGGTAAGAGCTGCATCTGTTCTGCTTACCGTTCTATCTCCTGCGCATACACCATGTCTGTGCCCAGCACGTACGTAATGAACACTCAAAACATTCTTTCAATGACTACATGAATGTACTATATCAGGCACTGTGTTACAAAAAAATTCCCACTCTACAGAATAAAATGACACCTAAAAATTAATAATAATACCACATAATGAGTGTTGTAAGAGTTACTGTTAAAGAGCTATGAAAGTACAAAGGAACAAATAATCCAGTTCAGATATATTCTTACACATCTTGTTATATAGACAGTTTCTCCCCTTTACTAATTGTTTTTATAAAAATACTCATTCAACAGAACCTATGTTATTCTGCGAAGGAAATTTAAGCAATAAAACTGACTCAATTTCAAAATAAGGTTTCACAAAATACTTTATTCTTTGCCAATCACTGTGATTACTAGTGACTTTGTAAGGATTACCAAAAAAAGACAACCTATATAATAAAATCCTAATATGCTAAATGTCCGATTGTTCGTTCAACCGTTCGTCCAGTCGCTATGATGTGCACTGACCACAGATGCTCCAACCGGTAGGTTAGCTTTCTGCTGGGGTCCGGCCGATCGGGACTGGGAAAAATGGGCCGGACACGCCCTGGAGCCTTCTCACGGTCCCTCCCTAGCCCCGATCCTGCACCAGTGGGGTCCCTCTGCCTAGCCTGCACCCTCACAACCTGGGACCCCTCAGGAAATGTCGGAGAGCCAGTTTTGGCCTGATCCCCGCAGGCCAGGCCGAGGGATCCCACCAGTGCACAAATTCGTGCACCAGGCCTCTAGTGTTATTATAAAGGAAGACTAGGATAAGACTAATCCTAGACCTTCTTAGGAAATCCTCTTCATTGAAAGTTTCATGGATGGGGAGAGAGGGGATGCTAAGGGAGAGAGGAAGTGTGGGATGATTCTCCCACAATAACAAAGAAATTTTACATTTTGATTGGAATACAGAGGCTACAAGATCTCCTCTAGCATCCCACAAATTCCAACATTAGACCTTTAACTTTCAGATGTTTAGAAATAGTTGATGCCCCAAAGGCTCAATTAAAACAAGTTGAAAAAATAATAATTCAATATAGTAAACTGGCAGACTCCATCATCTGATTTCATCACAGAGCAGTAGGAAGCACTTAATCGGCTGATGAAGAAATACAAGAGGGTTCCCTAGGCTGGAAGGCACAAAATCCAACTTTCTATTTCTTTGGCAAAAGGAGGAATAAATCAACACAGTAGGAAGCAAGTCATAGAATTTCTAGTTTTTAAATGTCAATTTCATGGTTAAGAAGTAATGTTTTGATGGTAATGATACCTTTTCATTTTTAAAAACCAATCATGAGACTTAAGTAGGAAATATCCAATTAAGAAAGTTATTTCCAAGGGTAATGTCCCTCCCTTCCTTTCAAAATTAAAACTCTTAATATTCCCTTGGCTTAGAATAAGTTTTTTAGTCATTCTCATTCTTTGACTCTTTGCCTAATACAAGCTTTCACCACTCCTATTGATATTTATAAGAATGTCTTATTATTAACCTATAACCCAATTAGTCACCAAACTGGCAGAATACACTGCTATTTGGAAGCCACACTTATAAAGGAAGTTTAGAAAAGAAAAACCTGAGCAAAGTGGGCTATATTATGACTACTTTATTTATAGTTTTTAAAAAAGTATTCCAGGAAATCGACAGTAACAAATTCAGAATAAAAGAAAGTACAGCTCCTTCGTGTGCACTGGAGCAGGGGACTGGGCTATTTGAAATATAAGCTACAGTTCCCCTCTTACCAAGCCACCTCTCCCCTTACTCTCCTATTACTCTCTCTGTTCATCTGAGTAAAGAATAATTTCATCCTTCCAGTTACTCAGGCCAATAACCTTGGAAGTATTTTTTTTCTAACACTGTACATCAAAGTATATCTCTAAGTTCTGTTGGTTCTACCTCAAAATATATCCAGAATCTGTCCACTTGTCGCACTAAGTCATCACATCTCTTGCTTGATTTATAGCAACACCCTCCTTGTTGGCTTCCTTGGTGCCGCCCTACAGTTTATTTTCAACAGGGCAGCCAGAACATCTTGTTGAAATTTAAGTCAGTCAGCTCATGTCCCTCATCTGCTCAAAACCTTCCCTAAGACTTCTCATCTTGTTCCCAGCAAAGCCAGAGACCTTACACTGGCTCCTAGGCCCTGCAGGAGTTGGGGCTTTCCTTCCCATCCCTGCCCTCGCCTCTTACACTCTCCCCTCTCACTGCACTCCAGCCACACTGGCCTCCTGCTTCTCAACCATGTCAGAGCACACTCTCATCCATCAGGTCTTTGTCCTCACATAATGACACTCCTTCCCCATGCATGGCATGCTTCCTCACTTCCTTCAGGATCAAATGTCACTTTCTCAAGGAGGCCTTTCCTAATCCAGCTATTTAAAATAGCAACCTTGCTTCCCCCACCCTGTCACTCCTGACTCTGCTTTACCTTCCAGCATTTATCACCAGCAGACATGCTATATATTCCCTTGTTATTATCTGTCTCCTCCCAATAAAATGTAAATTAATTTCATAAGAGCAGAGACTTGTCTGTTTTGTTCCCTGCTACATCTCCCATGCCTACAACAGTGCCTGACATACAGCAAGGGCTCAGGAAATATTGATTGAATTAATGAATAAATAAATGAATGAATGCCACACTTCTCCTTTCCACATCTTCCTCTCTTTCTCCATAGTATTGCTAACAATAGAATTATTTGCCCATGACCCATCAGTAAAATTGTATTGAGTTTATATTTCAAAGATCTGTTTTAAACATAACTCTTATTATTCTACCTGAGCCCGCACCCATAAGTAAACAGGAACTTACGAAGTTAGCTTAACTTCTAGCTAAATCTTGCCAATAATCTCTGCCTGCCTCCAAAGGCCTGTAGTTTCTCTGGCCACAGTGTACAATTAAGACAGTGTTTCCCAATCCTCAATCATTCCCAGACCATCCTCAGCAATTTTGCTTAATCTGTGCTATTATTTTTTAAGTAATTTTTTGGCTCATATTTGTTCTTTTAAAAAATTCAGCTTAAGCATTAATAGCCATGAAATGAAAGGTTAGAAGCGGTCATTTCCCCCTAATAACTATTAAAATACAAGCATGACTATAGAAATGAAATGTTTTCGCATAATCCACCAGTGGTATAATACCCTCCCCAAGGATTCACTGATGGATATAAGCCAAAAAGTTTACCATGGGGCCTGCAAAGTAACACACACACACACACACACACACACACACACACACACACACTTTGCTTTACACCATGTAAGTTAGGAATTCAAGTCACAATTGAATCAGATCCCCTATGAACTCAAAATGTTTGATAAGAAATTTCTAAATTCTTGGTCAGATTGATTTTTTAAATATATTTTTTATTGTTGATAGTATTACAGATATCTCCCATTAGACCACCAAAACTAAGCTCTTAAAGGGAAATATCTGTTCAATTCTCTTTGGGTTCTTTTGCAAGATATTATCAGCTAAAATGCTACGGTAAAAAGCAAACTTGTGTGCTCTAGAAAAGTTCTTTTTTTGAGCACCATTCCATCTGTGTCTATCTATATCTATATCTATATCTATATCTATATCTATATCTATATCTATATATCTATATCTATCTATATTCTTTCCACCTTCCCTCCCTTTTATTCTTTCCTTTCTTTTAAGAGAGGGTTGGCTGGGGTGAAGGGACCTGGGAAACATTTCCTAAACATGATAGCTTTCTTCATAATAGCAATTTTGCAGTTTATTTCTATTTATCAAATCTGACCTCTAAAGCTTACTTTTCTATTTTAGAGGATGATTTAAGACTCTCTAAGAATAATGATCTTTTACAAACTAAAAGGCCATCCGTATATTCAAACATGTGTTAAAATGTGAGCAGTATTCTAAACTAACTGTAGGAGGTTGTTGGTTTGTTGTTTTTAAAGACTCAGATGGACACATCTACACAAGCTAATACTAATGTGCTGTTCTTCCAACGCAAAGGTTACTGACCTATCAGTAGGAATTGTCTTCTCTGGCAGAGATGATAGATTTGCCGTGTCTTATCTACACCCCCTGCTCTGTCCCCACAATGAGCCATGGCATAAATGTGCATGACAGCTGGCAAGGGGGAGTCAGGGTCTGTGGCCATGGGCCAGAGAAAAGCTTACCAACCCACTCAGAGCCTGGACCTATGACCCGTGTCTCATTAGCACCTTGCTCCAAGCAACTGAGCCGCCACAAAAATCAACAGTGGCTTAGGCCATTTTGTTTACGAGTGAAACAAATCAGGTCAGTCTGACAACCAGTAGTTCAAGCAGCCACTAGAGAATTGCCAAAAATACAGAAGAACCAATAGTGAGGAGGATTATAAGGGTCCTGCGGGCCTTTGGAGGACCCCTACCCCCATGCCCTGCAAAGCAAGAACATAATAAGAAAGTCTATTTTTAATATATCCGGCAGTCAGTGCATTAACAAAAGATAAAAGAAGAAAAGCACATTTACAACTTCCTAGGTGATACCTTTTGTATTCAGTGATGAGAACATACTTGATAGATGCACAGAAAAGAGCAAGTGGCAGTTTGTGCTTGGGAATCCCTTTTAAAAACTGCTTTTTAAAAGCTTTAGGAAATTACACTATAAAAATACTTAGCTAACAATCCATTTACGTTAGAAAGCCATTTACTCTTAAGGCATAATGAAAAAAACAAAAATAAATACACAGCAAATCAAGCTCAAAATAAATGATATAAATATTTTCATTACCAAAATTTTGGATTTCTAAAACATCCAAATAATCTTTCCTTTTAGAATATACACACATTAATAGTAAGGAAAGTTCCCTGGGTACCACTTTATGCCAGGGTTTTAGTGGATAGTTTGAATGGGGTTCTCCCACCGTGGGGTGGAACATGGTAAAAGGCTGACAATATAAACCAGCGGTCGCCAACCTTTCGGACCTCATGGACCACCAGCGGTCCGCGGATCAACGGTTGTTGACCGCTGAGCCTATCTCCACACAAGCACCAAAGAGCTAATGAGATAGGGCTCAATCATCTGTTGTAGACTAGTGAAGACAGAGGCCTGAGAGGTAAGTCTAACACTCAGAGCCACATCTGTCCTGAGGTTATTTAATAGCCCAGGAAAAGAAGAGGAGCTGAAATTTTGGTGGCCTCTGGGACCTAATAAACTGGGCGCTCTAGTAAGCCAATTCCTACTATAAAATGGCCCTCACATAAAGTAGGAAGTAACATGGACTTGCAGCCCAACTCACAACACCTGAATTATGAACCAGCTTGGAGAGGCTTTACACTACTCAACTAAGCAGAAGACAGAAAGAAGCACATGAAAATTCTAGACCTTAAATTATTTCTATAAATATTTTTTTAAAAAACAATATCCAACATATAGTCGCATGAAAAGACATTGAGTCAAAAGTTGCAGAAACAATAAGCAACAGAATCAAACCAACAGAAATTTCAGATATTGAAAATATAGGCAAAGATGACGTGGCCGGTTTGGCTCAGTGAATAGAGTGTCGGCCTGTGGACTGAAGAATGTCGGGTTCAATTCCGGTCAAGGGCATCTACCTCTGTTGCAGGCTGGCTCCCCGGCCCTGGTCGGGGTATGTGCAGGAGGCAATAATTGATGGTCTCTCTCACATCAATGTCTCTCTCTCTCTCTCTCTCTCTATCTCTCCCCCTCCTTTCCACTCTCTCTAAAAATGAGTGGAAAAATATCCTTGGGTGAGGATTAACAAACAAACAAACAACAACAAAAAGAAAATATAGGCACAGATTTTTTAAAAATTATGTTTACTATATTCAGAGATTTTTTTAAAAAAACAAACTTACAAATCTGGCAAGACACTGTCAACTAAAATGTGACAAATTTGAAAAGTACCTAAATAAAAATTCAATAACTGAAATTAGAAATTCAATGAATGAATTTAATGGCAGATTAGATATAGCTGAAGAGAAAATTAGTAAACTACAAATGAGAAGAAATTATTCCGAGTATAGCTCAGAGAGAGAGAGAGATAAAAAATACAGGAGAGAGGGTAAGAGGCATAGGGCAAACAGTGAGAAATTATAACATATGTTTAGGTGGGAACCCAAAACGAGAGAAGAGGATAAAGCAGAAACAATAGGTGAAGAAATAAGGGCTCAGGATTTTCCCAAACTAATGAAAGATACCAATTCTCAGTTCCCTCACAGAATAAATAAAAAGATAATCCATATTTAAATATAACATAGCAAACTTCAAAAATAAAAACCAAAGAAAATAATTTAAAAAGCTGCCGGAGGCAGTTGCCTTAGACTGATAAATGAAATCAGAAGACAATGAAATATCTTCAATGTGTTCAGAGAAAATAACCAGCCAGAATTCAATATCTAGCAAAAATAATCCTCAAACATGAATATGAAATAAAGATAAATTTTTGCAAGCAAACTTGTACTCAATGAAATTCTTTTCCTCCTTCAAGACCCAGTCATATATTTATTCATTTTTTTTATCCTCTGAGCACCTAGATACAATGCTTACTGAATTGCCATATTAGCACAAATACAGGGTGTCTTCCCAAAAACGTAGACACACTTTAACAGCTTGAGAAGGCTAAAAGGCTAATTCCAATGTAACCCTGATGTTTGGGTGGCTAGCAATCTGAATCTGTGCCGGTAACCTAATGTACATTCTTGACAACCTATAATTAAGTCACTGGCCCTTTCCTCCACAATCTGGTCTTGCAAGACCTGTTACCTAAATGCTCACATTTACAGAGGCCATAAACCATGAACTCCCAGATGGGGGTTATCAGGGCTGGCGCCAGGCCAGGCCCTTAGATATGATCTCAAGACCCCCATCCCAACCGACAGGGCTTTTTGCAAAGCCCACGAAAGGTCCGGAAGTCCCATCCCACATTTGGGGGACAAAGAAACCAAAGGGGGATAAAGGGAGGGCTTCCACCACATTGGTTTGCTCAGACTCTGGAGGCAACTCCTCTGAGACCACTGGCATAATAAAGCTGTGTGACTTCATTTCTCTAAGCGCCGCTTGGGTTTCTTTGGTTTTCTACAATAAGCTGATAACTCAACTTTGAAAATAAAATGTATTTATTTTTTTAAAATCTATATTGTTGAAAGTATTACATAGGTCCCCTTCCCCCCCCCCCCATTGACCCCTCTAGCCCGCTCCTGCCCCAGCTCCAGCTTCACCACACTACTGTCTGTGTCCATGGGTTATGATATATGCATACAAGTTCTTTGGTTGACCCCTTCCCACCCACCTACCCTTCCCTTCCCTCTGAATATATTTTAATAAACACTGCCTTTATAATTATTCAAAGTGTGTGTATACTTTTTTTGGGGGGATACCCTATATATTTACAACTAGAATTACTAGAATGTATTAGAATAAGAGCAGGAATTTTTCTGTTTTCTTTGCTGCTTTGTACCTCAACTAAACAGTGTCTGTCATATAACAAGTACTCAATAGATATTATAAAATAAATTCATATTCTCATTATTATCAACAGAATTTTAAAAAGCCATTAGATGCTACTATAACAGTTGAACATAATTATTCCCTTTGTTTCTTCAAAAAGACAATAAAATCTTAATGTACATTCTAAAATTAGAAACACTACAAATTAAATGCTCACAAGTATGGTTAACTTGAAACTAAACAAACATAACTCATAAATATGAGGATGTATTTATAAAAAGCAATGAGTGAATGTGATTTCTAACTACATTTCTAGTTTCATCTCTCACTATGCTCTCCATTCCTATTAAGCGATTGGCCACTCTATAATGTCACCAGTTTTTCATGCTTTCATGCCAAATACCGGTATCTCTGTTGAGTGTCCTGTTCTTCCACCCCAGTTCTCAAAAAACTAAATCTCTCATTCTTTAAGAGCCAGATAAAATGTCATTTCTTCTGTAAAGGCTGCCTTAACACTGTCACCCAGTGAGTTAGTAACACTCTCCTCTCTACTCAGATATTAAAAGGACTTTTACAGAATGTATCACCATTGTGTTAACATTCTTTATATATATGTTGTCTACCTCATTAGAGCTAGAAGTTAAGGGCCATGTCTTCCACTCCTTTATCTCCCTACCCTCAAGCACCAATCTTAGTGATGTTTGGAACATAGTAAATATCCAAACCTGTTGGCTAAAATGATGAAAGACAAAGAAAGAATGAGGAGGTATAACAGACTGTAGGAAATAGAAAAGAAACAACTAAAGGCAATGTGAGATCGTGGATTATATCCTGGGAAAGAAAAAAATACAGTGGGTGAAAAACTGGTAAAATTCAAGTAAGGACTATAGTTTAATAAATAATTGTACTAATGAATTTCTGGTTTCTAACTACTGTACTATGGTTATCTAAGTGGATAATGTTAGGAGAAGCTGAGTAAAAAGTAAGTAATGTTACTATTTTCAAAACAATTTTTTAAAACGTGCTTAGATTGAATAATTTTATCAAATTGTAGAAACATCACAAAGAAATGTTCAGTGTTATATAAAGTGCTCAGATACACAATGAAATAAATAATGAGACAAAGGAATCTGAATTTTACCAAGAATGAATTCATGTACACATGTATCAAGTATAATTAAAAAACAAAGCCAAGAAAATAAATTATGTGAAGAGTACAAAGCAAATTTAATATACCTGCAAACGCGCCTATGGCCAAAGTAGTCAATAAAGACACATGGTTCTGAGCCACCACTATAAGTGTTCTCTTGATAATATGAAATTTGATGATACACACAAGAATGTGTAAATCATAACACCTGAAATCCAATATGCTATTGGGCAGGTATTTCATTCTGACACATCACTGCACATGAAATCAAGCTCTATATAAAGCACTGTGACATGTTGCAGAATAGAATAGAAAAATATGTCCCTGATAGAACTGTTGAGATTGTAAAAATACAAATGTGAGAGGTCAGTTTAACTTAGAAAAAAAATATGAATTTTTAAAGAAATCACCATTCAATAAAGCATTTAGAACACAGCTCAGCCAGTATGGCTCAGAGGCTGAATGCCAACCCATGAACCAGGAGGTCACAGTTCAATTCCCAGTCAGGGCACATGCCGGGGTTTCAGACTCAACCCCCAGTAGGGGGCGTGCAGGAGGCAGCTGATCGATGACTCTGTCTCATCATTGATGTTTCTATCTTTCCCTCTCCCTTCCTCTCTCTGAAATCAATAAAACCATGTAAAAATATAATCAAATAAAAAATTCAGAATTATAGATGTAAGTGAAAAGTGTAAAAGTGATCTACAAAACAAAAGGTTACCATTGGCCATTATGATGTCTCGCAGAGTCACTACAATGGCAATACCTGTATAAAAAATTATAGATTTTAAATACCACCATTATAAGCAATATTAGTGAATTTTAAATCATCTTTGGAACATCGATAATAGTAACAACGCACAGCCATAATGGAGGGGTGGATTTGAATTGATCCATCAGCACACTGAATTGTTTCAATTTAAGATAAAGATAACTAGATAATTCTTTATCTGAAAGACTATGAGGAAACACTCATTCTACAGATACTCACTGCAACTTAATATGTCTGTCAGGCACTATGGTCATGCCCACAGAAAGACACCTTATTGGGGTTTTACATTGAGACAATACCAATAAATGTGATGATGTTATGTGAGTGAAAACAGGAGGCAATGCAAGCGCAGAGCTGAGTCGGGGAAGGCCTCCCAGATTCTCCTCCCATTCACTGACATCTAAATGATGAGGGAGACAGTGAGCTAGAAAAGGGGAGTGGAGGTGTAAAGTTGGACCCTAAGCAGGTGATATACCATATGCGACAGAAGATCTGAAAGTACATGGAGCATGGCATATTCAAGGAAGTGAGGAAAATTCTGAATGCTAGACTACAGTAGGATGAGTAGAGCATGCATTTATCAGCCTGTAGCATGATCCTTAAAACATATAGACTTACATGGATGCTCTAAACAATTATTCCCTTAGATCACACATAACAATAGTTTACCATTGTGACCACTACTATTTTAATGCAAAACTGTATTATTAAAGGCCGTTTTTCTTACTTTTAAGGAAACTGTATAAACTAGACTATGAAAACAAAATAGAATGTGTCAACAGAAAAAAAAATCAATTTGCACTGTGTGTACACTGGAATCATAACCTAACTAGCTATGCAGGCCTTTTAAAGTGTTGAATTTAAAAAGATGGTTCCTTATTTAAAAAATTCCTAATTTCTTTAGCCAAAATTGGCAACTTTTTCAAGCAGCTGGCTTAAGTCCCTTACTCAGAAGATCCTAAAAATTTCCAGAAGAAATAAATTACTTTAACCTTTGCAGTAAACAAGAATTAAACATCATAAATATGAAATTAACTAAAGTCAAATTAGTTCTAAGCATCAAATACTGAGAAAATTATGTTGAAAGCTACCCACATAACAATTCTTCAATTTAAAAAATAATTCATTCAAATAATAAATCTGATTGAATTTTATTTCTCATTTTTGTTGTTGAGAACAGCATCTGTTTTCTGTCACAAGACCTAATTTCTGGATTAACTAATCATACTTTGAGGAAGCACAGTGATATCCACTATGTGAATAAAATGCTACAGACTTGCTAAGTAAATAACACTTAAAGTTCTTGCTTGGCTTGAGGACCGGCCGACTGCACTCGCTCCGCCAAGAGACCTGGATGAGCAGGACGTGCAGGCACTGGGTGCAGCTCCCTGCTGGGGAAGCCCTGAGTGATTCCTGCAGGTCAGGCTGCTTCATGTCTGCGGAAGCAGATCTGTTAGTGGGCCTTGGGCGTACACGTTTTCTTTCAGCTTTGTGCACTCTCTCTCCAAAGGGCTAATTTCTAAAATACAAGCTGTTGCTTGACTAATGTCAGGTAATGTGCTTCTGTAGCAAGATCCCAGTGTAATTCAATCCTTGTGAATTCTAGAAGCAATTAACATTTATGAGAATATTTAAAAGCCTATTTCAAAGTTTACCAGGGAGATGCTTAACTTCAGATTTCCCTAACAAAAATATCTGCAGAGTTCCCTAACATACAAACTAACTACACTGAACAGCTTATTACACCAAACCTCTCCCTCCAACTACTTGCCTATCTCTTTCCCTCTCTTCGCCCCAAACTCAAGTAATACTTCACATGACACTTATTTATCTCCAGGATTATCATACAACTACCATTTATGGTTAGACCCATATTTTCCCACTTGACTGAACAACCCAATCAATAGCAACAAGGACACTCCGCTGTCATAAGCAGACAGCTGCCCCAGCTGCTGGCTCCCCTGGGGCTGATGTTGGGGAACCATGGTAGAGCTCTGGCAGGCTGGCCCAATGTGACAAGATCACTCTGCTCCATCACAGAGACACGGATATCAGGTAAAACTCTAAATTACATGGGTCATTAATGAACTTGACTATAATTAGCCACTACCACAGAATAAGAAATGAAGGACAGTGTCCCGATGTGTGTATAAATACAGAACAATATATCATAGCTTCCTTTGTACTTGGAATTTTGAAAGCCTAACAATTGGATATGGCTGGCCATATTATAAACTGCATTCACAGCTATTATAACTGCTGTTCAAGAGAAATAGGAGAAAGCAAAATGCTCACATAAAAAATAAACTTTCAATACCGGACAGAGAGCTAAAAACAAGACACATGGCTGAACTTTATGCATAAATAGATTCACAATATAGGAGTTTTATATCTGTATGACTACTTAATAGAAAGTCTACTAGAAGTTGGAACTCTTCCTCCAACCCTAACCCCTTCAACCTTTAACTATCACACATGTATGCAATATAGTTGAGTAACACACCCAAACAGCCTAGAAATTAGGATATTTGTAGGCCGAACTCAATAGCTACTAAACATATGCTTAGAAAGAAACCAGTCTAGAAACACTTTGTAATATAAAAGGAAATATAATTTTGGAAAACAGAATCTGCTTTTAAAACACTTAAAGTGTTTTTCCCCAGATTATGGACATAATACACAGTCATTCTAGAAAATGTATCACAATATCTTTAAAGGAAAGCTAATTTGAAGTGGGTGTAAGAATCTCAAATATTACAAAATAATAAAAATCATAATGAGAAGACAGGAATGGTATCAAGAGAAACCAATGATATGGTTCTATAAAAAAGGCATGGAACAGCAGGTGGAATAGAGTCTAAATAAGTGAAAACAGTTAAAAATTATGTTCAATAAATTTTAAAAAATGTTCACATGACTACACAGTCACATACACATATATTCTCTCACTACAAGAGAATCCCAGAAGAATGCAGTGTTTATCAAATATCCTATATCAGGGGTTCTCAAACTTTTTAAACAGGGGGCCAGTTCACTGTCCCTCAGACTGTTGGAGGGCCGGACTATAGTTTAAAAAAAAAAACTATGAACAAATTCCTATGCACACTGCACATATCCTATTTTGAAGTAAAAAAACAAAACGGGAACAAATACAATATTTGTATTTTCATATGGCCCGCGGGCCGTAGTTTGAGGACCCCTGTCCTATATATACCATACTTTGCTAGACTACCCACAAAAAGCAAAGGAAAATAAAGTCACTTTAAAGATTTTAGAGGAAAGATAAATAAAATACCCAATCTCAAAATCTATTTTAAAAAATATATTTCAAGAATGAAGGAAAATACACAAGATCCTCCAACAAGAGTCAAAGAAAAAAGGATCCTGGAAATGGCAAAGGGTAGGCTAGACAATATAAACAACTCAAGCCCAAGATCAAGGAGAAATGGTAAGAGAGGACATCGCTTCTGTGTCTACTTAAATGTATTTACTCCCTGCCTTTGTCCATAAAAGATAAGTGGTGATATCTGTCTTATACAAGGTTCAAGTTTCCAGGCCTACACAAACTTCCTCTTAAACCCAATAGGACTTTCCAGGGAGGTTGCAGATCCACAGATCATTAAGTCTGAAAAGTCAGGGAGAGTGGCTGAGAAGTCTGAATGCCACACACACACAAAAGTAAAGAAAGAAAATTCAGAAAATAATAGACAAGACAATACTGCACTTACCCTCCGCAAAAACTTTAGAAAAAAAAATTAAAGATTATTTCTGAGTACCCACAAGTGAATTATTTTTAGAAGCCAAGATGGAGTCACCAAGCACTAAACCTCAAAAACTATGCTTATTCTCTTCTTGATAAGGTTGTTGGACACTTAGTCACAGAAAATGCCATAGACAAAAAAAGGAAGGTAACAAATTCTTCTCATGCTATAATTATGGAGAAGAGAGAAAAATTAATTTAAAGACAGGTGAATTCACTAATTGACTAAAAACTACAGTATAACCAGAGTAGATGAATTAATAGAGCAATAATAATGGAATGTCTTTCTTCTGTCCCACTCTAACCAACAGATACATGACCTCAATAAAGCAGGAGAGTAAAATACTGAGAACATTAGGAAAGAAAAGAATAATAACCTCCTCCTTTAAAGTAGTTTGGGATATAAGTGGTTTGGGGTGAGGCTTAAAAACTGGGCATTCTGCTCATCCTAAAAATACTACACAAAATTTCCTATAAAACAAAGAACAGGTAAAGAGCATGGAGCACTCCATGAAATATGCAAAGAACTTGGGGTCTGCTGCAGACCCAAGCTGGTCTAAACTCAAGTCAAAAAGCACCCCTGGCCATAGGACCCCATTCTCACCCAGAAGCCAGTATCCACACAGAAACCAAGACAGCTAAAGGAGCACACAATCACCCAGATGGCGTGGCTCAGTAGTTCAGCGTCAACCTATGAACCAGGAGGTCACGGTTTGATTCCCGGTCAGGGCACATGCCCGGGTTGTAGGCTCCATCCCAGTGTGGGGTGTGCAGGAGGCAGCCAATCAATAATTCTCTCTCATCATTGATGTTTTAAGAAAAAGAAGAAGCACACAATTGCACATGAGAGGAGGTGAGACAGGATTGTCCGGGAGAGACATGGGAATGCAGTTCTGGTGTGAGGCTAACTCAAATCTGAGTACTTCAGCCAGGTGCCCAGCCAATAAACAGATGGACAGGGAACAATCCTTCTGCACAATCAAGAGGATAAACTCTAAAACTGATTTTAGAGAACATTTACATTAAAAAGACCAAGATGACCATCTTCTGCTACTTTTCAGATTTCTCATGTCTCCATCATTTACTCCCCCACTGCCCCCCCAACACACAACCTCATTTGCATATACTTGTCCATACGGTGATTAAGAAACCATGGATCAGAGTCCAAATAGGAGAGAAGTTGGGGAAGAATTCACAGATGATTTGGGGAAACAGAGGCACAGCAGAGTTTGAGCTGCAGAGGGCCAAGTCCCTTGGGCCTACCAGGGTAAAGATAAACATATAATAATGAAAAATATATATATATATATATATATAAAAGGAACTAACAACTTTTATTAATGATTTATGTAATAAGGTTACTGAAACTAAAAGAATATGTAAACTAGCAGAGAAAAATCAAGAGGAATATATTAGGTTGATCGACGTAAACCTGCCATTTTTGTAGGTCAAAAACCATCGAATGTAGCAATTTTATAAGGTTCAAATGAGTAACTAGTAGTGTTTTGCACTGGAAAAGACTGACTTACCCAGTGTTACTGAACTGAGAACACCAGAAGGAAGAGAAGTTTTAGGCTCAATACAAAGGATGCACCTCTGAAAAACAGGGCAGCCAACATGGGAACTGGGGGTGTGCAAACCAAACAGGGTAACCCCCTCTCAAAAGATTTCTGCAGTGAGTGGTCTCTAAGATTCCCTTCTAAAATATTCTGAAAGTTCTTGACCACTTAGCCTAAGCAGATTCTAGTGGGTTTGAGTCTGTCTGTAAATAAGACAAGTAGATATGAAAGAAATGTATTTTGAAAAGAGAATGGGACAAGAGAAAGTCAGGAAGGCAAAAAAAAAAAAAAACATTTCCGCCACTTTCAGCCCACCCTCTCTCTGCAAAATCTAGAGATCACCCTGCCTTGATCACAGTGAAATCTCAACCAACATCTGCAGACAGGAGGCAGTATGGGCCCTACATGTAAGTGCTGTACATTTAAAGGAAGGATTTAGCACCACTAAAATGCACTCAAGGGGTCCAGAACGAAAGGCTTCACTGAGCTAGAGGGACTTAAATTGCAGAACTTCGACCAGGTAGGTTTGGGTGGGCAGTCTGGAACAGGCAGAGTGGAGAGCACTCCAGGGATGAAGCCCAGCAGGAGCTGGAGACAATCAATTTAGCTGGAACAGAGGGTTCTGGGTGATGAGTCAGGGAAAGTGGGCTGAGGCCAAGGCTGGGAATCATCTTGATTACCCAGCTCAGGTTTACACTGTAAGTTTGTCCACTATGGTCTTTCAAGAGTAGTTATAGACAAAATAGAAGACTGAAGTAAGTGAAGTATTCTTGTACGTGTTTGAAATATCACAATGTTTAGGATCGAGACAAAGAAAAAAGCAAAAAACATTTTTAATTTCATCAGTGTTGCTTCATTTTTCTATTTTTCAGGTCAGATTTTGCTACATTTTACAAACCATGCTAAAAATGTCTTGTTATTTTTATTATACCAATTTTTCTACACACTTTATCACAAATGTTATTAGACCAAGTTCACCTAGTATTTCCTCTCCAGTGAAAACATATACCTCAGCTCAAATGTGAGCAATAACAGCATACGTTTTTGAGCACTTACATGCAAGGCAGTGGCATTTCACGGGATAGAAGGAGTGGTCCACCCAGGGTGCAGGCAATAAGGGGGTACCTTGTTTGCAGAGAATTTAAAAACAGTAATAAACCGACTAAAAGTCAGTCTGCTTTTTATTATCCCTTTGCACTGGCAATTCTAAACAATTCTAACTCCTCCCTGCTGAGGCTGATGGCTCCCATCACAGCCACCTCTCCTTGGTCCACCACTGGTACTAGCGCCCAGCACTATATTAAGTGTTTTACAGAGACTCTCCTCCCTTTAACCCTCCTTTTACAGACAGGAAAAGAGAGGCTCGGGAGACTAAGGTAAATGGGAGAATGAGGATTTACCCCAGGCAGCCTGATTCCCAGGTGTGCATGTTTAATCTACAAGCTACTACCACTCAAGGAAAATGAGCAAAAGGCAGCAGAAAGCCCCCGTTCAGCTCAACTGAGAGAGTCAACAGCTGAGTTTGAATGTCATCCTCCATTAGCCTACCTCCTACCTCTTCCATCAGTCAATCAACAACTGACTGCCTATAGCTCAGAGAACACTTTTTACTTATTAATTCATTGCCTCCTTCCTGACAGTTTCCCTAGAGAGCGGGGCAGGTTAACTCTGCCACATCCTTGGCCACTGTGGCCTGAGGCAACAATCTCTCACAAGAGATGGGCAAAGGTAAAATCTACCTTATAAAGACAGTCTGGACTCCTTAGCACTCAATTTAATGAGCAAGGACATATATGTTTATGTACTGTCAAAATCCCCATAATAGAAGATTTGTTCTTAATTGCTTTAATTTTAGGCTATGCTTTTTACTGAAAGTCATACTGAGAGAATGCGGGATATAAATAAGTAAGAAACAAGTGCATTTCTTCCATGGTTAATAATTCAACTGTGCAAACAACTCATTTCCTCTGCTCACTTTCTCCATCTATTAAGTAGAATGTTGTTACAATCTTCAAAAGTTCGGTGAGGGTAGAATTTCTCTCATAATCTAAAATCTTTAGACCATAAAACTATAAACAGAGGCCACTGCTGTCAGGACCTTGCAAACCACTGTGAAGACATTCCCATCCCCCAACTACTAAAGGGGGAAAGATGGGAAAAATAAAATTGCCTTCAAAACTGAAACTTTAAAATCAACACATACTTAAAATGTGGGTAGAACTATAGTCACTACAGAGATGCAAAACAGCTCCCAAGCCTGGACTTCCAAATGCTGGATGTATTAACACAGCTAACGAAGGGTGTCAGAGAGCAAGGTCAGTAATGGCTGCAGGGACTAAGGTGAGCACAGTAGGCAGAATTCTAAGATGACCGCTAGTATATAATTCTCTCCCCTAGAATGTGGCAGGACCTAGAATATGGGGCTTTACTCCCATGATTAGGTTATCTGGCAAAGTTAAGATTTTACTGATGTAAATGTTCCCAAATCCATTGATTTTGAACCCATCAAACGGGAGGTCATCCAGGGTGGACCTGACTTAATCAGATGGAGGCTTTTAAAAGGATCAGAGATTGGAAAGATGGAAAATGTATGAGATTCTCAAGAAGCAAAAAACTATGTTGTGCAGAGGGCCAAGTGGCAGGTCTACCTCTAAGGTCAGAAGGCCTCAGTCCTCCAACCACAAGGATCTGAACTCTGTCCACAGCCAGAGAGCTTGGAAGAGGACCCCAACCCTCAGATGAGAGCACAGCCCCAGCCGACATCGTGATTTCAGCCTGGTGAGGTCATGAGGAGGGGACTCAACTAACCCAGCGGTCTCAGACTAAGCTGCTGACCCACCGTTAACTGCGAGATAATGTGTTGTTTTAAGCTGTTAAGTTATGGTAATTTGTTAACACCACAATTGAAAACTAATACAGTATATCTGGAAACTGAGTCTAAACACTGTACAGGACATAGGGAAGGCCATTCCTGTTCAGAGACAGAAAAACTGTTACCACCTAACTTTCTTTGTTAAGATGCCGGGCTCACTAATATAAACTTGGCTTTCTACCTTGGTCTGCCTTCAGGGAGACGTTACACTGACCATTCAAACTGATGATCTCAGTCCCTGGGATAATTACTTCTCAGGCAAATAAACAAATAAATATACTGGTCCCCTGACTTCATATATCAAGTTTCTTTAGCTAAGCTAATGTGACACTGTCCGTTTGAGGGAGCTCTGCCCTTGAAATCCAGAGAAAACCAGGATAAAATTTGATCAAGCTAAGAATCAGCCAAACGCTGGACTATATCAGTTTTCTGTTGCCACACACAGTGGCTAAAAAAAACACCCATTTATTAGCTCACAGTTCTGCAGGTCAGCAGTCCAAGCAGGCTTGACTGCATCCTCTGTTTAAAGTCTTGAAGAGCCAAAATGAAAGTGTTGGCCAGGCTGGGCTCTTATAGGGAGGTTCTTGGGAAGAATCTACTCCCAAGCTCATTTAGGTTGTTGGCAGAATTCAGTACCTAGTGGTTGTAGAACTGAGGTCCCCATTTCTTTGATGGTGGTCAGCTGGGGCCACACTCAGTTCTAGAAACTGTCCACATTCCTTGGCACATGGTCCCCCCTCCATCTTCAAAGCCAGCAATAATACATTGAGTCGAATTTGACGCATACTTTGAATCTCTCTTGCCACTAGGCAGCAAAAAAATCGGTTTTTAATGGGCTTGTATGGTTAGATTAGCCCATCTGGACACCCCCTTTAGCCATACAAGGTAATATCATCATGGGAATGAGTACTGTCTCAACATATTCGCAGGCTCCACACATACTCAAAGGGGAGGGAGGTTATATACTGGTACAAGGCACAAGGATCCATCGGAGGTCATTCTCAGAATTCTGCCTACCGCACGGACATGACATACACAAAAAGATAATGAGTGCTACCCCGGAAGGGCTCCTGAAAGAGAAGAACCAGCCAGCTTCCTACAGGAGACACTCATATACCACATAGCCTGTCAAAATTCACATTAGTTTTAAAGCAATTAGGATATGTCCCTATTTCTTTCCATATCCTTAAGCTACATATTGTTACTTTTTATTTCTCCTAAGCTGGAACCTTATCAATGTATTCTGAGTGCATAAAAATTAGGTTGCATAAAAATTAGGTTTCATAAAAATTAAGCAACAAGCATAGACCACAAAGACACAGACAATAGGGTGGTGAAGGCCTGGGGCGGGGGGTGGGGGCGGGCTAGAAGGGCTTAATAGTGGAAAATGGGGACATATGTAATACTTTCATTAAAGATTTAATTGTTTTAAAAAAGCATAGATCAAATATTTACTGGACATCTACTTAGTGTGAGGCACTGTGTTAAGTAAGCACTGTGAAAGATGGAAATATATACAAGTCAACTCTCAGAAGGATTGATAAATAATGCAAGTCAAAGAGAAGATAATATAAAATGAGTAATGATACCATACTTAATATTAGTCAGAAGGCCAAGAATTAATAAAATATTCACACCAAACGGCACAGCTTTTAATTCAAGTCTCAAAGCCAAAGTAGACATGAAAATATTACCAATATGATTTTAAATTTTGGAGGTGTTTAATGCATATATATTTTTATGTGTAAATAAGAAAAAATATAAGATAAAATATACCCAAGCGGTTAGCTATTTGACTAGTGGAATTACAGGAGACTTTAGTTGCATTCTTGTTAACTCTAAAAATTTCTCAAATTTTCCAATAAACATGTAGTACTTTTATAACCAGAAAAATAATTATATAGATGTATATGCATTTCTACTAGGCAAGTCATGGTACGGGGCCAACTAACCTTTCCTTCAAACCAAAACCTGTTCTGTGCACAAACAGCCCCTTGCCGAAGAAAACACAGGCAATGTAGACATGGCACAAAAAATGATTAGTAAAGACCCTGCTATCCGGAATCTGAACAAGGAAACAAATTGTTAACAGCAGAAACAAGAAAGATGAAACTAATGAGAACAGAATTTATTAGTTTACAGCAGCAATGCGGGAGAAGAGAAGACATGGAGAGTGAGGAAGCCACAAATGGGCACAGTGAGCTAAGGAAGCAAAGACAAAGAGTCCAGAAGGGCTAAGGGGAAAGTGGATGAGTAGATGGGTGGGTGGGCTGGTTGGTTAGCAGGCAGAAGAGTGAATGGAGGAATAAATGGACAAAGAGCCAGAGCTAGCATCTCCTAGGGCTCCTCTGATTTCTGACAATTTTCCAGCCCCCATTTTTAATAAATAATTTTTCATTCCTTTTGATCAAAATGGGCCCAACTAAAATGACATTAAAAACATTACTTTCATAAGGCTAAAAATTAAAACGAAAGACAGGTTTTTAAGGGTCTTCTTCTAAAAGGTGATTTCTTAATTTAGATTTTTCGTTTTACTTCCTCAGATCTAGTTCCTCCCCAAAGCTGGTGGGAATCTGGAAATCTTCCCACCTCTAGCATTCACAAACAGAACAATCCTAGGCAGAGAAGGATTTGCCTATTAGCCACGCTATCTCCACCAAGACAGCAGCCTTATTAAATTACAACTGTTTGAACAAGGTCAAGCACTTAAGGGTTTAATTCAAAGTGTTTCCAGGTATAATGCTGTCAGGTCAACTTAAACAAGCCAACAGAGGCTTGGAGGCTGATTAAATATTAAAACAGAATCTTTCACATCTGTTTTTACCCAAGGATGAAATTACTGTACATCACTCCAACCAGCTCATTAATACACTGTACACACATCTTGCCTCAAAGGTTACAAGAATATCAATGCTTCAGAGGCCTGCAGTGAAGCCTGCCCACACAGCCAGAAGTGAGGTCACTGCACACTTTACAGGACGTCAATATTTCTTTATAAGATGTGAGAGATAATCAGTTAGACACAGACACGTTTTAAATTAAAGGATGAAAACCTTCATGAAGTTGAGCCAGTTGCTTTTGATCCGAACCTTTTAATCATTCATTCAGCTGGCTTTGATAGGTAACTTGATATCACACGTTGAGCAAAAATTTTGATTCAACAGTAATTACTTTATAAAATGGAGGGTTGTCACATTCAAATAGATGGCCAAGGTGATTGCATTTTCTTTTTACTTGCAAAAGCACAAATATAAAAGTTACATGTAAGTCTTTCAAAGCCCCAACACTTGGGACACTCAGAATATATACTTTCATGGTATATTAGGTAAAAGAGTAGTTAAAAATTTGGTACTTTAAAAACTCCTATAACAGGGAATGATACCTGGACAAGCAATCTAGAATTACTTAAGAGCATTGCTCTGTGTTTAACGCCCCCATACCTGAACCCAGTGAACAATTTAAAAACTGTTCTGGCAATACTATCTGTGTTACAGGCTGTGATAGCTATTTTTGAAGGCCGTTGAACACATTTCAACTCTTCTTTTGGTACATCACCCCCTTTCTTCTGGTCCTGGAGGAATGTCAATAACAGTGCCCTGTTCCCTAGCCAGACGGATGGGCACATCCTCCAAACCACAGTCCCCAGGCCTCTGGTGACAGTGGCTGGTCTAGAGGGTGGGCACATGCCTCCAGCAGGCTGTTTCTATACGCTGGTAGGAAGAAAAAAATTCTTTGGGGCTGGCATTGCTCACCTAGCAGGCTGTATGGGCAGCCATTTTCCCATTCTCAAGGGACAAGCCAATATCTCAAACAACCTCATATACAGAGGAGGAGCAGGGCTCAAGGTGCAGAAAAACGGCCCTGACCACAGCCTCTGAGCAAGTGGAGCCAATTGAGCCTAATCTACCTCTACTTTCGGTTGTGAGCATTATGTATCTCTAGATAATATCAACATTAGTTAATGTCAGACTTATCTGTGGTTAGATATTAGCAATAAGACAATAGGAGGTGCAACTGAACTCCTATTTCCTCTAAGGATCCAACTGATGTCTAGTTTCTGAAGTTCTACAGAACTTCAACTTCTACATTACTTAGAGATTTTTATCTTCCATAGGCTTCTACTATTTCATATGTATAACTGAGTTAAAGATTTAAATCTCATGTTGCTATATACTAAAAATAATATAAAGGCAGCTTAAATCTAAGATATTTTTAATTAGTTCAATGTAACCAGAATAAGGATGATAAATTCTAGCTATTCAGTATTTGACCACAAATATCACTGCTGGTATGGATGTGTTACTTGTGGAGTCTGTTTCATTGCAATACTGCCATAACTCATATAATCAGGTTTATGTTCTAGAAAAGAAATGATCACTCACTCAGGAGTAGGGGTCAATTTCACACCCAAAGAAGTGTGATTACAGTGCACAGACCCAAGCGATAAAACCTTCATGATCAAACTTATATACTTCAGACCGAGGAAAAATTACTCAAGAACCATTTGTTGGATTATGGAGTTATTAAAATCCACTTAGAATGGCAATATATTATCTAACTTTTCATAGAAATAGCAGTTGCTTCCATGAATATATTAAAACATTTTCTTTGGATTAATTGACTATAAATAAAGGAATAATTTCAGAGGTGAAAAATCAAAGGCTCATTTTTCCCCCAAAGATACAATTACATTGGAAAATGAAGGTGATTATAAGCAGAAAAACTGTTTTATGTTTCTTTCTCGCCACAGTGCAGCATTAAATAGCATTTCGGTGAGAAAGCCCTGGGACACAGGGCCAGGAAACTCAAGCTGGAGACCTTGCTCTGTCAGTGACTGGCCATGTGAAGATAAAACAGACAAGGCAGAAAACTTCTCTTGAACCTGTTTTCTTTTGTTGTTGTTGTTAATCCTCACCCGAGTGAGAGAGAGGGGAAAAGACAGAGAGAAACAGGCCGGGGAGGAGCCTGCAACCAAGGTACGTGCACCTGACCAGAATGAAACCCGGGACCCTTTGGGGGTCTGGCCAACGCTTTATCCACTGAGCCAAACCGGCTTAGGGCTTGAACCTGTTTCTTAGCTGCACAACAAGAGCAATGCCTGCCTTACCCACCATATAAGTGGGTAGTAAAGACCCAATGAGATGAGTTTTTAAAAAATTGCATCATTTAAAAGCAATACACAAGTTGCTGTCTAGAGAAAATAAATTAGTCAATATCAGGCACTGTGTACAAGCATGTTCTTTAATCTTCTGGTTTTATAAATGAGAAAACAAAGCTCAAATGGGTTAAACCTAACACACAAAGTCACAGAGCAGGCACAAGAAGCAGGTCAGTCCACACCCCAATCTTCCCATCACAACCTTGACTCCAGTGACTGAAGCTACACACTGATTCATGAGGATACAAACTTTAAGTGACTTTGCCTTTTTTACAAATGCATTTTACATTTGTTAAAAAGATAAAAGTTCTATTATAAGCACTTTATATTGTTGTTCTTTTTTGACTAAACATACAGATTTATTATTGACAAAGAAAAAGTCCAGCAAATATACATAAGGGGTTATTGTTTTTGTTGAGCAAAATAATTTTAAAGTGTCTGTCTGCTATGCTTGGTACAGTTAAAATCCTAATTTAACGTGGCAAAAATATCTGCAATTGAATTATAGTGCACTTCCTATGGAGTTTTCAAGTTCTAAGAAACAAAATAGCCCCCAAATTTTCAATATTTAGTGTCAAAATAGCAACATAGATCCCTGCTTATAGATGTATAGTGTTCATTTACTGAATGTAAACCGTGATGATTACATTAAAATTTTTAAAAAATATTTTATTGATTTTTAGAAAGAGAAGAAGGGAAGAGGGAGAAAGAGAAATGTCAATGTGAGAACAGAACATTGATCAGCTGCCTCCTGCACACACCCCAACCAGGATTTGAGCCCAAAACCTGGGCATGTGCCCTGACCGGGAATCGAACCA
>NW_005357076.1:3535816-3565215 GCF_000412655.1 Myotis brandtii
AAGAGAGAGGGAGAGAGAGATAGAAACATCAATGATGAGAGAGAATCATTGATTGGCTGTCTCCTGCACACCCCCCACTGGGGATTGAGCCTGCAACCCAGGCATGTGCCCTGATCAGGAATTGAACTGTGACCTCCTGGTTCATAAGTCGACACTCAACCCCTGAGCCACACTGACCAGGCAGCCCCATCTTTTATATTCTGTAGGAGGCAAGCATATGCCTTATTTAGTTGTCAACGAAACAAAAAAAGTCTCTAGGGCAGCGGTTCTCAACCTGTGGGTCGCGACCCCTTTGGGGGTCGAACGACCCTTTCACAGGGGTCGCCTAAGACCATCGGAAAACACATATATAATTACATATTGTTTTTGTGATTAATCACTATACTTTAATTATGTTCAATTTGTAACAATGAAATTGGGGGTCACCACAACATGAGGAACTGTATTAAAGGGTCGTGGCATTAGGAAGGTTGAGAACCACTGCTCTAGGGAGTCGTGTCTTACTGGACTTCCCCTGCCCACAAGGATTAATGTAAGTAAAAGTAACTAGTCAACCTAGTGGGACTAAGGGGTAAAGGTATGCCTGTGGGCCACCACAGTGTGGAGGGCAGCTGAACACAATGGCTAATAGACTTGGGCCACCACTGTAGGTGCAATACACCAGGTACACATCAGATTATTTCTGGGACAGAAATTTCATGTCATGTTGGGTGAGGAGTAGGGGGGAGGAAGGAAAGGCTCACTGGGGTGCGTGCCAGAGCGTATGTCTGTGCCTGGGCTTGTTTCAAGGGTGGAGAAAGATGCAGTAAAACCAGAAGGTTAGGCAGCAGGATTATAATAAAAGCATTTCAATACTTATGAAAAAAGGCTTTTGAAATCCTAAACCATTAAATTTAAACACCAGTAGTTAATAAAACCCAAAGCAATTTGTTTAACAGAAAATAGAATGCCAATACTGCACAATCTTATACTACATACAAATTCACGTTTGAACAATATAATTAAGTAGAGTAGATCATACTAAATGTAAAGTCAATAAATTCTTTTTTGATTGTTGAGCCCCCCGCCCCACCACCACAACCAAAGAAAAGACTATAAGGAATTTAATAGAAGAAAATTAATCATCATAATACTTTGGTTCAATACTGATCCACCATGAAATTATTTGGGCATTAGTACAGTTTACTTGAAATAAGATTTAAAGCGGCACATTTAAAAGAAGCAGAATTCACTAAGCAACCTCTCAAAAGGATCATTTCCTCTAATTATTGCTTTTATAACAGAAGACAAATACAACCCAATGTAAGTTCATAAAATCTACAATTAGCTGCCAAAATCTCAGCCGATAAAATTAGAAGGGAAAGGATATTTAGGAGCACAACTGGAAAAAAAGAAAAAAAAAGTTCTGTTATTCTAAAAAGGCACTTGCTCTTCCTTTCTAGCCATAATTATTTAAAGTAGACAAACACTATGGGCCAGATATTGTGGGAGGTCCACAGAAATGAAGGAATAAAAAGAGAAGACCAAGCTGGGTGCACCAGAAGCTTACAGTGCTGGGGTGGAGGGGAAGAGGGTTATAAAAATCCTCACAATACCTCCAGACATGAGGTCTAACCTGGCTGGCAGTGAGAAGCTATGGGAGAAAGAAGCTGCTGGCTGACTGGAAAATGTTCACACCTGAACTGAGTCTTTTAAAGAAGAAGGAGAGTGAGGCTGAAAAACAAGGTAAAGCAAGAGGGAAAATAAGGCATTCCATATCACACAGATTACAGCGGTTCTCAACCTGTGGGTCGCGACCCCTTTGGTGGTCGAACGACCCTTTCACAGGGGTCGCCTAAGACCATCCTGCATATCAGATATTTACATTACGATTCATAACAGTAGCAACATTACAGTTATGAAGTAGCAACGAAAATAATTTTATGGTTGGGTCACAACATGAGGAACTGTATTTAAAGGGCCAGAAGGTTGAGAACCACTGCCACAGAAGGGTCGAGGGTTCAGTTCCCAGTCAAGGACACATACCTGGGTTGCAGGTTCTTCAATCCCTGGCCCCAGTTGGGGTGAATTCAGGAGGCAAGCAATTGATGTGTCTCTCTCACATTGATGTTTCTCTCCTTCCTTCCCTCCCTCCCTCCTCCTTCCTTCCACTCTCTCAAAATAAATAAATAAATAAATAAATAAATGGAAAAATATCCTTCGGTAAGGATCAACAAGCAAACAAATCTACACTAATAAAAGAGAAACATGGTAATTGGCGTACGACCGCTACCCTTCCCATTGGCTAATCAGCATATCCTTATGGAAATTAACTGTCAGCCAAGATGGCGGCCGGCAGCCAGGCAGCTGGAAGCAAGCAGGGAGGCTCACTTGCTCCAGTGACTGCAGACGCCAACGTTCCCCGCCTAACTTGCCGGCCTCTGAGTTGCAACTCTAAGCAACTATGTACTATGTTGCAAATAAGAAGCTAAACAAAACCCCAGAAACTAGACTTTTCAGTATTTCAAAGTATTTGATAATTACAATTCATGTTTTAACATAAAAAATACATTAAAAGACAGAGTGAAAAGGCAACAACCTACAAATGAGAGAAAATATTTTCAAACCATGTATTTGATAAGGGGTTAACCAGAATATTTAAAGAACTGCTACAACTAAACAACAACAAAAAATCCGATTGAAAAATGAACAAAGGACTTTAATAGATATTTTTTCAAAGAGGATATACAAATGGTGAACAAGCATGTGAAAATAAGGTCAACATCACTAATCCTAAGAGGAATGCAAATCAAAACTACAATGAAAATTCACCCATCAGGATGGCCACTATCAAAAAGAACAGAAACTAGTAAGTGTTGGTGAGGATGTGGAGAAATTAGAATCCTTGTACATTGTTAGTGGGAATGAAAAATGGTACAGCCACTATGGAAAACATTGTGGGGGCCTCAAAAAATTAAAAATAGAATTATCACATGATCCAGCAATTCCACTTCTGGGAATACATCTAAAAGAACTAAAAGCAGAATCTCAAACAGATATTTGCACACTTCACTGCAACATTATTTACAAGAGGTAGAAGCAACCCAAATGTCCATTAATAGATAAAAATGAGTAAAGAAAATGTTATATATACATACATGAAATGTTATTCAGCCTTAAAGAAGGAATCATGTCCTGTGCTACCATATGGATAAACCTTGAGGATATTATACTAACTGAAATATACCAATCACACAAAAAAACAAATATTGCATGATTCCACTTAATTTGAGGTATCTAAAGTAATCAAACTCTTAGAAAAAGAGAGTAGAATAGTGGTTGCTAGGAGTTTGGGGGATGGGAAGAGGGAATGGAGAAACAGCAATGTGCATAGTTAACGCTACTGTACTATACACTTTAACATGTACTGTGCCATGTACTTCACACTTTAACAAAGGTTAAGATAGTAAATTCTGTTCTCAAAATAAATAAACAAACCACTAATAACAAAACCAAAAAATTACAATTAAAAGTTGCAAGTTTCAGGCTAATTCATAAGAGGTCCCTAATGCCAATATGGATACATGACCTGTATTAGCTGTATACTGAGTTAGCAAATTTACAGTGTTCAGTTTATAGTGAAATTTCCGTTTTCTGTGAACAGTAATTGCCGGCAAGTTGTATACTTGAAATCTGCAGGATACAAAATAAGTGAAACTGCACTTAATTATAAAACCCAGCTCTAGCCCTAACTGGTTGGCTCAGTGGATAGAGTGTCGGCCTGCGGACATTTTTAAAACAAACAAAAAAACCAGCTCTAACCTACTGGTGCTGAGATCGCTGATCATGGATTTTTCAGGGTTCAGTAACTTGGAACTACTCATAAGTAGCTAGAGGTCTTTAAAAAAATTATCTTAAATAAATAAAGCCAAACTTTCAGGTATTAAAGATGTCTGTATCAATGCTCTGGCCAGTGTGGCTCAGTTAGTTGGAACACTGTCCCATACACCAAAAGGTGGTGGGTTCGATACCCAGTCAGGGCACATACCGAGGTTGTGGGGTCAATCTCTGTTCAGGGTGTGTGCGGGAGGCAACCAATCAATGTTTCTTTCTTTCTCCACCCACCCCCCCACTCTCTCCCTCTCCCTCCTTCCCTCCTTCTTTTCCTCCCTCTCAATAAAATAAAATAAAATTTTGTTAAGCCCATATTAAAACTAATTTCATCCAATGTGAAACTTCCCCCATGAGACCAAAAATGAAGACAGGGTGAGGAGCCAGAGTATAAAAAGAGGCAAATGTGAGCAAAGGAAACAGAAAAGACCATCCACTTGTCTGGTCCTCTGGCCTGTAAAACATCTGCCAATTACAGGTGTCCAATAGCTGGCTCTCTCTGGTGAGTCCCCTTCACTGGGACCTCCACTCTGCCTGCTGCGGGCCCTCTGGCTGGTCTCACGGCCTCCTCTCGGCTCCTGCCTCACCCACAGCCTCTTTCTGCTGGAGTCCTACACCTGGCTGCCAGTCCCCAGAGGCAGGGAAAGTCAAGATGATCCACAGCTGCTGCCCTCCAGGCAGACCTGCTGGCCGGCAGGAAATGTCAAACATTTGCTGCCCCCTCTCCACACAATGCCCCCCCCCTCAACTTTCGCCACACAGCTGCTTTTAGGTGAGAGACAGACACCAGTCTCTGTGTGCACAGACATCGCCAGACTCCAGAAGTGACACACTACACGCTCGAGAACTCGTTCTCAGGATTCCATTCTAATCCCACCATAGTAGCACCTGGCTGGTGACTGCGGTTCAAAAAGATGTCATTCTCCTCTCTTGCGATCAATCCCAATCTATGTGTCATTCTCTTGAAGCCTTTCTCAAAGGATTAGGGGGAGGGGAGAGAGGGCACTCTTACTTCCCTAAGGGAAGAGCACGCTCTACTGCTAGGAATTCCTTGCATGGAATCCATTTCTAATTCTCCTGATACAGACTGATTATAGGGTGGAAGGTGTAATAGTTGTTAGACCCCCCATGTGGCTACCTCTTGACAAGCCCTGCAATAGATGCTTCTAGAACAGCTGTGGGCAAACTACGGCCTGCGGGCCATCCGGCCCGTTTGAAATGAATAAAACTAAAAAAAAAAAAAAGACCATACCCTTTTATGTAATGATGTTTACTTTGAATTTATATTAGTTCACACAAACACTCCATCCATGCTTTTGTTCCGGCCCTCCGGTCCAGTTTAAGAACCCATTGTGGCCCTTGAGTCAAAAAGTTTGCCCACCCCTGTTCTAGAACCTCTCTTCAGACTGGGTGGGTACTTACCACCTATTGTCCTGAGCTTTGGGACATGGTCAAACTTTCAGACAACAGGAAAACTCCCAGAAAAATAATGAGGACTATATCAAACTGTTATCAGGTGCCCAAGCTACCTCCACAACGTCTAAAATTCCTCAGAGGCTCATTTGAAATTCAATTCCATTTAATCTATAATAATAAAAGCATAATATGCTAATTAGACCAGATGTCCTTCCGGACGAAGCCTTCCGGAGGAGGCCGGGGCTGCAAGGGAAGCCCGGGACCCGGGTGCCAGAGGGAAGCCGGTGCTGGCAGCTGGGGGAAGGAGGGCCTACTCTTGCGCGAATTTTGTACATCGGGCCTCTGGTATTTAAATAACTGCACAAATAAGCCCTGACAGAAAAAGTGTCAACACTGCTGAACCCAAACTGTTGGTTGGCAGGCAGCATCACCATGTAATAGCTTGAAGTTTCTGTCACTCAATGCTTAAAGTTCTGATTATGTGCACAAAAGGTGCTTAGGGGTGTAAGTGTAAAATTAAAATGCACAAAAGTAAAGGCTAAGCCCAGCTGTATTAATATTGGTGTGTGTAACGAGGACTACCCAAGAAAGAAATCTTGGTAATTTTAGTAACCCTACTGCCACTACTAACTGTTCCTGCATTTAAAATCCTCTCCAGATTCAAATACCAGAGTGAAAGCAGTCAGCAAGCTGAGCTAAGTAGAGCCCAAGCCTAGGAGGCAAGAGCAAGAAATGCCCACTAGACCTATACCAACTTCCAACAAGAAGGCAGACTCCACCACGGCCCACCAGTGGGCAACCCACAGTGAACAGCAAATGTCCATTTGTAGACATTCTCTATCATCTCCCATAAAGAACTCAGAATATAGGCCAAAACAATACTGACAATGATAAACAATGTTATTTCTGCCAGTCCACATTACATGTCAATATCATCCCAACTAAAAAATAATTTATAAAGGCATATCACTACCATAATCTGCCATCATCAGTCAGAATCAACAAAAGAAAATGAAAGCTCCCAGAAGGGCTAAAATCATTAATGCAATGCTGATGACAAAGACGCCAGGAGATTATTTAATTTCTTTATGTCAAATCATGTTAATTGTCATGTTTAAATCTGTAAGTTACTTGTTTAAAAATACACTTACTAAAAAATAAATAATACTTGTTGTGACATATTAGTGAAATTATTATATCTTAAAGCATCACAAGACACAGTTGCATAACCATTTCAGTGGAATCCCTCGTACCATTTAGGGAAAAACAAGAGGATTTGCAAAGTTACATCATGACAGGAAAGGCAGGAATTGCCACATTTCCCTATCCCAAACCGACCCTCCACATTTTAGAGTCCTAAGGTCAGCTCAGCTCAGCAAGGCACCTGGGGAGCCAAACCAGAATTTAGAAGCTGACTGGAGGCTCCCAGCCAAAGGCAGCACTCAGGCCCCAGCTCACACTGAGGTTGAGCTGGCAATGAAAGGTGGCCCGGTTTAAAAGCAAGGCTGTGAGGAATGGCCAGGCAAGAAAAGCTGTTCCAAGTCTACTGTAAAATGTAAAAGGATCACAGCTTTCCCTAAACAATTCACCCATTTCACCTCCCACTAATCTTACTCAGTAAATCTTTCATGTTCAATTACACCTCTTCATACCAGGCTCTGTTCTTTACATTCATTGAATGGGGATAAGTACTAGGACCTCCTACTGATCTCCTCTGAAAGAGAAGTAGTTATTTGCAAATGCTGGCAGGCAAATAGTAAAAACAAAGTTTGTAGCACAAATGTAATTTTGAAATTCAAACATTTATATGCCAAAAAAAAACACACACACAACAACCACCTTGTGCTTTATATACTTAACAAAAGATTTGAATATCTACCTATATATATAAAAAGCCTGAGTGACCGTTCGAACGGTAGCTATGACGTGCAATGACCAACAGGGAGTAGACGCTCTGACCGGTAGGTTAGGTTGCTGCTGAGGCCCTGTCAGCCCCAAATCTGGTTCACCCACACCAGATTCCCTTTCAATGTGCACGAATCCGTGCACTGGGCCACTAGTATAACATAAAAACTAGTATATCATAGAAAATAAACTTGAAGTGACAAATTGAAAATAAATCAAACTAATGATGGCACAAAAATACTTGGTGCCCAAATGATTAAACACAAAACATGAGTCTACTGAATCAAAGTCAAATCCTAAACCTGATATTCTCAGCTCTAAATGGTCTGACCATAACCCACCTCTTTATTTTCTTTTTAATACATTTTATTGATTTTTTACAGAGGAAGGGAGAGGGATAGAGAGTTAGAAACATCGATCAGCTGCCTCCTGCCCACTCCCTGCGAGGGATGTGCCCACAACCCAGGTACATGCCCTTGACCGGAATCGAACCTGGGACCCTTCAGTCCGCAGGCCGATGCTCTATCCACTGAGCCAAACTGGTTAGGGCCACCTCTTTAAATCATACTTCTCTTTTCTACATCTGTTGTAGAAACCTGCTTATATGCCTGTACTGCTCACAGTTCCTCATACAGTCCTTTGTGCCTTTGTTCACAGGTGAATTCTCCTTCCTTTCCTTCCATGTCCCTCCTTAAAAATTACAGGTCCAAATTCTATTCTCCCAATGACATTAGTCAAGAACTCTTCCTGGGTTTCCCAAGAAGTGCTCTCTCCGTCCTCTGCCTCCCACAGACCTGGCAGCCCTCTTACAATAAGCTAAACCCTGTACCTTTTTAATAGTTATCCTTGTTTATAGCATCACTAGTAAACGCTCCATGTTTATCTTCACAGTGCACTCTTACTTATGGAGACACACCCACACTGGGCCCTGTTTACATACAGGAATCTCCTGGTCAAGCCTCACAGCAGAGCAGACCCAGTCTCCAACCTAAGGCAGGTCATCTCCTACCTGCCTTGGTAAAGCCCTCAGATTTAAAAGCTCATCTATTCCTTTGGACTTGGTTCTCTACCCAGACAATGATGCACTTTACTCTTAATGGCATTGGGTAATGCTACTTGATTGGATCTATCTTCTGCCTCACCATATAATTCCCTTATCCCAACAGTTGAAGGGACACCACCAAGTTGGTGCATCGGTAAACCTGCAGTAATTACCCCTGGCTGACCTGGTGCCCCCTTGTTGACTGAGCCCTTCAAGCTCTTCACACAGACAGTGAATGATGGAGCAACTGGCCCTGGGCTCTAGAATCCCACTCCCCCTTTTCCTGGGCCTCAGCAATCAATTCTCTCCCACTGAATCTTCACAGCTACTTAACTTCTTCATGGAGCTAAACAATCTCTCAGTCATCCAGGCCCTGAAGTTCTCAGACAAAGCTGAGTATCTATATATATATATAAAAGGCTAATACACTAAGAGTCCTTCCAACCATCCGACGGGTCGCTATGATGCACACTGACCACCAGGGGGCAGACACTCAACGCGGGAGCTGCAGTGATGCGCACTGGCCATTTACCAAGAAACGGCACCGTAGACCTGGCGCCAACAAAGCAACACTTGACTTCCCCCAAGTGGGACACAGGTCCCACCACCACCCAGGAGCAACATCCCACAAAATCGCTGCTGAGACCCCATGGCACAAAATGCAGCCCACAGCCCAGCCCAGCCCAGAAATGGTCACTGAGGGCACCGAGTAATGACGTCACGTAGCAACTCCTGGCTTCCTCGCCCTAGCGACTAGCCTCCTTGGAGTTTCTTCAGCCCAGGAACACGACTTGCTTTATAGCCAAGTGCAAACATTTTACACTTAACCATATGTCTGTGAAGCATTTTCCCATGCCTCATCTCATTTGATCCTCACAGAAGTCCTGGAGTAGGTAGATAAGAGTCTTAATGGAATCCTATTTACTTTTCATTAGCCATAAAACAGAGATTTAGAAAGTTTAAAAACTTGACCTGACTGAAAAGAAATAAGAAATGGTGGACTTAAAAATGACTT
This sequence comes from Myotis brandtii, assembly GCF_000412655.1. Classification (NCBI taxonomy): domain Eukaryota; kingdom Metazoa; phylum Chordata; class Mammalia; order Chiroptera; family Vespertilionidae; genus Myotis; species Myotis brandtii. The sequence continues at coordinate 3,545,065 of NW_005357076.1, forward strand.
CAGGTTTTCTCACTGTGCAGAATATAGTCAAACACTGCTGCAGTTAAATATTTTACCCTTTATTCTCCCTGCCTGATCTACAATAATAATCTGCTTCGTGTTGATATTTACTGCTGTGTTGCTGACAATTACCTGAAAGAGAAGTTGGGGTGCTTCACTGGGCTGGAAAAAGTTTAGCTAAGTTAATGAGTCAAACAAAACTTTGACACATGCTCACTCTGAATTTGTGTGATAATTATGCTTTTAACATTTTTTTCTTTTTTTTAAATATATTTTATTGATTTTTCACAGAGAGGAAGGGAGAGAGATAGAGAGAGTTAGAAACATCGATGAGAGAGAAACATCGATCAGCTGCCTCCTGCACATCCCCCACCAGGGATGTGCCCGCAACCCAGGCACATGCCCTTGACCAGAATCGAACCCGGGACCTCTCAGTCCGCAGGCTGACGCTCTATCCACTGAGCCAAACCGGTTTCGGCAACATTTTTTTCTTAAATAGTAGTATATATTGTTGGTAAGATAATTAAAAGCTTGCAGAATTTAACTAATGGAATGCTTGGTAGTGTGTAGCTTTAGAAAAAAACCACAACAAAGTTATGTGATACTAGAGGCCTGATGCATGAATTCATGCACCGGTGGGGTTCCTTGGCCTGGCTGGTGATTGGGGCTGTCCAGACAGGAAGGGACTACAGGAGGGCTCCAGGGCATGTCCAACCCTCTCACCCAGTCCCAATCGGCCAGACCCCAGCAGCAAGCTAACCTACTGGTCGGAGCATCTGTCCCTGGTGGGCAGTGTGCGTCATAGGGACTGGTCGAGTGGTCGACTGATTGGTCAGACACTTAGCATATTACACTTTTATTATATAGGATTTGAGACTGAGATATCATTTTTGTGTGAAATAGCTTACAATTCTCCATATACCATCTGTTTGTCACAATCAGCACAATGACCATTAGAAGAGGACACAAATCTATAAATTTCCAATTTAGTAGTGTTTTTAAACCATTATCATTAATGCAAAATTCATTAAATTATCTGTTGTGCTGAGTAGTAGATGGATCAGTTTAACAATATGGCTTTGCCTCCAGGGAACACACAAATTAAAATAGATACTAGTAATAAATTTAAGGACAAACTGACATACAATTAAGTTTATTACCATGAACAGATTAGATGAATAAGATGAACTTTTATTTTAAAAATAAAAGAAAATGGCCTGACCAGTGTTTTTGAGTGTCAACCTATGAATCAGGAGATCATGGTTCAATTTCCTGGTCAGGGCACATGCCTAGGTTGCAGGCTCAATCCCCGGTTGGGGGCAGGCAGGAGGTAGCCAATCAATGATCCTCTCTCATCACTGATGTTTCCCTCTCACTTCCTCTCTGAAATCAATAAAAACATATTTTTAAAAAATGATATATACTATATATATCTTTGAGTGTATGTTATTTACCACTTGGTTAAAATGATTCCTAGATATTGTCATTGTAATTGTTTTAATTTCTCATTTGTTATTGGTGTATAAAAATGCACCCGATTTTTTAATATTAATTTCATATCCTCCTACATGACTGAATTTAGTTATTCTAATAGTTTTTTTTTGGTGGACTCTATATATTGTATCATGTCATCTGCAAGTCATGGCAGATTTACTTTTTTTTTTCCAGCTTAGATTCTTTTAATTTTTTTAAAATATATTTTATTGATTTTTTACAGAGAGGAAGGGAGAGGGATAGTTAGAAACATCGATGAGAGAGAAACATCGATCAGCTGCCTCCTGCACACTCCCCACTGGGGATGTGCCCGCAACCAAGGTACATGCCCTTGACCAGAATCGAACCTGGGACCCTTGAGTCCCCATGCCGATGCTCTATCCACTGAGCCAAACCGGTTAGGGCAATTAATTCCCTTTTAATGTGCATGAATATCGTGCACCAGGCTACTAGTATAGATATAAAAGGCTAAGTTAACTCGCACATGCGCGATACATATAAAGCTCTCGCTGGCGCCAATTGCATGCATCTGTTTCGATCTTTCATTGTCAATCATGAATTTGGTTGACACTTCTATTATAGATAAAGGGAAAATAGCAATATTAAAATATTTCTTCTAATTAATTTCCTTTCAATGTGCACAAATCCATGCACTGGGCCTCTAGTCAAGTATAATAGCAGAGGGAGAGAAATGGTTCGTTCAGATGAGATGTCAGGGCAACTCTCTCCTCAGAGATAAATAGATAGATAGACAGACAGACAGATAGATAAATTTTCATTACACAACAAGTGAATATAATTACTAACACTTATTCCAACATTGGTAGTAATGGTAAATTGGGATAACTAAATGCACAGTGGTACAGTCAGCATATGGAATATTGTGCAGTACCTAAAAAGAGTGGTAGATCTATATGCAACTGATATGGGAAACTTTCCCGGATACCTTTTCCCCCCTGGGATACCTTTTTGTTTTTAATATACATATTTTTTTTATTGATTTCAGAGAGGAAGGAAGAGGGAGAGAGATAGAAACATCAATGATGAGAGGGAATCATTGATCAGCTGCCTCCTGCACATCAACAACTGAAGATCGAGCCCACAACCTGGGCACGTGCCCTTGACCAGAACCGAACCTGGGACCCTTCAGTCTGCAGGCTGATGCTCTATCCACTGAGCCAAACCAGTTAGGGCCTCAGATACCTTTTTGATGGGAAAAAAAGAAATTCAAAAAAATTCACATTTGTGGTTAAAAAAGGACTAGCCAGTTCCCTCCTTATTGTCTTGGGCAGAAGCCTAATCCATTCCAAGCTAGGTATAACAACCAACCGGGTCAGCATGACACCGTGGCCCAAGACCAGAGACCAAGGACCAGGCACACTGAGAGGCAAGCATGCCACCACCCTTGGCTGAGATCCTGAGTCATAAGTGTCTGGACACCTTGTGTGAAGATTGCCAATCATCCCCCTTCCTTCCTCAGTTTTGGATGCAACACACTGCTTTTGGAACTGCATCTCCAACCTGGCAAAACCAAACCCCAGGCCTGGCCGGTGTGGATGAGTGGTTGAGTGTCAACCCATGAACCAAGAGGTCACCAGTTCAATTCCTGGACAGGGTACATGCCCGGGTTGTGGGCTTAATCCCTAGTAGGGAGTGTGTAGGAGGCAGCCAATCAATGATGTTTCTATCCCTCTCCCTTCCCCTCTCTCTAAAATCAATAAAAACATCCTACATAATAAAAGGGTAATATTCAAATTGACCATAACGACAGAACGACCTGGAATGACCAGTCACTATGACATGCACTGACCACCATATAACGCAGGAGCTGCCCCCTGGTGGTCAGTGTGCCCCCACAGTGGGGGAGCTCCACTCAGCCACAAGCTGGGCCGACGGCTGCAAGCACAGTGGCGGTAGAGGAAGCATCTCCTGCCTCCACGGCAGTGCTAAGGATGTCCGATTGATGGCTTAAGCCGACTGACTGCTTAAGCGGGCCTAAGCCGGCAGGTGGACATCCTCCAAGGGCTCCCGGGCTGCCAGTGGGATGTCTGACTGCCAGCTTAGGGATGGCCCGATCCCCTGTGGGAGCAGGCCTAAGCCAGCAGGTGGACATCCCCCGATGCTCCAGAACTGCAAAAGGGCGCAGGCTGGGCTGAGGGACCCCCACATCCCCCCCAAAATAAAACAACCCCAAAACAGCCTGATGATAATTCCTCACTCAGCATTCTGTGTTCTAGAAGGTACCCCCTGGGACAGAGCTCGCCCCATGGTCTATCAAAGCACCCCAAGGAAGAAGCAAATAGAAAGCTCCTTGAGGGACAACCTAAGCTCCATTCACCTCTGGCCTCCACATTTAGTACAGTTCTTTACACATAGGAAACGTTTTCTAAATATTTGTTCAAAAAATTATACTGGAATTATTTTTGGAATGAATACTTGCCTTCTCAAAGAAGTTCATTTCTAATATGTTTCAGTCTGATAAACTTACATCTCTGTTTAAGAAGTTTCTCCCTATAGCTAACAGCAATACTATCCGCTATCTACTTCAAATTTAACCAGCCTCAACTTCCCAGCCCAAAACAAGAAACCTTGAGAGCCCAGGATGCCATTACAGTATGTGGAGATTTTCTACATGCTCTAGATCTGTGCTATCCAATATAGTAACCATTAACCACATGTAACTATTTAAATGTTTATTTTAAAGAAAATTTAAAATTTAATTCCCCGACTAGCCACATGTAAGTACTCAACAGCCACATGTGGCTGCCATATTGGGCAGTATAGATATGGAACATTTCCATCATTCTTTTGGTCAGCAGTGCTTGAGGTGCATTATAAATCTTCAAAACCCCCAAAATTCTTACCTTGCAGCCAGTAAATATCAGATCATCCAAGTGCCATAATTAAATTTAAAAATGCACTACTCCTTTACTTAAAACAACAAAGGAAACACTCTCACAGATGAATAGAGCTTTTATAGATTTGTCTCACCACAATGAAAAATTTAAACGCAGCATAATTCTCTGGTCTATTGCTGGTCATTAAAATCAATATGCTTTGCAGAAGGCAATGCATACTTGTAGCTGCATGGATCCTCTTTCTGGACAAATAAAATTTCTGGTTAACTGTCATTCAGGGAACTAATTGTTATACAACCCTTAAATTGCATGTGTAAACATCTAGAAACTTTTCAACCCAGGGATTTCAAAATGTATGCACACAAAACCAAAACATCTAACTAAGTCTTCTAAGAGTTCAGAATTTGAAGCTAGGAGAAGGGTTGCGATGAATATATTAAGTATGTAAATGAGGACAAGGAAACCTCTATGTGGGACATCCCCTCCCTCCTCAATAAATGCCAACATTCCTTAACAGATAAAACACACACATAGGAGTTAAAGAAAAGGGATTTTTCTATTCTATTATAGACTTCTAGGAACAGTGAGACTTCAAGGTATAAGTCCCAGGCAGGCCTTGGCTGGTGTGGCTCAGTTGTTTGGAACATGGTCCCATGCATCAAAAGGTTGCCGGTTCAATTTGCCAGTCAGGGCAGATGCCCAAGTTTTGGATTTGACACCCAGTAGGCGTGTGTGCAGGAGGCAGTCAACCGATGTTTTTCTCTCACATCAATGTTTCTCTCTTCCTCTCCCTTCCTCTCTCTCTAAAATCAATAAAAATATGTTTTAAAAAAGAAAGTACCACATAGCAAAATTCCAGCACTGCAATAGAAAAGTTGTCCTCCCCAACAGTGAGGCAATGAGAGGGACAATAAGTACACAAAAAATAAATAAATAACCCAGGTAGATGATGAATAGGAGAAGCCTGGAGGTAAAAGATAAAGATAACTTATCCAGGCGTGTCAAGGTATAAAATAGTGCATTAAGATCTGAATTTTAGACATTTTTGGTATCTGTGATGTTCTTTCTAATTAGGCTATCCGCCACACTTCTAAAAAGTTGAGCTTTAATTACCTGCAGTCATTCACCAGTTCTTACTGAGATGTGCTGTACCTATTCAGGCAGACATTCAAGTGGGTCGCACACAACTCTATTTTGTTTAGGCTGTTTTCTGCTGAATCCTAAAGCCTAAGACTTCCCGCTAATGAAAAGGTCAAAGAAAATACATCCCTGCAAACCGCCAGGAGGGCGCTGGAATATTAGGAGCGGCCAACGATTGGGAGCTCGGTGATGTCATCCTTTTCCCCTCCACACTATCTCATAGTCCTAAAACAATGAACATCTCTTTATACCTGACTCCAGTGTCCTTGAAGAGCTATTTATCATTATGAAACCAAATTGTATTTTCTCCTTCTGGAACACACATGTTTTGTGATAAGACAGGAAACCCTTAGAGCATAGTAGACAGAATCATATGGGCTCACGTACTGACTTTGATTTTACTAGAAAACGTTAAGTGGTAAAACTTGCATCAAGATAAGAAGAACAAATAAGACAACTGTTCCCTCCCATTTTACACATTCATTATTTCAATTCCATTGCCAATTGTTTGTTGTTGTGTTTTTTAATAAACTCTCGGGAACTCAAAAGAAAACAGTGCCTGAGTCATTCTCAATAGCATTTAAATGATGAGGAATGCATTTCCATATGCACACTATAATTCATTGAAATTTTCATTTAGCTGTTTGCAATAAAGAAAACCCATATGATCATCAAAAGGTACTATAAGCATGTTATAGATTCTGGTACAGATTTCTTAAAATTCAGAAGAAAGTATGCGAACCAAAAAGCATTAATATATCAATCCTCAGAAAAGAGGTTAAAAGATTTAAAACATTAAAAACAAAATGTTTTAACTAGAATTTATTGGTTTTACTAAAAAATTCTTTACCAGGACATTAAAAAGAAAAACTTTTTAAACAAAGATAATTTTTTAAAGTAAGCAATCTTACAAAATGTTTATCTAACAGAATCCAGGCATACTGGCTACAGCATCTCTATTGACATACCTAAAAACCCACAAATCACTATGAAATAGGTCTGGAAACATGTGGCCCAGGTAGAAAAAAAAATCTTTAACAAAGAAAGGTTTCTTTCTAAATTACATTAGTATTCACAAAGTGGAACAACTTGTTATAGATGCACAGCTTTAGTTTCATATTCAGAAATACCTTTACTAATAAGAGAATATGTCCAAATATCACACTTCTTCTTCTTCTTCTTTTATTACAAAACTTAATTATCAGAGACTAGAATTGAGAGGCAGAGGGATGAGTTTCAGGGTATCAGATAAGAGGATAGCTGCAGAATGCAATTACTGTTAAATATTAACTGAAAGTCAAACATGCAAGAAAATATAAAATATGCATCAGACAGCTTTAGGATGAGGTTAAGGAAAAGAGGCAGTGAGCCAGGTTAATTTAACAGAAAGAAGAGAACTAAGAGGAATCTCTGTTCAAAAAGGGAAGTGGGGTCAGAAGAGGCAATCTGGAAGAAGGGACAGGGCTCAGTGCAGAGGAAGATCCTGATTCCCACAGTCCTCGCAGACGCATCCAGCTCAGGTCTCAGCTTCAGGCAAAGGAGCGGGGAGGAGAGAGAAGGTTCTTTCTGACCCTGTTCTCCCATCCCATGCCATCCCATGTCACGGGTCTGCATCAAGACTGCTTTCATGGTCAAGACTGCTTCCTCAGCAGGAAGCCTGCTGTGACAGGAGGGACTCTGTAAAACTCCACCCCCACCTGTGTGCCACTAGTCATGCTAGCAACATAGGGTTCAACATGTAAATTTGGAGATAACATATAATTGTTTTTAGTATAATCACTCAAGCAAAAGAAGCGGTGAATGGCACCAGATTTTTGTTTTGAAAGGAGAGAAGACTGTCCAGGTTAGAGCACGAAAGCCCTGCATCCGGAAAGGCTCACAGTTGCAAACAAACTGAGACAGTTGGTCATCGAGATCAGACCACGAAGTTGGTAACTACACCAAGATGGTGCCTTAACAAGCGTAGACACTGACTGATACAAACCCATCCCCACCACATTCTCCTTTGCCTCCTAACCAAAGAGACTGCAAAACTAAATTCTTGGCCTCTCAGATTACGGGCAGCCAGTGAGGCCATGTGACCCAGCTCAAGGCAATGAAACATAAGCAGAAGCCCCTGGGAGAATGGAGCTGCCTCATTTCCTGAAAAAAAGATAAACCAAAGAACTTACACACTTATATGCATAGCCCATGGGCACAGGCAATAGGGTGGTGAAGGCCTGCGGGTAGGGCTGGGAGGACCAGGAGGGAAGGGGGACAATGGGAGAGGGGGAGGGGGGGGAAAGATATCTGTAATACTATCAACAACAAAAAACACATTTTAAAATAAAAAAAAAGGAAAGAAAAGGCTTTACCAGAAGGCTTTTGCCCACCCACAGCAGGTTCCCTCTTTTCCCTGCTGGAAAAAAGACATGATGCCTAGACATGAAGAAGCAATTTTGTGAGAATGAGAAGAGCATGATGAAGGCTTCTGTGCTAAGGATGGTGAAGCAAAAAGATGCAGAGACGCTGAGTCCTGATGGCACTGTGGCACCATGGGCAGCTGGAGAGCCTACCCCAGACTGCTGCCAGAGACAAGGAACCCTATGTTCCATCGCCACTGAAGTGCTCTATTACCTGAACGTAGCCCTCATATTATCTGTGAAACATCTTAAGAAAGGGCCAGCAGGCCACTCCAGGCTTAAAGCTAGTCATGGGAAACAACTTAAAGAGGGTAAATTGTTCTCATTTTTTAAAGTACTTTTTTATAGCAGGTATATGTATTTTACAAAAAAATAAAATAAAAGCTCAAGGATGGAGTAAAGCTTGGGGCAGATATGGAATGGGTGTTGCTGGATATACAACTAGGTTATCTTTTAATAGCTGAAAGGTTAATAGTTTGTTTTCCAAAATGGGGAATAGCTGCGACTGTCAAGTCTACAACATTAAAATGGCCTCTTAAAATCTCATGTAGCTTTCTTGGAGATACTCCGTTTTGAATCAATAAATGCTTTCTCTTTAAAAAAAAAAAAATCCTCTCTCTTGAAACATCTATGTTTCTATATCTAACAATGAGAATCTTATAAACCAAACTTTCTCTTTTCTCCTTGGCTCTTATGATGTTTAGAACTAAATTATTCATTCCAGACATAGAGTTTATGTGTGCTTTCATCTTAATTATTATTGTTGCTTTGGAAAAAACGAGTATTATATTAAGTATATTCTAATAACCTAAGTAGCCTGAAAGCATTTTTGATGCAGACACAGTATAACCACTTCTGGTTGCTGAAATTAGAGAGAGCCACTTTTGGCAGCACCAAAACAGCAGTAAAGCCTTGAAAAAATGTATGTATCTCCCACTCATGGCCAAATCCTCCTCCTTTTCTAAATTATTTCGATGGAGTTTAATGAGCTTTTTATTTCAATTGGGATCTTAAAGCATCACATATTTAAGCATCATTAAAAATCTTCTTTTGAAAAAAAAATTTCTTTTGTAAAGCATTATAGATTGCCCACATGGACACACAAAACTTTAACTCTACATTATTCTGCTCCCAGACACCCTTGTGGTTGGCTAGCTTTTGCCTTGGAATAAAAGGTCTACATAAATTGAGAAATAATTCTGTATGATAACTACCAAAGCAGTAACTCCTCAAAATAAAACTTTGCCTTAGAACTTGGAGATGCCTTAGAAATGGTACCACAAAAAGCACACACAAAAAATGAAGGCTAGCTTTTCAAAAACAAGTCTTTTCATGAAAAAAAGTCATGTCACAAAGAAAGAACACTTATCTTCCACATTCCATACATAACAGAGCAGATGTGATCCTAAGAAGTTGAAGACTATTTTTCTACTGCCATCATAAAAAAATGTGATATACATTTACAGAGCTCTTCAAATAGTGGGCAATGTTGACATAAAGTTGCAAGTGCAAATATTTGTTCCCTCCTTGGTTTATAAGTTTCATGATGATAAAATTCTGTATATAGAGCCACTGATTAAAAATGAGTCTATTTGCCTTGTAGGATGCTTGAGGTTGTATGTTCATTCAAGATTAATAAAATGGTGCATTCCAGAAAAGAATGGGAATTAGAATTTTGAATTTATTGGTTTAACAAGTTCCTACTGGGAAGGAAAAGAGATTTCACTTATCCAATTTAAGAAGCTCCTTCAGATGGTAATTTGTGTGAAGATGTAGCACTATAGTAAAAGTTAATACCACCCCCTGACTGTGAAAGGAAGGATGATATATGATGAAGAAACAGCAAATTAAATGTTTGAGAAAAAGGAAGTCAATTTCTCATTACTTTGATTTTAGGGTCACTTGATATCACCACAATGGCAAGCTAGTAACAAGTTCCCCTCATTGTTTTAATATACTGTTCAGACAACTAGTTAAAACTGATCATCACATAGCACATACAGAGGAACAGCCACTGCTACTGTTTACTTCTATACTAATCTGGAATCTATACCCTAAGCCTGAATTGATTTCTTATAATAACTACCACTACCACAAACATAACCGTTATTGAGTTCTTATGTGCCAGGGACTGTTCAAAACACTCTATGTGTATTGACTAATTTAATGTATCAAACAGCTCTGTGAAATGAGTACTAACATTCCCAATTTATCAAATTAAAAAAATTAAAGCACATATATCGCACACAGAGAAGTAACTTCTCAAGATAAGTAACTTCACTTTACTACTGGTAGGTTCAGGACTCAAAAGTAGAGAGTCAACTCTACATGAAACTTCTGTTTTAGTTAAATATGTACATATGTATATTCTAGGTCATGATGTAAAATGTACTATTTAGCCCTAGCTGGTTTGGCTCAGTGGATAGAGTGTCAGCCTGCAGACCAAAGGGTCCCAGGTTTGATTCCAGTCAAGGGCATATACCTCGGTTGCAGGCTCTGCCCTGGCCCTGGCCCTGGCCCTGGTCGGGGCTCGTGCAGAAAGCAACCAATCAATGTGTTTCTTTCACATCATTATTTCTCTCTGTCTTTCCCTGTCTCTTCTACTCTAAAAATCAATGGAAAAATATCCTCGGGTGAGGATTAAAAATAATAACAATAATAAAATAAAATGTATTATTTATTTTGAATTACCATCAAAAGTTGGAAAAACAGTGTGCACAGGATTATTATAAACAGAGGTCTTGCAGTCCCCATGGGAATAAGAAAGCGAAAGATAAACTCACTTGGGTGGCTACTGTGGGCTGTCCTATGTTCTTTATTTCTTTAATGATTGATGGGCTATAAGTCAAGGTTTTCTTAGTTGACTTCAGTCGACAAGATACTGAATGCCTCCTGCGTGCCAGGCATTGTTTGAGGCAACAGCAGCGAGTAGAACAGACATGACCCTCAAACAGCTTACATTTAAACATGTTACCAAGTGAAACCACAGGATTCCTTCAGTTCATTAAGTGAGAGGTGCTCTAAAGAATTTGTAGGGCTGGGCTGGGAAGGTCTCTCTGAAACAGTGACGTTAGAGTTCAGACCTGAGCGAAACGGAAGATGCAGCTCTGCTTCAGGGAAGAGTGTCCCAAGCAGAAGCAACATCCGGGACAAAAGCCTCCTCCCAAAGGCCCCCTCCAGCCCCTCCCACAGCAGCCTCAGTGACCTTGAAAGTTTTATTCTGAAAAAATTTCAAACCTACAGAAAAGTTGCAAGAATTTTACAATTAACACCCATATGCCCTCAACAATTTGCCAACTTCTATTCTCTCTTTTTTCTGCACCATTTGAGAAGCTGCAAAAATCCTGACTCTTCACTCCTCTTCAGAAAAAGGGCAATCTTTTCATAACCACAAGGGGTTATCAATTCAGGAATGTAACACTGATACAATACGATTTGTAATACTCGGTCCATATTCAAATTCTGCCATCTATCCTAATACTGTTCTTTATAGCAACTTTTTTATTTTCCCAATACAGGATCAGACATTTCCTTTAACTGTCATGTCTGTGATTTTAAAAGCACAAATCGCCCTAGCAGGTTTGGCTCAGTGGATAGAGCATCAGCCTGCAGACCAAAGGGTCCCGGGTTTGATTCCGGTCAAGGGCATGTACTTCATTGGGTTGCAGGCTCCTCCCCGGCCTGGGGCCCTGGTCAGGCAACCAATTGATGTGTTTCTCTCAGTCTTTCCCTCTCTCTTCCACTCTCTCTGAAGTCAAAGAGAAAATATCCTCGGGTGAGGATTAAAAAAAAAAAAAAAGAGGGAGAGAGAAAAGTAAATTAGGACCAATTAAATAAAGGTTAATCACAGGGCAATACACCACTTGTAAGTTTAAAAATAAATAACAAAAAATAAAAACCACAAATCAGACTGTGCTGTTCCCCAGCTTAAAGCTTTCTGCTGCTCTTCCCTGCTCTCTCTGCTATAGCCCTTCCTCCCTGCGTCCTTCAGCTCTTCCCACAGCTGACCCCTTCTCCTTTTATCTCTCCTCAGGAATTTTCCAGAGCACAGTGTATATAGTCCACTCCTTGGTTTTTCTCTCTCTTACTTTACTCCTGATTTCCTTCATGTCACTTAACACAGTCTGTGATTACCTTGTTGGTTTATTCATTTATCATTACCTCTCCCAGTGGAATATAAATTCCATGAAAGCAGGGGTATCTCTTAGAACAGTGCTTGGCTCAGAGCAGGCACTCAATAAATGTTTATGAATGAATAAATGAAAGAATTTGTAAATAAATAAACTGGTAAAGACAAAAAGTGGCCATGTCAATGACATCACTGTATAAGGCCGCAGAGTGACAGGTACAAGTCAGTAAGACCCGTCGCAGCCACAGGACAGTCACAACCCAGGCATTCAACATTAACACTCACCCTGAAGGAAGCACTGTGAAGGCTACAGCAAACAAGTAAGAACAAGATGGTTAGCATGCCAAGCAAGGTGGGTTAGAGTGCCTGAAAGACACGCACCTCAGCTCAAAAGAGGAGGTCCCCAGTATAATAAAGAACTGACTCCCACCTGTATGCCCCTAACTCTCCTGGGCCTCAATTTCCTCATCTGTTTTATAAGGATAATGCCTACTCCTTAACCCATCTAAGAGGGGAGACTGCTGTAAGAAAGAGAGTGGTGACAGGCCCTCTGGAACAGAAAGAAACACAGGATCCTAATAGAAGTGAGGAGGAGATAAATGATGGCGTCCAATTGAGCAACAGCCCATCATTCTTTGTTAACCATAACCTAAGCAAAATGCCAGGCATCATGTCTGGCACAGACCAGGTACTCTACACTTCCTTTCTCACTCCTGGTCAGCCCTATTTGGACCCAGAGCAGAGAGCAGCTCAAAATATGCAAGTAACTGCTACCAGAACCCAAAGACACAGCTGCTTCTGGGCACACAGGCTCCCACCTTGCGGCGGCTGAGGGAGAGGCTGCACAACCACCGTGAGGATTCCACAGAAGCGATTCAAGCACGGGCTCAGCTTCGTGACCTATAAGGTCTCTTTCAACTCTGAGATTCTATAATTTTTTTTAACTGAATTAGGTATGTCCCTGTAGTGGGCAGTGTAGATGATATAAATAAGTTTACGACACAGAAACTTAAAAGCAGCCTGGAATGTCAAGACCCACAGAACTGAAGACTTGCAGATAGCACCAAATAAGGATCATAATGCTGTAGCGGTTCAGAGGAGGAGCAATTGCTAGAGGCCAAGAGACCGTCAAAGAGGTGAAAAGTCCGCTAGGACCGTGGTCAGCAAACCGCGGCTCACGAGCCACATGCGGCTCTTTGGCCCCTTGAGTGTGGCTCTTCCACAAAATATCACGTGCGGGCGCGAACGTACAGTGTGATTGAAACTTCGTGGCCCATGCACAGAAGTCGGTATTTTGTGGAAGAGCCGGTATTTTGTGGAAGAGCCACACTCAAGGGGCCAAAGAGCCACATGTGGCTCGCGAGCTGCGGTTTGCAGAGCCGCAGTTTGCCGACCACTGCGCTAGGATCTGAAGGCCACATAACATGGCTACTAGAAGAGTGTATCCTCTGCTAATTAACGTTGTGGTACTTTTCTTATGCTGCTGGTTCTGGTCTCGACTTGACACACACAGCCATGAACTGACATCTCCAGGACAGGAGGCCCATCTAATTACTGCTTCAACATCCACCACGGGCTCCAAAAGCATGTGGCTACTGGCAAAATTTTGCTACACAGAGCAAGATAACATGGGGCAGCCCAAAGACACCAAGAAGGACTGTGGAAGAAACCCTTATGAGAGCTGGAGGAGAGAGGCGAGCCTACAGGAGAAGCAAGCAGGCTCCATGAGCAGAGTGCACGCAGACCAAAGGCTGCAGAATTAATAAGGGGAATGACTGGGGGATTAAATCCAGTTTCCATTTGCTCTCCAAGGACTCAAAGGCAAATCACCTAACCCTAAGTGCAAAATTAGTTTTAAAATGTCATAGATTAAAAACAAATTGGGCTTTTTTTATTTGACTCTTTTTACCTTTTTCCATTGCTTTCTTATATACCTAAAGTATCTGATTTGTATAATAATAATATATAATCCTAATAATCACTATATATATCACAGGGTTATATATAACACACTGTCTCTCCTTTCCCCCCCCAAATTCTAGCCTAAGACATCGATATATCATGTCTCTTATACTACAAACATTTGCATTGTTTAATTTGTTTAATTAGCTCACAAAAGTGTTTCACAGAAGAGAAAGAGCAATCAAAACGATGTTTCAATAGATAATTTATGTTTAAACAAGCAAAATAAGAAGATCAAGTGAATCTATTTCAGCAGTTCTCAACCTGTGGGTCGCGACCCCTTTGGCGGTTGAACGACCCTTTCACAGGGGTCGCCTAAGACCATCCTGCATATCAGATATTTACATTACGATTCATAACAGTAGCAACATTACATTTATGAAGTAGCAACGAAAATAATTTTATGGTTGGGTCACAACATGAGGAACTGTATTTAAAGGGCCAGAAGGTTGAGAACCACTGATCTATTTGAAGTTAGCTGATAACTAGTGGGAGATTTACCAGTCATCATTAAGCAGATCCTGCTGCCACTCATCCTAGATCCAGATATGGGGTAGCCCAAGCTTACACAACTCCAAAATGCAAACCAAGGTCTGAATTTCAAGAACCTGTCCTTAGGACATTCAACTTCAGCCTCATGCTTAAAATCTCTGTACATTACCTCTGACACAGGATCAGAAAACATATGATCATCCACAAATTCTCCAAGTTTGGTGAAATCTGTCCAGTGGTTTCTGGACAGAGTGTGTGTTTCTGCAATGTAGTAACAAATGAAAACTTAATTTTAGCTAATAAATAACATAACTACTTGCACTAATTCAACAGATGTGAGCAAAGAGATAAGATCTCTCTGTCTTTGTGGGGGATTTCCAGCTAGAAGGGACAAAGAAAGTTAAAAGATAACCAGATAATAAATATATAATTATAGGCTATAATAAGTGCTAATAAGAAAAAGTATAGGGTATTTTGTGGAATTACTAAAGGGGCATCATTTAGATTGGAAGGTTCAAGGAGAGTAGGAAAAACCTTTTTGAAGAATCACATTTAAAATGGAAAATATTTATGAAATAACTAGAGGCCCAGTGCAGGAAATTCATGCACTGGTAGAGTCCCTAGCGGCTGCTGGCTGCCTGCCGGGGCCTCCCTCTCTTCCCAGCCGGCCCTGCCCCCTGGTCGAACTCCCGGACAACTCTGGTCGAGGGGACAATTTGCATACTACACTTTTATTATGTAGGAGGATAGTGTGCTTTTGCCCGGCAGGTGTGATTCAGTGGTTGAGCATGGACCTATGAACCAGGAAGTCATGGTTGGATTCCCAGTTGGGGCACATGCCTGGGTTGTGGGCTTGAGCCCCCTGAGTCGTGCAGGAGGCAGCTGATCAATGATTCTCATCATTAATGTTTCTATCTCTCTCTCTTCCTCCTTCTCCCTTCTTCTCTGAAATCAATAAAAATATATTTTCTTAAAAAAGGAAACAGTGTGCTTTTTAAAAAGCAGAATGTATAGCTACAGATATGCTTTCAGTTATATATTTTATGCTTTAATCTGTATGCTTTATAGACCATAGTTAATATAAAGGACATGCACATAGACAGATCTGGAAGAGAAAAATAAAAACAAAACGGTTGTTAAGGTGGTAAAATTATGAACAGTGTTGGTCACACTTCAAATTTTTTCTTTAACATTGTTATAGTATTTTTTACCATAATTAAGATAAGCATAGACATAGAATCTGATGTCTTGGGCTAGAGTTTGATTAAGAGAGTGTGTATCATACATAACTCCGTGAGATGTATATTGATTATCAGGAAGATCTAAAGTAAATTAGGTGTACAAGGAAGCCAACTGCCTGTTATGTTATTTTTACTCCAATTAAGACAAGCACAGACATAGAATCTGAAACCCTTAACTTTCAGTTTACTCCTAAGCTTGACTAAAGAACTGTGGCTTAGTAACAAGGCCGATCTTCATTAAAATAACAGCACGGCAAAATGGAGCATGAGCTTTAGAGACTGAGAGCCCTGGGCTCCAATACAGCCCAGGCACTAATTAGCTGTGTGATATTGGACAAGTTACTTACCCAACTTGGGAGGCTGTTTTATCATCTCTGAGACGCAGCTAATAAGACTTGCCTCATAAAGTTGTTGTGAGGATAAAATGAAAGAACATATGTGAAGGGCCAAATCCAGTTGCCAGCACAGAATATGTGCTTAATAACTTTAAGTAAACATTTGATCATTGCCAGCATATAAATCCGGATGAAAAAATGGGCTTTGAATCAAAAGTCTCCTGAGACAAACAGATGACCAAACTAGAGAAATCAGATGGCTCCTCATCAATCACTGTTAAATGATTTCTTCACAATAAGCAAATCAACTGGTGGCTACAGTCATTTTCTCTGAGGCCACCTATACTGTACCAAGAGTAAAACCAAAAAGATCAGTCCAAGAACAATTCTGCTAAAGGAGGAGTGAGCCACACAATTTTGGCAATTTACTGAAAACAATTAAGAATCCCTTTATTAAAAATAAAGCCTCCTGAAACAGTTTCCAGAAATTAAGATAGAATCCATATAAAAATATGACAGATTCAAAACAAAATAGCCCTACAAACAAAAATTATACAGCTGAAATTTGCCAAGAGGTCATATCACTAAGGCATGCTTTTAGTTTCCAGAGTATTTATAAAAAAAAATAAACTAAGAAAACAACTCCATTAGTCTATCTTACAGCTTCAAACACAGACTCTGCTTTAAAATGTGAATGCTTCTAACATCCAATATTATGATAGGATATTTTCTTCAACTTAAAACATTAGGTAAAAAAAAAAAATTTCAAGCATTCGTCTATACTCAATAAAGCACTCCTTTAAATCATTTAGTTGAGTGAGCAAAAAGTAAAAACGTTTTTGTTAACTCAGTTCCACCAGAACAGAAAACAGTATCAAAAGAGGAAGGAGGCTGTCACTACTGCTTTGTTGAATACCTGGATTAGACTGACCACCCCTTAAGACAGTCTTTGTGTACTTCAAAACCCAAATGAAGCCACTTGGAGCAGCTGCTCCCTGACCAACTGGTCTGCAGAATTCACCAAACGACAAAAGGTTACCTTAATTCAATAAGATAATCAGCACACATTTACCCACCACCCAGAGTCTAACCATCTGCAAGGCGGCAGAGCCAAATGCCTATAAAACTGGCAGCATACAGACATGTCCTCGTGTCCCTCATGTCAATGAAATGTCCCTCATGTCAATGAAATTTCTCTCTTAGCAACAGCTAAAAAGAAGCTGAACTTTCAAAAAATTTCAAGATATCCTGATCCAACA
Source organism: Myotis brandtii (assembly GCF_000412655.1). Lineage (NCBI taxonomy): Eukaryota > Metazoa > Chordata > Mammalia > Chiroptera > Vespertilionidae > Myotis > Myotis brandtii. Next base: position 3,562,377 of record NW_005357076.1, read on the forward strand.
ACTTGTTAGTAGGTTATTTTTAGTGCCACTGAGATTTCCAGGCCAGATGGGTTATATGTTTTATTCAATTGAGTCTTGTTCTGGGATAACAAAACGTGAGACAGACATGATCTGGATTCTTTCATTGTTCAAGAGGCAAAGTGACCTAGTGGCTTCCAAATAACAGCAGGAACAATGTAGCAGAAAAGAAAAGAGAAAGGGGGGAAAAAACAACAGCAAAAACCCAACTATAAGAGCTACTTCAGAGCAAGAAAGGAGTAACAACTTAAACCGCAAAATCTGGCATCTGCCTTAGGCCAGGATATCATTCCGCTAAACATGCATCTGCACTGATCAAACTACGAAATAATAATAATGATGATCATGATAATTCAACATAGAAGGTTAAAAAAAACATAATGGGCACTATTAAAAAATGCACTATAGAATTTTATTTTCTTTCTAACACATTACACTTAAATCAACAGATGCAGCTATTTCCCAAAGTGTGGGATTCAAGAAGCTTTGATGTGAGACGTGAGACATTTGAGGTGATCTGAATAAGAGAGTAAGAAAGCTGTTCTCTTTTCAATTTCCTCTCAGACCCTCCCATTAAGTCAAGGAGAGAGTCTCAGTTTGGAACTGACATGTCCTTAACACCCCTCTAATGTTTGTTAATCTTCCTTTGAGAGAGCAGGCCTCGGGCTCAAAACTTGGCAGATAACAGTGTCCAGCCACATTTTAATACAGCTTTTTAAAAATAACCTTTACAGATACCTTCTATTTATGACAAGGAATACTTGTTTCCCACTTATGGCACTGATATAGTTTCCTTTCGGTAGATCTATTAAAGAAAGTGAGGCAATTTAATTTTGAATGAGTTGTCTAATTACATTTACAAAATGTACAGTCGTCTAATTAATTTACATTTTGAAAAAATTTCAAGCCTACAGAAAAGCTGAAGTAGTACAATGAATGCATATAAACTCTTCACCTACCTTTACCAATTGTTCACACTTCTGCCTCCTATCTTTACACCTGTATCAATCTGTACCTATTCATACACACACTTTGGTCATGCTTGTTGTTGAACCATCGGAAAGCAAGCTGCAGCAGCATGACACTTCACCATTCAATACTTCCAAAGGAATTTCCTAACTCACAAGGACATACTCATAGGTAACCAAAATGCCATCATCATACGAAAAACATTAACATTAATGCTTTAATTTCCCCCAAAGATCTGGTCCAAATTCAAATGTACCTAATTATCCCCCAATTTCTGGTACAGAATCTAACCAAGATTCATGCATGACATTTGGTTGTTATGCCTTTTTAGTAGAATATTCTGAAAGAAAATAATACAGAGATTATATGAAACTGACAAAAATTGTGAGGGAGGCACACTTTTGTTTGAAAAACACCAAACTAACCAAAGGTTTGAAGGAAGTAAGGGGAAATAATCTAAATAATTAACAAAGAAAAGAAAAAAAGTGTCTGCTATTAAACTCATATTTATAGCACACAAAGTATGAAGGAAAACATTTAAGACCTATTTTTTCATAGTGCCTTCAAAGAGGATGGAGTAAGTCAAAGATCACTGTCAGGCCATATAGATACATGCCAAAGCATGCATCACCGTTTAAAATAACTAGCCCATCTCTTTTATTAAATAGGCTCTGTGTTAAAGTGCTTAAATGCATTTTCTCATTAAATCCTAATTAATAGACCCATGAACAATATTTTATTATTCCTATTTTACAGATGAGATGATTGAGGCTCAAGTATTTTAAATGAGCCTTTGTTTTCTTTCCATTAGAACTTTTTCAAGAATGTACTCATACATTTCTTTTATGTCTAAAAAAATTAATTTCAAAAGAACAAAAAGTACCAAAAGTATAAATCTGTTCTTTGTTAAAATATGTTCAGCCCTGGCCGGTTTGGCTCAGTGGACAGAGCATCAGCCTGCGGGCCAAAGGGTCCTGGATTCAATTCCGGTAAACGGCATGTACGTTGGTTGCAGGCTCCTCTCCAGCCCGGGCCCTGGTCAGGGCTCCTGTAGGAGGCAACCAATCGATGTGTTTCTCTCACATCAATGTTTCTGTCTTTCCCTCTCTCTTCCATTCTCTCTAAAAATCAATGGAAAAATATCCTTGGGTGAGGATTAACAAAAACAAATAAATAAAGGTGATTAAATGTTTTTTTAAAAAGTTTACAAATATCTGTATGACATTTATTTACAACTAGAGGCCCGGTGCATGAAATTCCCTCAGCCTGGACTGTGCTCTATCGCAGTCTGGGAGCCCTTGAGGGAAGTCTGACTGCCACGGAGGCGAGAGAGGCTCCCACCACCACCGCTGAGATCGCCAGCCGTGAGCCCAACTCAGGGCTTCTGGCTGAGCGGCACTCCCCCTGCGGGAGCACACTGACCACCAGGGGGCAGCTCCTGCGTTGAGCGTCTGCCCCCTGGTTGTCAGTGCATGTCATAGCGACGGGTCATTCTGCCGTTCGGTCTATTTGCATATTAGCCTTTTATTATTTTACTAGGGGCCCGGTGCACAAAAATTTGTGCACTCAGGGGGGAAGGGAGGGTCCCTCAGCCCGGCCTGTGCCCTCTCGCAGTCTGGGACCCCTCGGGAGATAACGACCTGCTGGCTTAGGCCTGCTCCCGGGTGGCAGAGGGCAGGCCCAATCCCTAGGTACAGCCCCTGGTCAGGCTCAGAGCAGGGCCGATTGGGGAGTTGGGGCGCCGCCCCCTGTCATGCACAGAGCAGGGCGGATCGGGAGGTTGCAATGCCACCCTCAGTCACGCTCAGGGTAGGGCCGACTGGGGGGTTGGGGCACTGCCCCCTGTCACACT
>NW_005357076.1:3566083-3599420 GCF_000412655.1 Myotis brandtii
CAGTTAATTTGCATATCTCCCTGATTAGCCAATGGGAAGGGTAGCGGTCGTACGCTAATTACCATGTTTCTCTTTTATTAGTGTAGATTATATTATATAGGATTGCTTTAAAGGGGCTTGGGAGAATACATACAAATCTCTAATGTAACTGTCTTTGGAAAGCTGTTTTAGGGGACGAACATGCAGGGCTATTGAGGAACAACTTATGCTTTTCACTTTATATGTTTAATTTTTTGACATTAGGTATGTATGACATAACTTCTTAAAAAAATCAAAAAATGCAAATTTAAAATTTAAAATGCCCATATTCTTTCAATCATTCTATGCTGCTACCAGTATATATCAGGTACTATCATTCATTCAACATATTTGGTTTTAATTTAATGGTAAAAAATATTTAATTTAAATTGTTTTAATAAAAATTCATTTTATTATAATTTGTCACAATAAAAATCTGGGTATACTATGCACTATAATGTACTACATCATACTCCTAAAACCCAATAATGTGTCTTATCTTGTTTGCACAAAGTTGTATTCTATTTCCCTCCTTCCCCTCTCTCCTTTCTCTTTTCCCTTCTCTCTCTCTCTCTCTCACTCACACACACACACACACACACACACACACACTGATTCCCAATGTGATGAGCATAACAAAAAGATGGGCAACAAGAAATAAGCTTATTTCTAATTCTTATTACTTACTAATAAGAATACTTCCTTACTGACTATAGACATGCTTCTAAAATGTTGTAGGTGAATTTATTAAGACTAAAGTTTTTAAATATGCTAGGGAAATTTGTTATTCAAAGGAATGTCATTCATTAAATAAATAATACACCATGAACATGTGGGATTCAAATTCAGAAAGTAAATATGGTTAAATATTAAGAAATCAGTTACTATAATTAATCATATTAAAGGGCAAAGGAGAAAAATAATACTTCCATAAATGATGAAAAGACATTTGATAAAATTAAAATTCCAAACCTGATGAAACTTCTTTACATGATAAATACACAAGCCAGCATCATGTTTAATGGGGAGATATTAAGGAACTCCCCCAAAATATATCCACTACCACCAGTATTCTTTAACATCATTAAGGAGGTACTAGAACTGATAAAACTCAGACAAGAGAAAGATTTAAGGTATATAAATAAGGAAGGAAAAAGTAAAATTTAAATGATCATTATTTGCAGATCACAGCATTATATACCTGGAAAACCCAAGATAATAAACTAAAATGTATTATATTTAAAAAAAGAGAATTCATTAAGGTGGCTAGGTACAAAATTAATATATAAAAATCAGTAACTTTCCTGTATTAAAAAAAGAGCCAATTAAAAGTGTAATGGAAGATTCCATTTACAAGAGCAATCCAAAAAAAACATACCTAGGAATTAACTTAACAGAGAGTTAAAATCCTTCAGTACACATTACCCACACTCTATACACACCTGTACTCACATACAAAAGACTTTAATGGATGATAATAGTTATATTACAGAAATATTTATAGATAAAATGAGATAATGTCTGGGATTTGCTTCAAAATAATTCAGTAGTGGCAGGGGCTGGGGGAGTGGGTAGGGATATAACTGAAAGGAGACTGACTGGTCACGAGGTAATTACTGCCATAGCTGGTAAAGGTGAGCACTGCTCTTGATTTTTACATATGTTTAAAATGTTCCACAATAAAGAAATGTAAGTAAAAGAATAGATTAAAAAGTGGAAAGATATACCTGTTCTCCAATATATGACTCACTATTTTAAGAATACCATTCTATACACTGAAAACTCCAATCAAATCATAAGATCATTTGATTACTAATCATCTGACTCTAACATCTATCTGGAAAAACAAGCAAGCACAATTAGCCAAAAAGATTCTGAAAAAGAAAACAAGGGAGCATTAGTCTACAAAAAAAAGGGAGGGGGAGGAAACAAATGTTGGTGAGAACATGGAGAAGTTAGAACCCTAGTACATTGCTGATAGGAATATAAAATGGTTCAGCCACCGTTGAAAGCAGTTAGGGAGTTTCATAGCCCAGCCATCATGACTCAGTGGTTAAGTGTCGACCTATGAACGAGGAGATCATGGTTGATTCCCAATCAGGGCACATGCCTGGGTTGCGTGCTCAATCCCCAGTGTGGGGCGTGCAGGAGGCAGCTGATCAATGATTTTCATCATTGATGTTTCTCAATGGTTCCCTCTCATCATTGATGTTTCTGTCTCTCTCTCCTTCTCCCTTCCTCTCTGAAATCAATAAAAAAATATTTTTTTTTAAAAAAAGAAAGAAAATAGAAATTTTGAATGGCATTATAAACCAACTGACCTAACAAACATCTATAGATATCTCCACCCAACAACAGAATAAACATGAAACACTTTTCAGGATAGACCGTATGTTAGGCCATAAAGCAAGCCTCAATAAATGTAAAAAGAATGAAATCATACAAACTTTGTTCTCTGACCACAATGGAGGGAAATTAGAAATCAGTAACAGAAGTAAATTTAGGACATTCAAAGCCCAGTGTAAACCTTTGGGCAATACTGATGACAGCGAGGTGGCTGGAGAGGTCAGATAACAGAGTAGAAGCCAAAGTCTGATGGGCAGCAGCTTAAGGCATGCCCAAAAGGTAACCCACTCTCTTCCAACTGTGTCAGATTTAATACAGCAAGGCTCGCTCACAAATGCACTTTTATGTCATTAAAGCAATAGCTAATCAGCTAAAATAAACCCTTTTCTGAACCCTCAGGTTCACAAAATGATAAGAACTTAGTGAAACACAGGCTGACCTATAGAGCTGGGTAAGACTGTCTAGAGACCCACAGAATTTAGGGGCAAATGATTTCAAGAGATCTAGGCATTCCATAAATCCTTGGGAATAGGAATGCTGTACCATTTAGGTCACTTGCCTCTTGCCTTCCTCCCTTCCGCTCTCTCTAAAAATCAATGGAAAAAATATCCTCAGGTGAGGCTTAACAATAAATAAATAAATAAATAGATAGATGGATAGATAGATAAATAAATAAATAAAACTCTACATTAGCCTCAGTCTTAAATCCCATAAAACAGAGCTCTAAGATCATTATCTCAAAAGAATCAGAATGCTTCTTACCTGACCATACAGTTAATTTTCAATGCTTTCTTTAGTCTATGTGTGAACTTTATTTTTATTAATAAAGCTGAATGATTTTTAATGTTAAAAAAAAAAGTAAGGGTTAGGAAGCAAGTAGATGACCAAGGCTCTCATACTCTGCCCAAGAGTATAAATTGGTACTTCCTTTTGGACCACTTTTTGACAATATGTTCCTAGAAAAAGAACTCATGTTTATGCCCCAGTATAACTCCTCTAATAATCTACCCTAGAAGAAATAATTACCCATGCATACACAAATTTTTAGTAGCAGTATTATTTGTAATAGCTTAGTAAAAAAAGTAGAAACATCCTAAATGTTAAACAAAAACATGAGAAATAACTACCAGCCATTTAATGTCACACTTCAAAGAATAATCAAGAATATGGAAAAAGGCTTACAACAGATTTTAAATGTAGAAAGCAAAATACAAATGTAGAAAGCAAAATTATATAGTTAAGATATTCCTCTTATTTAAATATAACTAATACAGGTATATACATGTAGGGGGAAAGCCTGGAAGAAAATACAAACTTCTAACAGTATTTATCTTTAGAGTGAAATTTGCAGTCATAGTGTGTCATTCCTGAACCTTTCTGTATTTGTGAAAGTCTGTACAATGAGCATGTGTTACTCTGAAAACAGATTCTTTTACTGACCATTTAAATAATGGAGGAGGAGAAAAGCACAGAAATGTAGATTTTAGCCATTCATGGACTCTGACTAGACCAAGTCTCCAATTGGAGAGGAGGTCTTCATTAGAAGGTGATAAGGACATCAATTGACACTTTTCCCTCAAGAGCAGGGTGGCCAAGGAGGGGTGCCAGGGGCTACTGCCCCTCCCGGTGCCCTGGACTCTGCTCAGCTGCCCTTCCTATCAGGGCCCAGGAAAAGCTCACTACCCTCTATCCCAGGGCCATGCGGTTGTAGCAAACCATCCCTATGTGGTCTGTGCTATTGTTATCTCCATGTGTCTGTCAGCTGAGCAAACCGAGGCATAGACTATACTTGCCCAGTGCAAAAGTCAGGATTTCAACCTAAGAATTCTGGCTCCAGACCTATTTCCTCATAAGACTCCTTCACAATGACCTCTAAGATCTCTTTTAGTAAGAACTAGGCCCTGCCCAATTAACACATCTAGACTGTTTCCTGGACCACATAAGCAGACCCTGTTTGCTCAACTATAAAAGAAGAAAGTTAGCCCCAGGCAGTGATTCCCAAACTTTTGCTGCACAGTGGCATTACCAGAGATCTTCAAAAACTTCTAATACTTGGCTCCCACCCCCAACATTCTGATTTAATAGGTGTGAGGGGTGATCTGGGAATCGGAACTTTCAAAAGCTCTTCAGGTGATTCAAATGTGCAGCAAAGTCTGGGAACCACTGGCCTGAGTAGTCAAATGACCTGTTGAAGGAGGGGAGAGGCGAGAGGCTCCAGAAAAATACTCATATATGAGCCCAGAATTTTGCATACAATTTAAGGGGTTCACAAACCCCTGAAAGGAGTCCTTGGACCTCAATTAAAAATCCCTGAATGTAGTGATCTCAACAATTGCCTGCAACTCTAAAATGTTATTCAACAGTTAAAAAATTATTACACAACAGTTTTACTAAATTAATTCATGCCTGGCCAGCATGGCTCAGTGGTTGAGCATCAACCTATGAACCAGGAGATCCCCGTTCGATTCCTGGTCAAGGCATATGCCGGGGTTGCAGGCTCAATCCCCAGTGAGGGGCGTGCAGGAGGCAGCCGAACAATGATACTCTCATCATTGACGTTTCTATCTCTCTCTCCCTCTCCCTTCCTCTCTGAAATCAATAAAAAGATACTTTTAAAAAATAAAATAAATTAATTCATTAGAGACAAGGAATGAATTTGATTGACTTTTGGTTTTCTATTCTGAAACACAAACTCCAAGTTCAGTTCTTCACTGGTTTTCTTCAGGATGTGTATGTGGGGGAAAGGGATTAGCAGTATATAACCTTACACCAGCACTATTCAAACTATGTTACCAAATGCAAAAATTTCCAGACAAGTGAATGGCTGTTGTGAGAAAGGGAGAGGAGAGGAAGGCCCATCATCGAATCATCTTGGGAAACTGAGGGTTAAGCAATAAATTTCAGAACTTCTCAGGGACTTTAAATCTCAGAACATTATCAGCACCATTAACATCTTAAAGAATACTGTACTTCCTTCTACCTCAGAACATAGGTTAGGAAAAGCCACCTGAAATGAATTTTAACAAGTTTTTTCAGTGCCTCCTATTATAAACACTTTTGAGTCACTTAGAGGTCCGGGTTTATAAGAACCTGTGTGTAACAAAAGTTTTTCTTTATGAGGAAAGTAAGAGGCCGCATAATGTAATGGTTAAGTGTACAGAGTCCAGCCGTGGGCAAACTACGGCCCACGGGCCGGATCCGGCCCGTTTGAAATGAATAAAACTAAAAAAAAAAAAGACCGTATCCTTTTATGTAATGATGTTTACTTTGAATTGATATTAGTTCACACAAACACTCCATCCATGCTTTTGTTCCGGCCCTCCGGTCCAGTTTAAGAACCCATTGTGGCCCTCGAGTCAAAAAGTTTGCCCACCCCTGGTACAGACTATGGAACCAAGATGCCTAGGTTTGAATTCTGGCTCTACCACACAATAACTATGTCACTTTGGACAAGTCCTTTTACCTCATGTGCCTCAGATCCCTCCTTTGCAAACTAACAGTGAAAAGAAGTACTTCCTCACAGGCACGTTATCATATTCAGAGCACTTCAAGTAGTGCCTGACTCGCCGTAAGCAATATGTAAATGCTGGCTGTTCTTATTCATTGGGAGCACTTTAAGTAGTGCCTGACTGTAAGCAATATGTAAATGCTGGCTGTTCTTATTCATTGCCAAAGAAAAGAACATTGCAATCACTCTGAAAAAGATCACTGCGCTGCTCACTGGAGGAGGAATCACATAGCCGTGTGTCTTGGCATTTTTCAGCTGGTAATTTTAATTACCACTTGAATATTGTTTATATTCTGTAACTTCTAGAGTGCTCAGTACAGTGCTTTATATGTTACAAGAACTCAATAGATACGTGCTGGTTTCATCCAAGTAAATGAGACACCTAGGTGGGTTTATATTCTGTAACTTCTAGAGTGCTCAGTACCGTGCTTTATATGTTACAAGAACTCAATAGATACCGTGCTGGTTTCATCCAAGTAAATGAGACACCTAGGTGGGGGTGAAGTGGCTGAACTCCAACCCGTGTGCCAGGAGTGAAACACAGCTCCTGGGCTGTGTACTCCTGGCCCAGGTACCTTACCTGGCCTGTCTCTCCACCTGTAAAATCCCACTGATAACAGTACTATCTTTCAGGGTTCATGGAACATTATTTAGTACATATTAAATACTTAGAACATTACCTGGTATATAGGAAGCACTACGTTAAGAGGATACTAATCTCTCTTCTTGCATGTTTTATGTAGAGCTGTTTATTACGCATATTTACAAGGCACAAGTACATATTTTAACCATGTTCTTTTGCTGTTGTTGTATATCATATCACCTGATATGACAAAAGAGGAAATGAGGCACTTAAACGGTCAAAACACAAATCATGGATTTCAGGAGAGTCAAAGCACTTCTCATAAGATACATGGTGATATTCTATGATGTCAGATTTTAAAACGACCTAAAAAGTAATGGTCTCAATGATAACGATTTATTGCATTTTGCTCTGAAATCTTTAGAAGCTAGAAAAATACATACAATTTGCACCTGATCAATGTTCTGCAAATTGCCTGCAGGCTTGTGTTCATACCCAAACAAGATTTATTGCTAACCAACATGTCACGTTAAATTGAAATCAAGATGTTACACAATTTTCCAATAAAGAGGTGATTTTATAAGTTGGTATAAATGCTTTGTGAGGATGTAATTGTTGGCATCTTGTTATATTTCAGTAGCTGGTGGAAAATGAGATAAGGTGGAAGGTTTACAGAGGGTCAGAGCTCATCAGATGAGAAGATCATCTTTTTTATCAGCTCTAGAAAGCACATTTATAGGCTGATAACTAAACAGTTATTCTTTAACAATTGCAACAGTCAGTATTTCCAAAGCATTCCAACTAACTGCAGCTACTGCAAAAGATTCTACTAAAATACTATAAAATGAAAGGAAATGGAGGATTCCTAAGGTTAACTGCCTTTGTGAATCTTGATTACTATTTTCTGAGTGTTTACTAAGACCTGAAAGAATATACATCCACCTGCATGTTTTTGCCCAACTTTATTAAGATACTAGAGGCCTGGTGCACAGATTCGTGCATATTGAAAGGAAATTAATTAGAAGAAATTTTTTAGAAGCCGGGGAGGGACAGTGGGAGGTGGGCCAGCCGGGGAGGGACCGCAGGAGGGCTCTAGGGCATGTTCGGCCAGTCTCGCCCAGTCCTGATCGCCGGACCCCAGCAGCAAGCTAACCTACCAGTCGGAGTGTCTGCCCCTGGGTGGTCAGTGCGTGTCATAGTGACTGGTCGAACAGTCGATCTAACAGTCAGACACTTAGCATATTAAGCTTTTATTATATAGGATAATTGACATATGACATTGTAAGCATGATATTGTTCTTTTTTAAGTAAGTTTTTTCTTTTCAGCCTATCTAGAGTTCTCTAATGAAGATTCACATTTAAATAATAGACATAAAATTCTCTAAATGTTGCCCTAGCCAGTTTTGCTCAGTGGATAGAGTATCAGCCCTCAGACTGAAGGCACTTCTCATAAGTGTGATTCCAATCAAGGGCATGTACCTCAATTGCAGGCTCAATCCCTGCCACTAGACAGGGCACGTGAGGGAGGCAACCAATTGATGTGGCTCTCTAACTCTTCTCTAAAAAAATTAATGGAAAAATCCTCAGGTGAGGTTAACAAAACAAAACAAAATTCTCCAAATGTTCCTTAATCTTTAAAATGTCACCAAAGAGCCTATCTTGGTGACTATATATACATATATATAATATACATATAATTTGACTTATATCTTTTCATGCATCTATGGGCATTTTAAATGAAAGATCCTCCTCTACTCTTTAAGTGCACTTCTCAGAAAACATTTTGGATATCCAGTCTCCAATTGTTAAAAACTCTCAAGCAATTACTGCCAACTCCATTTTTCAGTTCTTCGACTGGTGAGTAAATAAACATGAAATGGAAGCAGAAGGCAGTCCTGCTTCTGCCCCTATGGAAACGATTCAGGATGCACCATCAGAGCTAGAACTCAGTTCTCTTGACTCCCAGCCTTCAATTAGCATTACTCCCATAAACTGTGATTCATTCCTTTCTAAGCAGACTTAGTGTACACCAAAGCTTCAAAGATTTGCAACCTCCAATGCAAAAAAAAAAATGATTTAGGTGAGGATACTGAAACCATTGTGTGGCAGGCAAAATATCACTCCCCTTCCCCCACACACATACAAATGTCCAGAACCTGTGACTCTGCCGCCTTACAGCTGTAAGTTAAGAACTCTGAGATGGGGAGAGTATCCTGGATTATGTAAGTAGGCCTCATCTAATCACATGAATCATTTAAAAGCTGTCCAGGCCATGGTCAGAGAAAAATGTGACTATGAAAAACTAGACAGATGCAATGTTGCTATCTTTGAAGATGGAAGAAAGGGGCCATGAACCAAAGAATGCAGGCAGCCTGTAGAAGCTGGAAAAGGTGAGGAAACAGATTCTCTCCTAGATTTAAACCCAATGAGCCCCATGTTGGACTTCAGACCACAGGACTATAAGACAATAAATTTGCATTGTTTTAGCCACTTGTTTATGGTAATCTGTTACAGCAGTAATAGGAAACATACACACCTCAAAGTATCACTGTAGAGCAAGCATGTCAAACTCAAAGGCTAACACAGGCCAAATTAACAAGGTTTAAGTTTATGTGGGCTGCAAAAAATAACAAAAGCTTCAATTTTCATAGAAACGTAGGTTTATTTCGAAAAGTATAGTATAAAAAAAAAGAACAAGAGCAATGATAAAATTAATGGTTTCTTCCTGACACTTGGCATCTCTTCTCTGCTACTATCTTTCCTACTTCGGGGGAAATCTTGTTTGCAGTGATTACTTTCAAAACTGACCCAAGGTGAATGTCAGTAATTCTGGATCTGACAGGAGACTTATTTTCTTTCATAATTGTAACTAACTGCTCACACTGGTATATTGGCTGGGCCGCAAAAATATTCGTTGTGGGCCGCGAGTTTGACATGCCTTCTGTATAGATTACTTATTAACTACAAAAGGGAAAAAGGTGCCTTTAGTAAGAGATCTGATGAAAAAGCACCACCAATAACAAGATAACCTGAAAAGATGTATCCTATATGACAACATCATCCGTGCAGTATTCTTGCCAAAATGTTTACCCTGAACCCAATCATGAGGACACAACCAGACAAACACTAATTGTAGAACATCCTAAAGGACAATTGGCCTAAATGCTTCAAAAATATGACTGATGAGAAAAGCAAAATAAAGAAGGAAACTGTTTTGTATTAAGGAGATAGACAACCAAATGCAAGAGACAACCAAATGCAATGTGTGACCCTTAACTGGATCTTAGATCAAACAAAAGTTTAGTGACATTTTGGGGCCTTTTGGAAAAATATGGACTATTAGATAACTTTCTAGTTTCACTGTTGAATTTCTTACATGAGATAACAGTATTGTGGTTATATAGGAGAATAATCCTTGATATATAGTTATTATTATAACTTAATATTATTATATCTTAATATCTATGTTTGCTATATATTTTCAAATAGTTCAGCCACAAATTGAGTATGTGCATGCATGTGTGTAAATATATACACATATAAAAACATATACACATATATCCAGGTGAGAGAAGAAATGTGGCAAAATGTTAACAATTGATAAATCTAGGAGAAAGAAATACAGCACTAATTGTATTACCCTTTCAACTTTTGGACATATTACAATCTTTTAAATTACAAAGTTGGGGGGGTGGGGGATATCTTCCTGGCTCCTTCCATCGCCTGCCTTTCCCAGTCTCCTCACATCCTGCCAGCAGCCTAATTAGATGAAATAGCTTATGTTCCTCAAATAGCCCACACTCTTCTACTAGCAGATACTGTTTTGGGCTGCTTTACTCACATCTCAAAGCTCAACAGTTAGGGTTGGGTTTTGATATAAGGTAGAAGCTCCTCCATGGTATTAAAATACCGATTTGGGGAACAAGTGGATCAAATATCAAACAGGAATCATCATTTGATGTCCTTAATACTGAATTTTAACTTGGGCATTCTTTGCTTCTCTTACTATTGTTTTTCTCTTACCCCATATAATGTTTCCTCTGTTTTTTGAACTTCATCATTCCCATTCATGATCTGAGAGGGTCACAAAGCATGGCAGTAAACCGTGGACGAAAAACAGGACCAGCCGCATCAGAAACTATTACAGAAACATTCAAGTGCTGCCTCTGGCTCCCAGCCCACATCACTCTGAGTATCACAGGCAGCCCAGACCAAGGCTCACCTTCTTCCTGTAGGCCTCACTGCTTTCCATATGGTAGTGTACCGACATCAAAGAAGATGGAAGAAATTATCTAAATTCACCAGGCTGGTCCCATAGAACTGTGGAAGAGTCATTGATATCTCAATTACCTCTTCTGCAATACCTTTTCCCTGCATGCTAAGATTCTGCAATGCTAGAAAAAGAGGGGGAGGGGTATACTAAACTAACAGATGGAGGATTAAGAACAAAAGACCTCCCTGACAGGGGAAACAAGAGCTAAAATGTTTGTATATATATACCGACAATATACCTACAATAATAGTACAGAGGAACAAAAATTGAACCTGTAAATAAAATTAAGTTGCTCTTCTGAAACACCAGTGTAACTGCAGACAGGAAAAGGCCCAGCATGGTTTCTATGTATGCTTATGCTGTTTCTAATAGAAAGGACACAATCAAGCCAAAACAAACATCTGTTAACCAGTTAAGTTTGTTAATGAAACAAAATTGCAGCTGGTTTTATCAAAGATCAAAAGTGAAGCAAATTAGAGAAAGGATGTATGAACAAAGCTGGTTTCTAAAAAATAATGGCTAAAGAATTCTAAACCCATTTGTCAAATTAACACAAATCCTTCCTGGATTTTACTTAGACCATTGATTAGTATTTATTTTATAGCTTTGTAGAGCCCAGCCTCACAGTTTAAATCTAATTTCACTCACTCCAGAACTTTGTCTATATAGTTCATTTTGCAGATTTTTCAAAATATTACCTTTCATAAAACAAATCCAAAAAGTTATAGTCGACATTAACATCCTGCTAATTAAAAGGTTCACTTAAAAGGAAAAACAACAGTATACATTTTGCAACTCCTGGAGACTTCTTTGGGAAAGTAGTCCAGTCCCAAGCAGCAGCATAATAACAGTGATTAGCATTTCACAATGTGCACTGCCATACCTCCTTGTCTTAATGTATAAAGTCCCCATCACGTGAAGACAATGAGATAAGAGCACCCACCTACAAATAAAAACATATTCTTCATGGCCCTTCTAACTCAAAATGTCACAAATTACATAGCTGACTCATTTGCTAACTTTAATTTAGTGAGCTAATTGATGTTTACGTACGTAGAAATATTAATAGATTGCAGAGATCAAAGTACCTGAGAAGATGCAGATTCACATTTTAAATACTGGTGTAACTAGAGAACAGTTTCCATCAAATCTACTGTAGTCTAATGTAGAGGCCAAGAAAATTAAGTTTATAAACAAAACAAAAAGTCATAAATGTTACTACAACTTAAGTTTGCTATTGCAATGATAAAACAATCACATTTTCTCATGTATCCCTCATACATTATTACGTGCAAAGTTAAAATACATAAAAAGAACACACTTTCATTCTAAGAAACATTAAATGTACTATTTATGAAATAAATTTTTAAAGAATAAACATCTTTGCCACACCCAAAATCAGAATAAACTAGCAAATAGCACTTAACTGTTACATAACGTCAAAGCTATATAGTAGAGATGTTCTTAGCACTGAAAGTATAACAAATACAGCTGCAGTAATCAGGCATACAGAATACAAGAGTAAATTCCTGAAAATATCCAAAATTAGTCAGGAAACCATATCCTTCACATCCTTAATGCTTGGAAGAAAATACCATTAGGAAATCAGAAAATACTGATCTATGTCATTCATGTCAGGTTCACATGCTGTAGAAAAGGCAGCTGTAAGTATCAAATACAGCTAAGATCTAAAGAATAAAAAAGAATATTTAACACTCATTTTAAGAGTAAAAAATTCTCTGATATTGTTTCCCCCTTAACCTGAAGCCTATTTCATTAGAACTCTAGACAAGTCCCATCTTGATAAAAGCTCTAAAGTGGAACAAGCTGTCATGCCCCGGAGTGCAATAGAAAGACCCATTCACTCTTCATTTTATCTTTCACTTATCCCAACTAACTAGTTTGAGACAATCCAAGTGCTCTCTCAACAATACCTCAACAACTAGTACTAACTGCTCACAAAAGTTGTCCTCAGATCTCTAATTTTGAAGAACTTCAGAAGATTAATTAACAATATGAACTACAGTCTTTTTCCTGACCTGACCCTGGAACAGCAAGTTTTGATTCATCTATTCTTTCCCATTATAAAAGGTTTCTGTCTGACTTTACTCATTCTATAGCTGACTTTCATCCATACCAATTCCAAAATTCAGGTTATATGGAAGAGCATATTTTGTAATATTTAGAGCTTTATCCAACTTTCAGTTGAATACACTTAGCTAAGCATTTTTTGAGAAATGTGACATCTGCAATACAAAGGAGACAAATTCAAAGGAAAACTAGGAAGGACAACAGAGAGGAGGACATTTGGACTCTACATAATTAGCAGATAAAAAATACACATACTTCTGCCAAAAAAGAGGCAGACTTGTCTGAGACTATGAACGATTCCCCTAGGGCTGAGAGACTTCTGGAAGCCTGCCCCATCTAGAACAATGTGGACAAGTGAATGTTGCTTCACAAAGGACAGGCGATTGGAAAAGTCCCAGAGAGATGAGGAGGGTCCTCTAGGCAAAGATAATGGGCCGGGAGATTAGAGGACAGAATGGAGAAAAGTGAAGAAAAGAAAATCTAAAAATAAAGTTCTTTAACTTATGACATTTATATAACACAAGAAACTGATGTATGATGTACATTAATCTCCTATTTATGTAAATATTTCATACTAGTATCACTGCCAAAAACCCCGAACAAAATATCTCCCTAAAAGGGGTGGGGTTGGGGGGGGACAACTAGAATAAACTGAAAAAGCCAAGACCATACTTCTGATCATGTGTGCTCCTTTTAAAACTCATTTTCTCATTGACAGCATTATTGTTTTGTAATTATATTTGACTATTTTTGTAAGATTCTAATAGTCATTTCATTGCTTAAAAAAAAAAAAATCAAAGCCCTACCTGATATTAGAAGAGCTCCCTTTCCAACCATGTAGCCCAGAATGAGGGGTCCCAGATATTACGTACTAAACTAGAAACATACCAAGATTTGGTCCTTAATAAGTTTAGGAAGTTATTCCCAATAAAGTGAAATACCAAGGACTCTGCTTAAAATTGAACTAAGCTGATTTTATAAAAATGCTAAAGCCCAAATGTTAAAAGGAATCTTAATGCTACAAAGTCTGTGGTGATAACCGAAGTCTCTCTGAGAATATTTGACTTTCCAAAGTCCTCATAATCTGACCTAATTGAGCTTTACCACTTTTAATGAGAAACACTAATACTATACTTTAGGAGTTCCCTCACCAAGTCAAAGATAAAGTGTTATCTTCAGTGGTTTAATTCATTCCCATACCACCTCACCAAAGAGAGCTTTCTTAAATAAATACAAAGAAGTCATGCTAAGAAGCCAGTGAGGTAATATCCAATTTGAATTCTAGACTATCAGAAGATGTGCAATTACATTTCAGAAAGGAAAGGAGCCCTTCTATTTTAACTTGCATTGTACTCTTCCTAGCAGACATGCATAGGAATGATGATGTTAAATCTAATTAGACACAGATTTACTGTTTTCCCTACTGCTTTCCCATATTGCTAATATTATAAATAGTATGTGCTTTAAAAACTGTAATAGGTTCATTGCAACTACCAAATTTAAAATGCCAGAAATCTATTTGTTGGGGGAAAAATGGCTTCTAAGTAGCTGCAGAACTTGGCAGAGATACTTTTACTGTTAATGAAAGGTCACTACTGTGGACCAACAGACAGCCCAGCAGTAAAGAGGTCTGGAGTCAGACTGGCTGTTAGAATCTTGGCTTCACCTCTCATCCGCTCTATGAGTGACCTTGGACAAATTACATAGGCTTTGAGCCTCAGCTTTTCATCTGTCCAGTAAGGATAAAAACCTATAGCCCTCACAGTTATTGTGATAGGAGATAATAAATGCACAGCACCTGGAATAGTACCAGCATTTAACCCTTAAGAATTTTTAGTTACTATTTTTACTATTTTTTAATTTTATTTTTTACAGTTAAATGAAACTGCTCAACAAAAGTAACTAGAATAACAGCTTCTTTGAAAGACATCAGTTGACTAAACTGTAATTGAGATTACTTTCTCTCTGTACAAACAGTTGCTATTTATATCAGAAATGTCCTCCCACAATGCAAACTCTACAGACTTCTAGCACAAGAACAGTGATAATCTGTCTTTCAAATATATTTTTAAAAGCCCCATACGTATACAAGAAACTACAGTACAACTAATAGAGATCCAAGTTCAGCAGCTGAAGCAAGAAAAATATTAGCATTAGTTTCTTTTAGGTAAGAAACTCAAAATATTTTCTACAGTACAAAAACTGTTCACATTGGCTATTTGATATTTTGGATCCCTCTGAGGATCTGATAAAAACTATAGACCCTGCCCTGGCCAGTTTGGCTCATGGATAGAGCATCGGCCTGCGAACTGAAGGGTCCCAGGTTCGATTCCGGTCAAGGGCACATGCCCGGGTTGTGGGCTCGATCCCCAGTGGGGGGCTTGCAGGAGGCAGCCGATCGATGATTCTCATCACTGATGTTTCTATCTCTCTCTCTCCCTCTCCCTTCCTCTCTGTAATCAATAAGAAAGATATTTAAAAAAATAATACATAATAAATAAAAATATATTTTAAAAAAACACAAAATACAACAACTCTACACCCTGACCCTAGAAAAACATGTGGATACACATAACTGTTCCATTTCAGGGGATTAGTGGTATACCTTCCCCATACTCATTCATGGACATGGACCCAGGTTAAGAATTTCTATTACACTTACTAGCAAGTTTACATGGTTTTAAACTATTTACCACTAGCAATCTCAAAGGGCAATTGTGATGCAGTTTTTATTATGCTATTGTAATATACAACACAAACAATATAATACATTGTAGCCAAAATGACTTGACCTGATTTTCACTTATTTGTGTGTGTGTTTTTTAAGAACTAGATTATAATTACTGAATACAACTGATCTCCAAATCTCATCAAGCAAAAATTCTAGGACACATTTTCTCAGCTTTCCTTATTACATGATGGTGCCAACTGGACAATTTAAAGATCAGCATCACAAAAAAAGCAGTAACAATTGCATGCTAAGCAATAAATTGCTCTCAATCCTAGACACTTTCAGACATGAATTTTCCTTTAGACTAAAAATACTTCAGTACAGATGCTGTAAAAAAAAAATACGATAAGGTTAGCAAGAAATGGTGGGCAAGGTGAAAGAGAAGGAAAGGGACTGTGGAAAATTTGAAGTCATTCCTCTATCACAAGTAAAAATATCCCCTGGATCACAAAATTATTGAAACATATTAAATTGCCTAAAGCTGCCTGAATTAGTCCACATACCTGATCATTATAAAACCTTAATATACCTTAGGGTGATGTATATATTTTAAAACCAAAGATATTCAAATCCATCAAGAAATGGCTCTACATTCCCTTGAGGAATCTCCTCAAGGGATAAGCTTTTATAAAAATATTTAATGAGAAACAGAAGTGCTTAGTGTGGCTGTGTCAGACACAGGAATTAGGATTTGAGTCACTTGCTGTAATTTTTTAAACAAGTGTTATTTAAAAGAAAATTTCATAGATTTACTTCTTTCTTTATGTCCACTTTCTCTCACAAAGAACTGAGAGTTGGTTACACAAACACAAATACCAGCAAAGGGTAAAATAAATGTTGAGGAAAACTAATAAAATAAAAATATAGTTAAGATATAAACTCTAGGGTTCATATTGGTCCATGGAAAGGCAAACCACCTGGTCCTGCCCAGTTTCTAGAGCTGGGTCCCTATCAGCTTAAAGCACTGAGAGGAGCAAGGTCAATCATAAAGGTTGGCAGTATCCAAAGAGAAAAAATACCCACCAGGAGCACAATGTTTCCTAACAGTTCTATTTCCATCACTTCTAAAAATGTCGTTAACATTTACAGCCACCCTTGCTATCCAATGGTTAAAGTTTTACAAGATGTAAAGTTAACTGATACAAATGCATCCACTCGCCCAAAGGGCAGACAACAAGACTGAAAACTGGAGGGCCTGGATTATTATAGACAATTTTGCTATTGCTCTATTTTGGTTTATTTTGGGGAGTAATTTCAGTAACTTTGAAACAAAACAAAGAAAAATCCCACTCAATCAAAGAGCAGGAGTATAGCAGTAACTAAGAAGAAATCTGCCATATATGTATAAATACTGCAGAAATAACATAAGGCCCAGAGAAACCAAAGAGTATAAGAAACGTTATGAGACAAAATTTTCACTTTCAATCTCTAAGAAGTAGGCAATAATAAATGACTTCAAATTGAAATAGGCAGGACTTAGGTCACATATTAAAACAATTCTAGGAATGCATAGACTATCAGTATTAAAATAATTGGTCTATAAATTCTTCTTCTCTGAAAATAATAAGAGGAAAATGTCAATTATGCCTCAATAAAGCCAAAACTAAAGATAAATAATAATAAAAAGAGAAAAATATACAGTGGCCTTTCTTAGGTTTTTTAAAAATATGTATGATCCTGCCTTGAAGAAGGAGGATTAAAGTTATCTATCCTGGTCCCTTCAAGAGCTCACCAGTTAGCAGGTTAACAATTAGAGTTTAAAAAACAAATCACAGCCCGGCTGTGGTGGCTCATGGACCAAGAGGTCCCAGGTTCGACTCCCAGCAGGGCACATGCCAGGGTTGCGGGCTTGATCCCCAGTAGGGGGCGTGCAGGAGGCAGCAAATCAATGAATCTCTCTCATCATTCATGTTTCTATATCTCTCTCCCTCTCCCTTCCTCTCTGAAATAAATAAAAACATATTTTAAAAAACCACAAATCACAAAATCACCACATTAAATTCTTAATCAACCAACAAGGAAGCCCTCAATACATTGTAAAACAATACAGAACTTTATATTATAAGACAGTATATACATTTTAAAATATAAAAACCTGCTCTTATAAGGCAAAACATTCAAACTTGACTCAGAACTTTTGTCCTTAAAAAATTTAACTGAAACTATTCAAGTTGAATGGGCAATAAGTAGAATGCATTAACATTCTCTCTTCACTTACCTGGTCTTTCTCATGGGGTAGAAGGCTGACAGGTGGAAGCGAGGATGGGAAAGCACTGGGGTATTTGGGAGCCCCTTTGCCATCTGAGCTTCCATAATTGACCCTGTACTGCGGTCCATCTTTCAGTAACCTCCCATTGTTCACTGCGCGTTTGGCCCCCAGTCGCAGCCGCTGCTGAAAGGCTGGGTTGTTGGTGGTGCTTGTGAGATCACTTTGATTTCTGAGATACTTCTCTATGTTCTTCAGGGAGGAGCCATTTGGCTCCTCAAGTCCTTCAATTGCTCTCCTTAAAAGTTTGTTCCAATCCACATTGCGAAGATCATTACATGTTCCTCTAGACCCCTTGGTTGACTTAGGAAAAGTGCCTGGTTTAACTGCTGAGAAGCGCCCAGGGTTGTCTGGGTCCTTATAGGAGGCAAGGCCTTTGTTGGTGACTTTGAGAACGGAGCCATCCTGAACACTGAGCTCCAGCTGTTCAGAGACTGTCTTCTTATCCAACCCATGGGAAGTACTGACTGCATGGCAGATTCTCTCTTCAGAGGGCCTTTGCTTTTGCTTTTTTATTTTCTGTATAGCTTCAAGAATCCACTCTGTATAAAGTGGGTTTGCAAGTTTTACCATGGTTGACAAATGACTTCTTCAATACAAGAGTTACCCATAGAGGTTCTCCTTGTATTTAACAGAACTTGCACATTTAAAAGTCATTAACAATTCAACAAACGGGCAGAGTACTCCAAAACATATTAAGCAACATCTTACAAACATCCATCCTTAATTGATTAAAAAGAGGACCAACAGGCAATGTTGATAGATGTCTTATTTAACCAACAGGAAAGACTGCATTCGGGCGAAGAACATCTTTATGTAGGAAGTCAAGACCTTGAAGGATAAAAAGGGGGGAAGGCTCTTAATAAAGAACTTCTAAAAATAAATTAAAAGACTCTTTAGTATTACTTTTTCCAATGCAAAATGATCCCAACAGTAATAACAGGAAAGTATTATCTAACAAAGTCTCAGTGACTATATTTTCCAACCAGAAATTGGGTCTCAGTTTGAGAAATAATTTTTTTTTAGAATTTTTCACTTATTATTTAATGAGGTCACTTATGGGGCATTTAAGAGATCCCATCTAAGTTATATATTTAATGGGTAACCTTTATTGAAAGTAATAAAAATACATGAAAGTGGTTCAAGATATATGTCTATCATAATCATAAAATCAACATCAAAGAATAAGTCTATGATACAAAAAATCTGATGGAAGTACATTAAACTTACTTTAAGAAATCTTAAACTTAAAAAAAAGCAATAATCCTGATTCTTCTATTTCAGCTAGATATTATATTTCTCAAGCCTCACACATAAGAAAATTTCGCCCAGCTGGTGTGGCTCAGTAGTGGAATGTCAGCCCATAAACCAGGAGGTCACAGTTCGATTCCTGGACAGGGCATATGCCTGGGTTGCAGGCTCGGTCCCCAGTAGGGGATGTGCAGGAGGCAGCCAATCAATGATTCTCTCTCATCATTGATGTTTCTAGCTCTCTATCCCCCTCCCTTCCTCTCTCTAAAGTCAATAAAAAAAATAATAATACAGTAGCATAACCCTTTATCTTTTAAATAATGTAGCATTCTAAGTATCTTACTACCCAGTTAACTCATGAAACTGTTCAATAAAAGGAAGGATCATACAAATCTGACTGCAGGGAGACAGTGGTATGTATTGCTCTCTGAGATCCTCCTGGTGTACAAAAATCATCCTGGACCTCTAATCTGGTATTAAGTACACCTGCAAAGATCTCCTGGCCTAGGAGTTGGGTCAAATCTGGGCTCTATCTTACTTCTGCACTGATAATATCCACATCTTAACTCTTTTTATAGTTTTAAGTTTAAGACTGTGCTCACATATAACTTGTCATTTAATCTCTAGAATAACTCTGGATTCAGGGGGAGATGGAGCTGAGGCTCAGGGGAAGATGGGGCTCACTCAAGGTAACAGTCAATAGTAGACGTAAAGCTCAAATGCCACATTCTAACATCTAAGTCCAGCACAACCTTCACCTGAGCCATAACTGCCCGCTCCAGCTAGTTCTGCCTCTGCATTCAGGCCAATGGTATGAGTGCCAGCTACACTAATGTCTAGCAGAGAAACCCTGGGAAAGTGACTTCAGTTGCAGTCACTTTATTTTTAGGGCACTAATAATATATCCCTCACAGAATTATTGAGAGAACTAAGTGAACACATTACTTAAGATTCAATATAAAGTCATCACTTCCACCAAATGTGATGTCTACACACTGAAAAATGTCTCATAAAATAAAAATTAAAGTTTTAATGTACCTAAAAAAGATTTAGTGTACCTAAAAAAAGGAAATTAATGTTTTCCTCAAAACTTTATCCAGATATCCTGGAAAATATAACATTTGCTCTCAAAGATTCTGTTGCTGAAAACAGTTGGGCCATTGACCTATACTTACTTAGTCAGCTTGAAAGAGACACTTGAAAAAGGATTGTCCTCACCCTGGCCAGTTTTGCTAAGTGGTTAGAGCATTGGTCCAAGAACCTAAGGGTTGCGGGTTCGATTCCTGGTCAAGGGCACGTATTCTAGGATGCAGGTTCAATCTCCTGCCCAGTCGGGCCACATGCGAGGCAATCAATGAATGTGTCTCTCTCACATCAATGTTTCTCTCTCCTCCCCTTCCTCCCTCCCTTCCACTTTCTCTAAAAATCAGTAGGAAAAAAATATCCTCAGGTGAGGAGTTAAAAAAAAAAAAAGAACTGTATGTTCACTCCATTTTCCCCCTCAGATTCAGAAACTTGTAGCTGAAGGAATCTTAGAGGTCATCCAGTCCAACTTCTTCTAGTTATCCAGTAAAAGGTCTCTTGTTTAATATCTTAACACATGGGACATAAGTCTCAAAATATTTCCAGTAATTGAAATTTGTCACTTTTTTCAAAAAATATATTTTTATTGATTTCAGAGAGGAAGGGAGAGATAGAAACATCAATGATGTGAGAGAATCATTAATCAGGTGCTTCCTGCACGGCCCCTACTGGGGATCAAGCCTGCAACCCGGGCATGTGCCCTTGGCTGGAATCAAACCTGGGACCCTTCAGTCGCAGGTGGACACTCTATCCACTGAGCCAAACCATTTAGGCCGAGAATTTGTCACTTTTTGAGGCAGCTCACGCCACTGAACAGATCTAACTGTAACATATTTCTTATTCAAAGGGGCCAAAATCTGCCTCACCATAATTTCTACCATACTAGTCCTACTGTCCCTGGAACAAACTCAAGAAATTCTTATTAATTTTTTAATAAGACAGGATTTCCAATATTTGAACATTGAAAACCACTACAATCAAACCCCATTCTACCTCCAGCCCCTTTAGACCACTCATATCCCAGTGCCTGAACACCTCCACCTATCACATGGTTTCCAAGCACCTCCTTCTTTACTGCTCTCTGGCAGTCTGGGCATTATCCAATTATAAATGCAATCCAAGGTTACATGAATTTTCATAGCAGCCATGCCACACACTGGCTATGCTAAACATGCCGTCCAACTAAAAATCTCAAATCTTCTTTCAAAAATGCTCTCAAGCTGAATCTCCATGCCCTTTTTTTGTGCAAAATTAAATGCTGAGATTTAAATTTCACTACAGTTCAAGTTAATCTTATTGGTTTGAGGCTATCTTCCAACCTATTAAAGACTGCTTTGCTTGATTCTGTCATCTGTCATCTGCAAATCTAATAAGCATGTCCCTCTGTGTCATTATATAAATCTTTGACAAAAATGTTAAGACTTGTAACATGGTGTATTTAAGAATGCAATCATAGTGCAACCATTTTCACGATAGAACACAAGAATCGTTCTGTGTTAGGAAGTTTAGAACAGGAAGCTGACCTTTCCACAGTAAAATGGTTTGGGGCAAAATTTCATTAGAAGACATTTTACTGTGTCCAAGTAATTATTTCATCTTTCATCATTTATTCAAGATGAATCAACTAATTTAATTTGATTCCACAAAATACAAATGCAGAAAGCAGGAAAAGAGACCACAGAAAAGTATCCAATACTGCAAAGTTGCTTTCAGGCATCTTGATTACACAAGCAGATGAGCATACATTTTTAAAACAAAACGTATTTCATAACTAATAAATGCCCTAAATATACCTTCATGACAAGCTGTTACCACAGTCCCTACCCACAATCAAAAGAATCATTCATATCTATTACCAACACATTTCACTAAGACTGACTTTTTATATCTTAAAAATATAATAAGGGAAAATACCAGAATTGGGACTCCGAATGTTTTAATAGTCCATGACAAAAAAAGAAGATTGTCCAGATCTTCAGGCAAATCTGCCAAAAGAAAAAAAGTAAATGTTAATTTGGGCACAAGGACAGCCCTTAAATTCAGCAACCAGCTAAGACTCGATGCGCTATTCAATACACACAGCTGCAGTGAGTTAAGTAATTAGTACACTACCTTTGGTGATGCATTCACTCTTTCACATCACTAACGAGTATTTAAGAACAGAGGATTCGGGACAGGAAAGAAGTCCTAAAGCAAGTGACTAAAAAGGTAAATTTTGCTCTTCTTTAAAGTCACACCTGTTCTCCAAATGTTAAAAATCAGGTATGTGATAGGGAATAATCTCATCAAGGAAGGAAAAAAAATTCTATTACTCTAACAGCCAGGAAGGTATAACATTTTTTTCCTCTGGGAAAAAAAAATATAAAAGAATCAAACATTGTTTAAAAGTCAGTATTAACTTTCCCAGGCAATTTTCACTATTTGTCCCAAAGGTCACCTGGCATCTTGGCACTGATTGGTATCAAGATCAGGCCTATTAACTGCACCTAAGAGGGATGTACAAGTTTCCACGATAGTAAGGATGTGTTTACACAGGTCATATTTTAGGACAGTATTGATCATTTTTACTTCAAAGGCAAAAAATAAATTTAAAACAACACTGTGAATAACTGCATCTTATACAAACAACCAAGCAACCTTAGGTCCCCCTTACCCCTCCCCCAGCCACAGATACACACCCGGCTCCTCAATTTAATCTCAAAATTAGCTCTCATCTGACACCAACCAACAGAGTTAATTAGGCAGAAGCAGATGTAACTCAGCAGCTCTTCGCTACAAGCAGAATCAGTGTTTTTTTAACACACACATAGCTAGGAGAGGAGCAAAATCAGAAGTCTCTTATCTGTAGCCAATTCTTGACTAAACACATGTATATTATCCACTTTGTATATTATCCACTGGAAATTTTTTAATTTTAGGCTGGTTTGTTTGATTCCACTGGCCCCACTGTAAATTGGCATACCCTAAGAGAATAGATTGAAAATCAATTTAAGTCTAAGCAGTATCTAACTAGAAAGACAAATCCATACCAAAGAAAATACATAATTCATTCAAAAGCCAAATAGAAATGCTTTTTCCCCCTCCTGATCTGGAATTACCCGTACCACTTCTCTTTTTCAGAGCACTAGGATTTGTTTTATATGCACTATCATTGCAACCCTAAAAATCATTATTCTCTTTTCATTTTTTTCTATAAAAACTTGAAAGTTGGACTAAAAGGCTATCAAAAAAGGACTGAATCATTTAAAATTAATTTTAGAGACTCCTGCTACATCAAATTAAATTATTCTACTTTCTGAGGTTTTGAATCTCTTTATTTTTAACTACAAAATAATATCAGTAAATTATATGGTTGTATCATACAATCATAATAAAACACTTTGCATCACTCATTACAAACTATTCTAAAAAGATCTAGAGAGATGCTTAGTCCAACACTGAGTGTTTAGCTTCATTAGTATTATATAAGTATCAGCACAGTTCAAAAATATTCATGTCAGCATAAGAGGAGTCAAAATACCCTGGATCATAAGTATTATGTGAAGCTTCCTCCAAGCTTTTACTAAAGCTGTGTGTTGTTTCAAAAATCAATGTCATAACACTTAAGTCATGAGATTATAGATGAGCCAAAAACAGTGGTAGAAAACATAAAGATTAATAATAGAGTTTACTCTTTTGTCATCTAGAGTTTTACTTGCTAAGTTATTTTTAGCTCTCACTTTTATATGCTCCTGGAATTTTTCATGGCCTATTATGTAACTGAACAAGGATCACAAATCTTAATAGTATCTTCTGAAATGGAACATAACACTGCTTAAGGGAAGGGACATGAACTTCTTTTCTTCTATAACCGTCCAGAACAGACTTTTGGCAGAGCTGCTCAAAATAGTGTCCTCGGTTAACAAATATCTGCTGTCTGACAACATCCAACATCATCCATATGGTGATATTTGTTAACTTTCAAGTCCTGGATGCAACTATGTTCCCTGAAATTACTGCTTGAGGCCCAAAACATAGGAATTGGGAGGTAAGATTATAAATACTAATCAAAGAGAGATCAACCAAAGGACTTATATGCAAGCATATAGGCCTAACCAATGGACACGGACAACAGGGGGTGAGGGCATGAGTGAGGGGATAGGGGGTAACGTGGGGATAAGGACACATATGTAATAACTTAATCAAAAAAAAATTTAAAAAATACTAATCAAAGAACAACCAACAAATACTTAACCCTTTGAGTGCCAACTAATATCCTAGGAACTATGCTAAAATTGCCAAGGCATTTTTGCTGATTTTACAGCAGTTTAGGGAAAAAATTATGAATCGCAAGTAAATGAAGTTACATATTCAAAAACTTAAGGAAACCTTTACTACACTGACATATTTAGCAATATCATCATCACTAATAAAAGCAGACTTAGAACTGGACGCCATTTCGAAGCTTTGATAGCGCTCCCAGCACTTTTGGCGAAAGACAGGAGGAGCACAATCGCGCTCCCCGGCACTTTAGGGATTAATGGAGGTGGTGTTCTTCTATGGTAGGTGCTATGGGGTAAGAAGCAATTAAGCACTCTTTGGTGGTGTCTCAAAAAGTTAAACATGAAATTACCATATGGCCCCACCATTACACTTCTAGGTATATACCCCAAAGAAATTAAAGTAGGTACTCAAATAGAAAACATCTACAAATTCCTGACAGCACTAGTCACAACAGCCAAAAATCCAAAACAGCTCAATGTCCACCAACCAAAGAATGGATCAACAAAATGTGGTATCGATCCTTACACTGGACTATTATTCAGTCATAAAAAGGAATGAATGTATGGAGGAGGTAACCAATCCATGTCTTTCTTTCTCTCTCTTCCCGCCCCCCTCCCCTCCCTTCTTTCTGCGATCAATTTTAAAAAAAGAATGAGGTATTAATGCGGTGATGGCAAACCTTTTGAGCTCGGCGTGTCAGCATTTTGAAAAACCCTAACTTAACGATGGTGCCGTGTCACATATAGAAATTTTTTGATATTTGCAACCATAGTAAAACTTATATTTTTGATATTTTATATATTTAAATGCCATTTAACAAAGAAAAATCAACCAAAAAAATGAGTTCACGTGTCACCTCTAACACTCATGTCATAGTTCGCCATCACTGTACTAATGCATGCTACAATGTACAATGTGGATGAACCTCAAAAACATCTTGTGGCCCTGGTCAGTATAACTTGGTTGGTTAAGTGCTGTCCCATGCATCAAAAGGTTGCCAGTTCCATTCCTGGTCAGGACACATACCCAGGCTGTGGGTTCGATCCTGGTTGGGGCAGGTGCAGGAGGCAACCAGTTGATGTTTCTCAGTCACCTTGATGTCCGCCCCCCTGCTTCCTCTCTCTCTAAAATAAATACATATTTTTTAAAAAATTAAAAACATGTTGTGAAAGAAGCCAGACACAAAAGGTTACATATCATATCATTCTATTTATATCACACATCCAGAACAGATAAATCCATAGACGGAACATGGATTGGTGGGGCCTGTGGAAGGGCAGGGTATTTTGGATTGATGAAAATGTTTTGGAACTAGGTAGAGGTGGTGGCCATGTAACACTGTGAATATACTAAATGTCACTGAATTGTTCACTTTAAACTGGTTAGTTTTATGTTATATGAATTTTGCCTCAATAAATTATTTTTTTTGAAAGAAACAAAGCACTAAACTATAATAATGCCAACCATTTTTTGACAAGTACTATGGGCCCGGCACTTTACACAGATTATCTGTAAACCTTAAAACAACCCTGTAGGGCAGCAAAAGAAAAGCTGAGACCTGATCTGGTCAAGACCTCAGACCACTAAATCAAGAAGGATTTTAATTCAGATGCTAAAACCAAAACGTTTCCCCTCCCTCCACTGGTTTTCAACCTGGGCTCCCTGGATCTCTTGTGAAAAAGTGCCTTGAATATCACCTGCCCCTTGTGGGTTAAACCAGCCGTGGGCAAACTACGGCCCACGGGCCGGATCCGGCCCGTTTGAAATGAATAAAACTAAAAAAAAAAAAAGACCGTACCCTTTTATGTAATGATGTTTACTTTGAATTTATATTAGTTCACACAAACACTCCATCCATGCTTTTGTTCCGGCCCTCCGGTCCAGTTTAAGAACCCATTGTGGCCCTCGAGTCAAAAACTTTGCCCACCCCTGGGTTAAACACTAGGGCCACCACCCCCTTGCACCAAAAAAAGCACCTCCACCTTAACTGCTCCATATATAAGATTCACTTAAAAGAAAGGTTTCCCCTGATTACAGAAGAAGTCTGGAAAAAACTGTGACTATACCTTGCGCAATGTGGACAGGTAGAACAACCCTTGGATGGATGGGCCTTAACTGGACCTTGAAGAACTTGGACCACTGCCTGGTCTCTTCACCCAAATTCAAATCCTTAGAAGCCATACTGTTCTTTGTCTAACAGGAAGCTTTTTGCTTTCTTACTATTTTGGCATTCATTTTCTATTTTGCATTATGCTTATTTGTGTACTGACCTCTTCTCCCTTACTACATTATAACATTCTTAAGAACAGGATTCAGTTGGGCCGGAGTGGCTCAGTGGTTGAGCTTCGACCCATAAACCAGGAGCCCAAGGTTCAATTCCCAGTCAGAGCCCATGCCTGAGTTATAGGCTCAATCCCCAGTAGGGGGCATGCAGGAGGCAGCTGATTAATGATTCTCTCTTTTATCATTGATTTTTCTAACCCTCCCTCTGAAATCAATAAAAAAACATTTAAAAAAAATAAAAACAGGATTCAGCCTGGCTGATGTGCTCAATGGTTAAAGCGTTGGCCTGCACACCACCGGGTCTCAGGTTCGAAATCCATCAAAGGTACATACATATCTGGATTGCAGGTTCTTCCCAGCCCTGATTGGGGCACATGCAGGAGGCAACCAATCAATGTGTCTTTCTGACATTGATGTTTCTCTCTCTTTCTTCCACCTTTCCCTCCCTTCCACTCACTCTAAAAATCAATGGAAAAAATATCCTCTGGTGAGGATTAACAAAACAATAACAGGATTCATGGATTTCCCAAGACCACAACTTGAACATAAAAGGGGTTCAATTTCTATTTGTTAAATGAATGCATCAGTGAATGAATGAAGGTAATCTAGAAAGCACAGAAGCTGAGAATGAGCTATCAGACAAAGTGACACCGAGTCCATGTGCATGGCTAGAGAGTGTGTGTTAAAGAGGAATAAGAAATAAAGTTGGGCCCTGACCGGTTTGGCTCAGTGGATAGACTGTCAGCCTGCAGACTGAAGGGTCCCAGGTTCGATTCCGGTCAAGGGCATGTACCTTGGTTTCGGGCACATCCCCAGTAGGGGGTGTGCAGGAGGCAGCTGATCGATGTTTCTCTCTCATCAATGTTTCTAACTCTATCCCTCTCCCTTCCTCTCTGTAAAAAAAATCAATAAAATATATATATATTTTAGAAATAAAGTTGGCTGTGACAAAAGCAAGGCTGAGACATGTGAACATGACAGATGAAGTAATGCGAAGCCACTGCAGGAATAGTGACCCTATAAGACATAGTGGAGCCCTAGCCGGTTTGGCTCAGTGGATAGAGCGTCGGCCTGCAGACCAAAGGGTCCCAAGTTCGATTCAGGTCAAGGGCACATACCTTGGTTGCAGGCTCCTCCCCAGTCTGGGCCCTGGTTGGGGTTCATTCAGAAGGCAACTAATTGATGTGTTTCTCTCACACTGACATTTCTCTCTGTCTTTCCCTCTCTTTTCCACTCTCTCTAAAACAGTGGTTCTCAACCTTCTGGCCCTTTAAATACAGTTCCTCATGTTGTGACCCAATCATAAAATTATTTTCGTTGCTACTTAATAACTGTAATGTTGCTACTGTTATAAATCGTAATGTAAATATCTGATATGCAGGATGGTCTTAGGCAACCCCTTGAAAGGGTCGTTTGACCGCCAAAGGGGTCGCGACCCACATGTTGAGAACCACTGCTCTAAAAGATCACACATACACTCGAACTCGTGCACGCACACATTGTTAAATGTTTGAATCACTCTGGGAACAGTATCCATCCAGTACAGGTTGGAGGGAAGGATGACTGAAGAGACAAACAAAAGCAATGTTGTATTTCATTTCTCCAAACATCAATCTGGTTCAACTTATATTTATATATCTAACTAAGCAGCAAGCCCAGAGTAAGTACTCGATACATGTTAGTTTAATTGAATATTTAATTCCCCATCTTTTTAGAATACTACTACTAAATTCTTTCTCACTACTCATTAACATAGAGAGATTTTAATTCTTAAGCTAATAATGTTTTCAAAGGATTTCTAAGAGGCTAAATAACCATGAAAATTATCTTTTCAACTAATATTATATTAATTAGAAGTTTAATTTTTCATGTCATGCTCTCCTAGTTGACAATATCCTTGTTATGTCATTAAACTATAATTGTGTAAATCTGCTTCAACAAACAATAACTGAACCATCAATAAATTATTATGGCTTCCATAATCCCTCACAAAGATTAGTTTCAACATCATCATCATCAATTAGTAGAGACATGTCCCAAATCTCCTGGTGAAGCCCATGAATTAGGTTTGCACAGTCACCCCTGCACTTAAGTGCTCAATAGTTTCAGCCTCTAAACTTTAATCACACTGCAAAGAACCTCGTAGGAAATCTGATCCCTTGTAAAACAGGATTTTGGAGACAAGATGCAAAGTCACTTGAAGTCGTTGGGCCTTTGGAGCCAGGATACACTGATTAGTAATGATGTATATAACTAAGCACTTTCACTTAGAAATAACCAACTAATAATGAATTTAGAGTGTCTTTTTCTTGGCCTTTAAAAATTTTCTATTCA
This sequence comes from Myotis brandtii, assembly GCF_000412655.1. NCBI lineage: Eukaryota > Metazoa > Chordata > Mammalia > Chiroptera > Vespertilionidae > Myotis > Myotis brandtii. The sequence continues at coordinate 3,595,114 of NW_005357076.1, forward strand.
ATCCTAGATTTCTTCCTGATTACAGATTAGGTTCAGCGTATTTTAATGACAAGAAAAAAATCTGACATCTAAATTTGTAAAAGATTATCTTGAAAACACAGACCACTTAACTTGATCGCTTTATGTCTTCAAACAGGATATCCAGGATAGCTTAGAAACAAAGCAGGGTTCCCCTCTGAGAATCTCAAGAAAATTAAAGATCTATTTTTTTAAGTGAATACTTGTACATACAGACATTTGCATACAAATTCAAGGGCTTCCAGAGAAACCTCTATTGCCCATCCAAGGACCCCTTAAGGTCCACTGTCTGCTCTAACTTTACCTATTCTAAATTTTATTTTTTATACACAGAAGTCAATAATTTTATCTAGTGTCACAATAATTGTCTCTATATGCTTTAGTTAGGATGATGTTAAAAGTAATGTTATTCTCATCATTTTGAGATATTATCAAATAGGCTTCTGAAATCTTATTCAATAAGGTGTGCTATGATGGGATGTATCTAGAGAGTTCAGGAATCAAGTCCTCACTTTGCCAGCTACCCAAGCTGGAGGATACTGGACATGTTACTTAATCAGTCTAAGTCTCAAGTTTTCTCATCTCTTTTTTGTAGAACTGTAAAGAGGAATACTTGAAATAAAAAATATGAAAGAACCAAGGATAGTGACAGACACATAGCAGGAACACAATAAAATGCTAGCTCATAAAAGGAAAAAGGGCAATACAGTCAGCTGGAGACCTGTAAAATCTAATCTGGCTGAACTTGTCTATATGACCACTTGCTCCTAAGAGACAGGAGAAGTCAGCACCTGGTTCTTAGTTATAGTTGCAGAGAAGTAAAAAGTCAAGACAGAAAACGGAAGAAAGAGAGGAAAAATAAAAACAGATTTATAAAGGTGAGGATGGGATCAAGAAGACTATTTTACTTATAATCACACATCTTTTAAGGTCGATAAAGCTGTTAGAAGATAATACTATATAGAATATCTACTTGACCTAAGGGTAGGAAAAGAGTCTTAAAACAAGACACAAAAAGCACTAATCATAAAGAAAAGACCAGTAAATTTGACTCCATTAAAATTAAGAACTTTGGTTCATTTAAAGACACCATAAAGAGAGTGAAAAGGCAAACCACAGAATGGAAGAAAGCATTTTGCAACATACACACGAAAAGGCTTTGATTCCAGAGTAAATAAAGAATTTAAAAAAAAAATAGGGAACAGACTTGAACAGGAACCTTATAAATGAAGAAATCCAAACAGCCAACAAAAAGCTGTTCAACCTGATTAATATCAGATAAATGCAAAGTTTACCAGATTGGCTAATTTGAAAAGCTAACAAGACAGAGTTGGAGAGGCAATGGGAACTTTCATATATCCGTGGAAGGAGTGTAACCTGATATAACACTTTGGAAAACAGTTTGACTGGCACCTAGTCAAGTTGAAGACAAGCATAACCCCATGACTAGGAAGACTGTACAACTCATCATCCAAATCCAGATATTTTTGAGAAATAAGGGTGTTATACTGATTACAGTGGGACAACAGGCACAAGGCATGATAAATGGTCACCTATGAACAAGCAATTTCATTCCTAGGTGTACACCTTAGAGAAACATGTACACATGTGCACCAGATGATGGGTAGAACACTCATAGCAGCTTTGTTCACAATTTCCCCAGACCAGAAACAACTTAAACATCTTGCAAGGTGGAAAGGATAACACAAAAGTTGTGGAGGATTGTGGGAGTCCTATATATAAAGGTGCTTAAAGGTACTTTGGAAATGCGAATTAAAACATTATAGGAAAGAGCTCTAGACAGTTTGGCTCAGTGGATAAAGTGTCAGCCTGGGGACCAAAGGGTCCCAGGTTCAATTCCGGTCAAAGGTACGTACCTCCTCCTCAGCCTGGGACCTGGTCAGGGTTTGTGCAGGAGGCAATCAAGCGATGTGTATCTCTCACATCGATATTTCTCTGTCTTTCCCTCTCTCTTCCACTCTCTCTAAAAAATCAATGGAAAAATATCCTCAGGTGAGGATTAAAAAATAAAATTAATTTTTTTTAAAAAAGCATTATAGGGGCCGAAACCGGTTTGGCTCAGTGGATAGAGCGTCGGCCTGCGGACTGAAACGTCCCAGGTTCGATTCCGGTCAAGGGCATGTACCTGGGTTGCGGGCACATCCCCAGTAGGAGATGTGCAGGAGGCAGCTGATCGATGTTTCTCTCTCATCGATGTTTCTAACTCTCTATCTCTCTCCCTTCCTCTCTGTAAAAAATCAATAAAATATATTTTAAAAAAGCATTATAGGGAAGAAATAGCCCTTCATCACACTTCTCCCATCCATGTATCATTTCCTATTCTGCAAGCAAAGAAATGATCACTACAGCTCACACATCCCTACTTCCATAAAACAATTTCCTTTTCTCTCACCTTGTACAAATACAGGCATCTATATCCAGAAAAACTGAAGGTATTTTGCAGGGAACTAAGAGACTAAAAAGTCTCCTGTTAGGAATCCTGGCATTTAACAAAACCAGATCAGTTAGTTAAATTAAATCTTCTAACCGGTACATGAAAGTTCCTTAAGTACATTAAAATTATCAAACTTCCTCAACTACCTTCCAATACTCACCCTATTTTGCTTTCCTTCATGTTATGCATTACATCTGACAGTTTCCACCTTATCTTCACAAGTAGCGCATGACAGAAACATTTGGTATAACGGCAATGACACAACATCCATGCTACTCGGAGGCCTGGGTATGGCTAGTAGGCAAAATTTGTCATTACCACTAGCCAGTCATTCCCCTAAGTTCCGCTTTTAATGTTAAAACCTCCCTCTGCTTCTGTTTTTTTCTTTTTTTTTTTAACCATCACTTTGCCTCTCCAACTTTCAACCCTAAGTAGATCTCAGGGAAGAATCTTATCCTTTACTGAAACATGCAATCTTTCCTTCTCAAAAACATAAAAAGATTGTCCCAATCCATTTTGATACATGTGTGAAGAATTTATGAATAGCAAAATAATAGAGTGTTTTATTTCAGGGCTATCCCAGAAAATCTAGGGTACACAAGTAAAGCCGGTAGAATGTACTTTACTCATAGTCACATCAAAAACAAACCAACCACACACACACCATTTTTTTTGAGAACCAGAGAACTCTATCCCACCATAACTAATTCCCATATGCTATACTCCCATCTCCTGTCCATATGAAAGAGTGTTCATATACTCTTTACCTTGAATTTTCTGGTACCTCCACCCCAAACATTCTTGGTTCACTGGATTATTTAGCATATCCCAACACCCTCTCCCAACTGCAGGGTTTAAACTCTTTCATGGGGGATTTGTAGCCCCTCTTCTGCCTTGCCCCTAGGCTCCCACAACTCCTTGCACTCTGCCCACAGCAGTCTTCCTGAGACAGACACCTTGTTCCCCTTCTCCTGCCCCACATTGAAGACTCCAGCTCACATTTCACCCAAGAAATCCAGCCTATCAAACAACCCTGCCTCCCAAGCCAACACCTTTCTTTGCCCCATCCTAACTCCTTAGGCAGTCCACCAAATCACATTCCCCCAGACCTAGTGCCCAGCCCCACCCATCTTTCTTCACACCTGCCTCTTTCCACCCTCCTGAACCCTCTATCCCCATGAGATTTTCTGCCATAGGTATATTTTACAACTTCTAAGTAGCCTCCCTTTACAATTATGTCAGCTCTGCCATCTTGCCATCTTTCTGAGACTCTCCCTAGCATATCCATACCACCCTTCCATGTTTAATGCTTCATAGACCCCCTAAGCTGGCAAACCTTCCTATTCCAACGTGCCGATTCATCCCCATACCTCCTTCCCACAACTGCACCTGCTCTTCACATTCCCCCAATACTTGCCCCAATCCAACATCTACTCTGCACCGCTTTCTCGACTCTACTCCACATCCACCACACCCAACCCCACTCTGGCCCCAGATCACTGCAATCTCACCCTCCTGCAGCAGTTCACCCATCTGCAGCCTTTCACCTGCCCTCACATACCCCTCAGTCCCCCTTCACATCTCCAATATTGCATCTCTTCCTACTCTCCCTTCTGCACCAGTTTGCACACCTCATTCCCCCTCCCATCCACGCCCTCACCAGTCCTCACCAGTCCTCCACAGACACCAGCGCCCCCCCACCACTCCTGTCCCGCCAAGTCCCTCCCACTCTGAAAACCACTCCAAGCCCCCGCCTCCCGACCACCCGAGCCCCACCCACTCCTAGGTCGCCCCGCCCCCTGCACTCCTAGTCCCGCCCCTTGCCCTGGAGGCC
>NW_005357076.1:3599722-3600307 GCF_000412655.1 Myotis brandtii
GGAGGTGCCGTCGCCGCCGCCACCGTTGCCGCCGCCGCCAGGGGTAGGAGCTAAGCCGCCGCCATTTTGTGTCCCCCTGTTGTTGTCGTTGACATGAATCCGACATGACACTGATTACAGCCCAATGGAGTCTCATTAAACCCGAGCCGCGGCCCCGCCCCAGCGCTGCTCCATTGGGCAAGACCGCAGACACTTAGGGCCACTCGTTGGTCTACAGATCTGTCCGTCACCCACACACTAACCACGCTGCAGCCCATTGGGGCAGGTTCCTGCCGGTCATCTTGGCTCCGCATAAACACACCCCTCGACCCAGCATCCCCCCTCCGGCACCACCCCGGGGGAGGGTTCACTGCCAGTACCAATCGACAGACCTCTGGGCCCGCCTCTTCTGAGCACCTATTGGTCCAGCCCTTTTCTCTCTCCCAGACGCCGCGCCACCTCTACTTCCACCTCCCCGCCCCCTCTACCTCTAGAAATGGATTGGGTCTACTCGCAGGAAAGGCGCTTGGCCTCATTGGCTGCAAGCAACGCCAATCAGAGGGTCCTTTTCCCTCTCCCCTCCCCCACTCAACCCCAAACCCCCTA
>NW_005357076.1:3600516-3600774 GCF_000412655.1 Myotis brandtii
CTAACCTGCAAGTCCCAGGCCGAGTGCAGGCAGGACGATGTCACTGCAGCCTCTTTCCCATCCCATGCCGAGGGGGAGCAAGCACCTACCCCGCCGGGCGTGCACCCCCCGGCTCCACACTCGCCTGTGTCTGCAAGCACGTGTACCGTTCGCCGCTGCCTCCAGCCACCCGGGTCCCCGACTAACCTCGCCTGCAGCCCGGCCAATCGTTGGCTGCTCTTTGTTGCTGCAGCCTGGGTCTCCCCGCTGCCTTCCTCA
>NW_005357076.1:3601194-3601427 GCF_000412655.1 Myotis brandtii
CTTCGTCCTCCGCCTGGGCCTGGCCCCCTCGGGCGGTCGCGACAGTTTTGGGGCGGGGGATGCCTCGGGAGCGGTGTCTACCCTGATCGGGAGGAAGAGGGAGCAGTGACATTCAGCGACTGCGGACAGGGCACGGCCGCGGCATCCTTGGGGGGAGTGGGGATGTCAGAGGCGGGCTGGCGAGGGGAACTGCCCCTCAAGATGCCCTCCCGGCCTGCGGGGCGCAGGGAGCT
>NW_005357076.1:3601461-3642913 GCF_000412655.1 Myotis brandtii
GGGGGGGGGGACCGGGGGGGGCCCTTCCCCCCGCTCCTGTAGCCGGCGCTCGGAGGAGAGCTGATGGCGAAGTTCGGTTTTCCAGACTTCCCCTGGGCCCCCCGAGTTCCTGAGGCCCACAGGAGGGGGGCGGGGGGCTCCTCTGGCCGCCCAGGCAGGGCCCCTCTGACGCTGCCCACATGCCTCCCAGCGCCCTCCAGACTCCGAAGACTTCTCACCCGGAGATGGGTGGGATGCTGGCAGGGGAGACTTAAGAAAATAGGAAAAGTGGACTCGAGCAATGGCCCTTAGAGTTTGGAGTACGAAGTTTCCCTTCCCAGGCGCCATTTCTTTGAGAGGAGGAGGAGGAGAACGATGGCTTTGTGACAGGACCAGGTCTCAGGCATGGTGGCCTGGGTGGGAAACCACCTGTTGACCCAAGTCCGTCCCCGGAGTCAAGGACAGCTTGAGCCTTGGCGGGGTGATGCCAGGTGCCAGGGAGACGGGCCCCCCGGCTTCCTGCCCTGGTTGACATCTGGGAATCCTGATGCCACTGCCCCTGCAGCCCTAGCACCTTCCACTCCCCATTAGGAGCCACTGTACCAACTAGGTAGGCACTCTGTTAGGGCCAATGATCTCAGACAGACAAAGCAAGCAGCACGGCCCGGTGCTCAGATGCAGAGCACAAGGCACACGTCACTTGCTGAAGATGGGCTGCTCCTTCGGGGTGTGAGCGGCCCCCACTTCTTTGCTTCTTGGCAGCAAGGTGAGAAAGGAGCTGAGACAAAGGGCACAGAGTTGGATGAAAGGATAGAGTGGTAATAGTACACTGAAAACTGTCACCGGGTCCATTATAAACCCCCTTTATAGGTGTTTTATTACTTGGTTGTTAGTTTTTAAAACACAAACCTCTTTAGATTAAATCTTGGCATTCACAGGCTCAGTTCAGGGAAACAAAACACAGGGAAAGATCCCCCTCCCGCCATGGGCTTGGCTACTTTTGAGTTACATTACTGATAAAACAAACAAACAGCAGGTTGGGTTTCCTCAGAGTCTCTCTCTACCTCTTTTATTTAGTATCTTCAGTAGCTGGCTCAAGGTGAATTTTTACAAGCCATTAGTTCATAATTCATTCTAGTTCATTTAGATATTTCAAAGAGACGGACATTTATAAGGTGTGCTTTTTTTATAATGCAGGTGCTGGAATTTTTATTTTCCAAGAAGTTACTAAGTAAACTTAAGAATCCTGGCAGACACTTTAGCCTTTATGTTCTTCCCTCCCCCACTCCCATGGTCTGCCCAGATGCACTTTATTTTGTAACTTAGGTTTGAGTCCCCCAGACTGCATTTTTATCTCAAGCAATGAAAATAAGCCATGCCCTAATTAAAAACAAGTTTCAAAACCCCAAATCTGTGCACTCAAATTAAAGCATGCTAAAGAAGCAACCAAAGACAATAAAAACGAAAAAGTCCACATTTAAGATGTCTTCAGCCAATGAATTGTGGGAGATTTATGAGCATCTAATACTCGTTATCACTAATGAGTTAGCCACATGGATTTCCAGTGCATGGAGAAGAGACAGACACCTTGGAGAGAAATGGGACTCGTTTGCCTGAACTTGTGCTCCTGTAACCTCGGGACCTAGCCAACACAGAAGACAGAGATCTCTTTATCTAATATCTGGATGTGTTTTTCTGACATTCTTTCCTTAATAAATAAAGTTCTCTAACGGGCATGGCAAGGAAAGGGAGTGTGTTGCTTTCCCATTGATACTCCCCTCTAAGGTTACTTGTCCTTTGAGAAATCCTGGCTCTTCAGATAAGTGGGACTGGAAAAGATAACAGAGACACAGCCAGAGATACTTAATGCTTACTCCTAAACCTCTCTCTTATCTGTGGTATCGCAAGTCCTCTGCTGAGCCAAACAGCTCAATTAAGAAGTTAACCTAGAAATAACTTGAATTGAAAACCAAGCATCATGCATAATTTGCAAGCTGTCTGTGCTGAAGGATTATGAATTCAGGGACTCATCTGACCAGTCCTGCTCCCTCCCCCAAAACATCTGCCAATGTCCACCACTGGCCAGAACTACTGACAACTACAGTTATACTGCTTGGTGTGGTTCACGGATCTCTGGCATCAGAATGATCTGGGAATGAGTGCTTAAAACAGTTTCTTTGGCCTCACCCCAGAGATTCTGATTCAGTAGGTCTGGAGTGGGGCTCCCAAATCTACATTTCTCAGTCCATGATTTTACTTGAAACTTATTGTCACTGAATTTGAGAAGCACTGGGCTTGGCTGAATCCTCTTCTTCCACAACTGGAAAGGAATGTTTCTTCTGTGAGTGTTTTAGCCAGAAGGTTTTAGTCCCTGGCACTGGGATGACTCTATGGTCTGACCTATTTGTCCTCAGGCCTGAGTACGGATTTAAAAAAAAAAAAAAAATGCAGCCTGGCAGGCGTGGCTCTGTGGTTGAGTGCTGACCTGTGAACCAGAGTAGCTTTAGGAGCTGAAGGAACCTGGAGGGTTTGATCTTTTGGGTTTTTTCATTTGCTCTGAAGCAAGTCAAGAACAGCCTGATAAGGGGTATCACGTCCACAGATGTGCTAACAAGTCCTTCTGAAGAATAATTTCAGTAGAGAAGCAGCAGATAGGGACCCTGAGTGATTTGTTCAGGCCTCAGTCCATGCTAAGTTATGTTATGTACAATGAGTCACTTAAGAAACATCAGTCTACACCTCCCCCTCCACCCCACCCTCCCGTCCCCTTTCCAACTGCCACATGGAATTCTCTCTCTTCATTGATGGAAATTATCCTCACAAGGTTACAGTTTGGTTGCATCAGTCAATGGCAGAGGAGATTATCAGCCAAACCATTTGTCTTATTTTTTTAAATATATTTTTATTAATTTCAGAGAGGAAGAGGGAGAGAGAGATAGAAACATCAATGATGAGAGAGAATCACTGATCGGCTGCCTCCTGCATGCCCCCTACTAGGGACCAAGCCCGAAACCCGGGCATATGCCCTTGACCGGAATTGAACCCGGACCCTTCAGTCTGCAGGCTCTCTATCCACTGAGCCAAACCGGCCAGGGCCAAACCATTCATTTTAAACAGGGTAGCAAATCCAAGCGATAGCTTTGTGTATGAACAGCCAGTATTATCTTAAGTGCAGGTATTCTGCACCTACACCCCACTTGTGCTTTCCTGCAGAAAAACCTTTAATGTCTTTTAAATGCAAACTCCTCAGTCTACCTATAAGGTTGTGCACATCTGTACCCAACCAGTATCTCATCTCTAGCTTCTGCCAGCCCACCATATCTTCCATGCCTGGCACACACTGTTCCCACATCAGCACTGCCTGCCCTTTTTACCTTATCTGATGAAGACTTGGAAGAAGGATTCCTCCAAATCCTTTCCTGGCTGCTGCCTTCTCTGTGAAGTTCCCCTGGTCTTTGCAGGGAGCCCACAGGATTTGGGCATACCTTTACTCCACCATGGCACGTGTTAATAGTGGTTGAATTACAGAATAAATAAAAGCACTTACCACACTGTGTTGTCACATTTTGCCTGTCTGTTTTCCTAATTAGCTTGTCTACTGCATAGACCAGCTTGTTCATCTGTGTAACTGTCCTAGTGCCTGACACATAGAAGCTGTTTAATAAAGGAACACCATCCCTACCAGGCCACACATTAAAATCACCAAAGGCACTTTTGAACCAGCCTAGCACTTAATTCCCACCTGAAGCCACTTAAATAAGAATATCTGGGAGCAGAGCCCATTCATCAGTATTTTTTAAAGTACCCTGTGCAGAATAGAGAAGCCATTGATTTATATAAATCAAGAGGATGCCTCAGCATCAAGAGAAAAATTCTGAACAGAGGAAGGTAGTAAAAGATCATAAAACTAGCAAAAATGTTGCTGAGAGATCAGAGTTCTTAGAGATCTTTTTGTTTTTGTTTTGAGACTCAAAGGTGTGGTGGCCTTTCACTAATTGTCATAAGAGAGTATTAAGAGTCAGTTTCTAGCACCAGGCTATCCCAAAGAAAATTTGAACTACCCCAATATTTAATTTAGTGATTCAGTCATTTGGATTTTTAAATTTGGGAGAAACTGACAGAGATGTCAACTTCAAATTTTGATGATAAGGACATTTTTAAAAAGAACTAACTGCCACCCACTATCTGAATTATTTCAAGAAGAAAGGACATTTTAACTCCCAAAATAGTAAGAATATACTCTCTGCATAAAGGATAGCCCCTCCTACAAAAGGAAAGTGGGAGACTTTACATCAACATGTACATTATCTTTCTCCCTCTTTTTTATTTTATTTTAATGCAGACAGTGAAACTTTATCTCTAAGTTTGGCTACCTGATCAGAGTACATTTAGGAACCACTGGACTATTTTATACTTTTCCAGGATTAAGGACGTGTAGATTATGTTCCATCTAACCACTAAAACTTTCTCCAATATTCCCTCAGGTGCTCCACTAATCAAAGATGGCTTTCTCTTATTCTATCTTCACTACAGAAAGATAATATATAGCTAAGAAGGTCAGTGGCAAATAAATATTGAAGAGAGCCCAAATTAAAAGTAGGACACCAGCCTGGCCTGTGCTGCTAAGTGGTTTGATTCCCAGTCAGGGCCCAGGTTGCAGGCTCGATCCCCAGTAGCGGGTATGCAGGAGGCAGCTGATCAATGAGTCTCTCTCATCATTGATGTTTCTATCCCTCCTCCCTTTCTCCCTCTCTCTCTCTCTCTCCGAAATCAATAAAAACATATTAAAAGAAAACACTCATAAAACAAAACAAAAACCTCTAATATGGGGATGCCTTAAAAAAGAAAAACTAGGACACCAGATTTTCATACATCTCTGCTGCCAACTAATGTGTATCCTTGGGCAAGTCACAGAGTGGCATTGTCTCAAAACTTGGATTTTTCTATGAGACAGTAAGCCCACATGGGCAGCTAGGTCCTCAGAGCCTAACACAGAGCCTGGTACATAGTAGATGCTCAGTAAACATTTGTTAAATCAATGAATAGATTAAATCCAGGGAGTTGTTCTACATCATCAATAAAGTCTTAGCCAAGCTCCAAATCCTACAGTTTATTTAAATAGTAAACTACAAATCTCTCTGTGGTTCCCAAATAATCATCATTCTTGTATATAAATAATAAAGAATTGATGAAAGAGACGAACTTCTGAATGAACTTATTTTTCCCTAATGCATTCTTTAATTATATTTGTCATAGGAAGTGTGGATAATAAAGAAAAAGGGGGAAAGGAGAAATATTAGCTGTAGGTCCTGACACTAAAAGGTAATATTTTGGCACATACTGTATTTTTCAGTCAATTTTGTTTTTTGGTTTTTTTTATCTTCATCAACTTTGTTTTTTAATCTCAGTCAATATTTCTATTATGACTGAAGGTTGAGATAAAACTTTCAGCTAAGGAAGCTAGAATATTAAAAAAAAAATAACACTAGAACTTAGAAGATTTGCATGTATCATAATTATTCCATTTCTGAAAATTTTTCAATTTTTCAACAGAATCGCAGAAAGAGGGCCTCAGTTATCCTTTCCAGCTATAAGATGCTCAATGCCATCAACATCCATCATTCAAATTAGCAAGTCTAAAACAACCCAAAGAAGGCCAATGGACCAGCCTGGTGAGCCATTTTACCAGCTTGATATCTTTCCTGGTATTAGTAAGTAAAGATGGCTGGTGGGAGAACATAGTTGAGCTTGATCATAACAACGTTGTCCAAAAACTCCTTAGGGTTGGAATTAGGTTTGGTTCATTTTTATATGCTGCAAATTGCCTTGAACATGGTAGCAGTAAATGATGCTGAGTAAAATAAAAGGTTAACTATCTACTTATATAACGCCTATCTTTTAAAATTCATAAATTAGACTGTAAACCTCATAGCTTAAAGATTTCTTATATAGTGTCTTATACATTATAGGCATTAATGAAATATGATGAAGGCATGATAAATACATTTCCTAACCACTGTAACATAGTACTTCCTGTTATCCATTCTAAAACCACTTTTCTAAACTATGTATGCTTGTTGGGGAGTGTCTTTAAAACATTTAACATTTTAGCATTTGACCAATGGGTGTCTTTTATTTATTTATACATTTGTTATTTCTTTCCTACTGTGCATATATGTATATACATACACTTGGAACCACTCCCATCTGTTTTTCTATGTGAGATCAAGAATACCATACTTTTTTAGGAGCTCCTCTCTCTTCCCACAACTGTTTTAGCTGCCCCTTTCGAGTTTGTGGCCTATTAACTTGCTCCATGTGCCTCACTTCAGTGGCTGATGTGACTTGGCATATATACTAGCTGGTACTGAGGTGTTCTGTTTTCTTTCTTTTTTTTATATCATTTATTATATATGTTTGTATTGATTTTAGAAGGAGAGGGAGAGGGGGAGAGAAACATCAATGTGAGAGAGAAACATCGATCCACTGCCTCAAGCCCTTACCTCTACCAAGAATCAAACCCACAACCTAGGCATGTGCCCTGACCAGGAATCGAACCTGTGACCTTTCAGTGCACGGGACAATGCTCCAACCAACTGAGCCACCCCAACCAGGGCTGTTTTCTCTTGATTGCAATGCTACACTTCAAGTGATAACCTTTAGTAAATAGTCTATAGCCCTGGCTGGGTAGCTCAATTGGTTAGAGCATTGTCCCATACACCAAGGTTACGGTTCAATCCTCAGTCAGGGCACATACAAGAATCAATCAATGAATGCATAAATAAATGGAACAGCAAATTGATGTTTCTCTTTCTCTGTCTCTCTCAAATCAATCAATGAATCAATAATTTTTTTTTAAAGTTTATAATGGCTCCTAGACTTTGTTTCCTACATAATTAATCTAAAATAACAGCTCCTGCCGAACCGGTTTGGCTCAGTGGATAGAGCGTCGGCCTGCGGACTCAAGGGTCCCGGGTTCGATTCCGGTCAGGGGCATGTACCTTGGTTGCGGGCGCATCCCCACTGGGGGGGTGTGCAAGAGGCAGCTGATCGATGTTTCTCTCTCATCGATGTTTCTGGCTCTCTATCCCTCTCCCTTCTTCTCTGTAAAAAATCAATAAAAAATATATTTAAAAAAAAATAAATAAAATAAAATAACAGCTCCAAGTTCAGTTTATTGTAGTATCTCAGTCTGTGGCAGGAAGATTAGTGTTCACCTCCCCTACATTTCATAGCCTTCCTTTCAATAGAACCATGTGGCTAGTTTCAGCCAACAGACAATGATCAGAAATAGTATGTATTACTTCTAATTTAAGGAAGTAAAGAAACAGGGTGGTTATTCTCCATCCCTTTCTTTTCCAAAGCATCTCAGAAGCCATGTGTTCCAGATGAGGAACCACAGTTGGCAGAGCCGCTATTAGACTGGACCCCTGAGTGTCTGAATGGAGCAGACTCCTCCCACCTGCCACTTGCTTTGACATATAACAGGAGAAATAACTTCTGTTGTGTTAAGCCAAAGAGATGGTGAAATTTGTCTACTACAGTAGATAGTGGTGTTGCATAACCTAAATTAATATATTTCCTAAATACTTTTTAAAATCTCAGTGACTGTATCATGAGGTAAAAGCACTTCCCTCCCCACTAACCCTTTTCTCCACGCTTCCTAGCTGACCACCCGTTGGCCAATGCTGCCATAGGTCTATCAGATACTAGTGGCCCAGTGCACGAAATTCATGCATGGTTGGGGGGGTGTCCCTCAGCCCGGCCTGCACCCTCTCCAATCTAGGACCCCTTGGGGGATGTCCCACTGCCAGTTTAGGCCCGATCCCTCTCGCAATCCAGGACCGCTGGCTCCTAACCACTCACCTGTCTGCCAGCCTGATCACCCCTAACCATTCTGCCTACCGGCCTGCTCACCCCCAACTGCCTCCCACCCGCCGGCCTTCTCATCCCCAACTGCCCCCCCTTGCTGGCCTGATCACCCCTAACTGCCCCCCCTACTGACCTGCTCGCCCCCAATTGCCCCCCCTGCCAGCCTGCTTGCCCCCAGCTGCCCCCTCACCCCCGTCAGCTTGATCACCACCAACTGCCCTCCCCTTCTGGCCTGATCGCCCCTAACTGCCTCTGCCTCGGCCCCGCCACCATGGCTTTGTCCAGAGGACGTTCGGAAGGTCTCCCGGTCTAATTAGCATATTACACTTTTATTAGTATAGAAGATAGAGGCCTGGTGCACGGGTGGGGGCCAGCTGGTCTGCTCTGAAGGAGGCCCCCTTGGGGGGCGTGGCCGGCCTGGGTGAGGGGCTGATGGCTGTTTGCAGGCTGGCCACACCCCCATCGGGGTGAGGGTTCCCGCTGGGGGGCGTGGCTGGCCTGGGCGAGGGGCAGAGGGCCGTTTGGGGGTGGTTTGTAGGCCGGCCAAGCCCCCAGCTTTGTCCGGAGGATGTCTGGAAGGTCTCCAGAAGGTTTCCTGGTCTAATTAGCATAGTACTCTTTTATTAGTATAGATAGCATGTTATGTTGGAACTTTCCCTAGAGTGCCTTAGTAAAACTGTTGATGGGATGGAGAGAATTAAAAAGTGAATCAGTTTCTCCATGTGAATAAAAGTTGTGAAAGCCTGGGGCAACAGTGTCATTCTCAGGCTAGAATCTACTGTCCTTTGCCCTGAAAGGGGAGAAAAGCAAGTCAGAATCACCTTAGTACTTCATCATGACTTTGTTGGCTTCCAAATAATTAACTTTCTCACCTCTTATTTAATTGCTACAAGAATATTATATTTTGGAATTAATAGATGTTTCTTGGAAATACTGCTGCTTCTTAAAAGAAAGCAATTCTGACCCAGCTGGTGTGGCTCAGTGGTTGAGCATTGACCTATGAACCAGGAGGTCACGGTTTGATTCTGGTCAAGGTACATGCCCGGGTTTGGGGCTCAATCCCCAGTGTGGAATGTGCAGGAGGCATCTGATCAATGCTTCTCTCTCATCATTGGTGTTTCTATCTCTCTCCTTCCTTGCTAAAATCAATAAATATATGTTTAAAAAAAGAAGGAAGGAAGAAAGGAAGGAAGGAGGGAGGGAGGGAGGGAGGGAGGGAGAGAGAGAGAGAGAGAGAGAGAGAGAAAGAAAGAAAGAAAGAAAGAAAGAAAGAAAGAAAGAAAGAAAGAAAGATTGATTCTGCCCCAGTCCATTCAGTGTCCTTTGCAGCTCCTCAGCCTCATCATGGAGCGCTAAGAAATGACAAATGACCTAGGCGCTGATCTGCAAGGTGGTTAGGAGAAGTGTTTTATTCTTGTCAATTAAAAGACTAGGGGACTCATGTTGTGCGTGTTGTGTAATTCTGTAGCTCCACTCAAAACCTCTAAGAATAAATAGTGTGGGAAGTCAGGATGTTGAAGTGGACTGAGGGAGCATGTTTGCTGAACATGGCTTTGGAGTGCTGGTGTAGCAGCATTATTAATAATAGCTTCCACTTATGTAGTACTTACAATGCCAAGTGATTTCCCTTAATTGGCTCATTTGATTCTTACAAAAATCCTTATACTTGTAAAGACTGTTCTTATCCCCCATTTTTCCGACAAGGAAACTGGGGCCCTGAGGTGTTGGGCCGTTGGCCACAGGTCAGAATTTCCACCCAACTTCATCATTACCCTTTACCTGTCCTTCAATGAGATCTGAACTCAAGCCCAGGCCTAAAGCCACTGCTCCTTAACGGTGGCCCCTGGGGCTGTTCAGGAGTCCAATCCTGCCATCCTCACCCTTGCCCAGATGGTGTCTGTGGGCCAGAAGCAACCCCACAGCGCCCAGGACCTCACCCTGGCGCCCTGGCCCCAGAGGAGGTGCCACCACCCAGGACCGGAAAGCAGGAAGGCAGCCCAGGGAGGGCGAAGCGACCTCCGAGGCAGTGACAGATTTGGGGACGACTGAGGCCCCATCACTTCCAGGCTGCGAGGACACGGGAATAAGCACTTTTTGGCTTGCTAAACCTCTCACTTAATTGCTACAAGAATATTTTATAGAGAGAGGGATGGAAGGAGAACACGATCGCTCCCCCAGGCAGCTGTGGAGCAGGGCAAACCTGGCACCCCAGCGTCCTCCCCTGCCAGCCCTCGCCAGCCCCTGCCACCCGGCTATGCTCTGCGCCTTTGTCATTCCGCATCCCACGGTGCCAGCTAAGTCACTCAGCTGTCACACTCAGGCCTGGAGCTGCAGGGTACAAAATAACTCCGAGGAGACCTCCGCAGGCCGGGCGGGGGCGGAAGGCCCGGCGGGTTCTGCGCGCAAAGGAGCACCAGCTGCATCTTGCAAGCAGCTAAATTAGCCGGGCTGTTGTTCTGCTTTTAATTTCTGTGAATTCAAGAATAGGTCGTGGACGTCTTGGCAGTGTGTGAATGAGACCCTTTCTGAAACCATTCACCTTGCTGAAGGGCCGCTGCCGGTGCACAGAACTGGCAGTGAGCAGCAGCCTCTGACAGCGGCCTCCTGCTCACCCTCCCCCCCGACAGGTTCTACCGGGCCTGCCTCCCGAAACCCTGGCCTCAGGCGGCTCTGGCTCACTGCCAACCAGTGGGCCCGGGTAGCCTCGGCGGCGCTCTGGCGCTCTGGAGTCGGGAGCCTGCTCCCTTGGCTCCTCTTGTCCGGGCTTGACACCCGCGGCCTGAGAGGAAGGAAGCCAGAAGCAGGCAGAAGAACCTGGAAATGGCAGGCTCGCTCCCAGGAGCTCTGCGGGGCACTGGAAATGCGCCTGTCTCTGGCTGCCCCAGCCAGCAGCCTGATGTCACCAACCAGCAGAAGGAAAGGGCCACTCCAATGAGGAGGGCCCAGACATCTGTTGCTCTAGCACAGAGCAATACACCTTCCTGTTGGTTTTGTTTAGGCATCACACCCAACCCCTTGCTGCCACTTTTTCTCAGTAAATGACCCTGATTTCTCCCTGGCAGTCCCAGCCAAGGACACACCAGCCAGAACAACCCATCTGGTTGCCTGGGCTGCTGCTTTTGTCCACAGGAGCCAGTGGCTTTACTGAGACTAGATAAGAATTGACATTAAAATAAAATAAAAAATTTTAATTGATTCCAGAGAGGGAGTAAGGGAGAGAGAGAGACATCAATGTGAGAGACATATATCAATTGGTTGCCTCTCATACGTGCCCCAAACTGGAACCATGTGCCCTGACAAGGAATCGAAACCGCAACCTTTTGGTGTATGGGTCCACGCTCCAACCAGCTGAGCCACACCAGCCAGGGCGACATGTTACATTTTTAAGAAAGTTTTTTTAATTTGTATATTTGTTTGTTTTCTTGAAAAGAAAGTTTTATATATTTAAAAATATATACAGCCCAAAAGAAGAAAAGTACAAACAGTTAAATATATGAAAAATGTTCAGATTCACTAGTTATGGGCAGGTAGTAAGTTGCTATTTTTTTCCCTTCCAAATAAGGAAGATGAAAATATGGAATTCCCCCAGAGTGGTCAAGTTTGGCACTTTTGTGGGGGAGAGGAGTGTAAACTGATGAAGTTTCTGGAAAGTGTCGATGTAAGAAACGTCTAAATCTGTATAGAGAATTTTTATAAGTTTATTTGAGCCAAACTGATGACATATTTTGGGGAGCAAGATCTTAAATGCTCCAGCAAAAAAACAGTTTTGCAGTTTCTTTCCTTGCATTTGAGATTAAGGAGGGACTATGAGGAAGATTACATGAAAGTGGGGAAAGCAAGGCAGGGATTGGATCACAGGACAGTAGATTCAAGCTTTAGAAGGAGAAGGCTGAAAGTGTCATCAGGTAATAAAGGAGGTGTCGGAAAGGGGACATTTCAAAGGTGTGTTAATTTACATGTACAGAAACAACGTACAGGACTTGCTTAGAGCAAAGATAAACCTTTTACTAAAAAGTTATATGCTTGCCCTGGCTCCTGTGGCTCAGTTGGTTGGAGCATCGTCCCGTGCACCTAGAGGTGAGGGGTTTGGTTCCTGTTCAGGGCACATACTGGGGTTGCAGGTTCATTCCCTGCTCAGGGTGCCTGCAGAGAAGTCTCTGTCTCTCTCAGCTCTCTCCCTCCCTCGCTCTCTCTCCATTAAAAAAAAAAAAAAAAAGGTATATGCTTGGGCATGACTGCCCACCATGACCTGCCCAGTTAGGAATTTATGATCAGATCACCCTGTGAGGTTACTCTCCATATGCCCCCTTTTTTTCATCCACAAAAGTAATTTGACAAGAGCCTTAAAAATGCCCCATGCAGATGAGTGGGCTCTAAAGCAGAGGCTCAGGAGCCAAGTAGATGTGAGTTCTGACCCCCACCATCCCAGCTGTGTGCCCGCGAACAAGTCACTTAGCCTCCTTTAAGCCCCTTTCTCCAAGTACGAGGAGAATGGGGGTCTTTCTTCCACCTCACAGAGCTGTTGTGAGGATGAAGAGAAAAAATAGTCTGCTTAACAAATGGCGAGAGTCGCTGCAGTGATTGTTACCATAGTCTCTTGACCTAGTAATCTGGACTGTCACAGGGAAATCACCTGAGATATGGACAAAGAGTCATGCACAAAAGATGTCTATCTAGCATTACTTCTAATCACAAAACAGGGAAACAACAAAGCCAGCATCAGAGGGAAAGTTAAGGAAATTATCGTACTGCCACATGTTTTATATTTAAACTCAATTGATAGCATACAGTATGCACTGTTCTGTACCTTGCTCTTTTCACTTAACAGTATGCCATTTTGCAAGTTTTAAGTGTGTCTGCAGGATTAGTGCCCAGCACTGGGATTGTTGGGTCACAGGATATGCATTTTAAATATCTACAGCTCAGGCCAACTTGTCCCACTGGGTCATTATTCCAATGCACACTCCTCCTAAGAGATACCACAGGAGAGTCTGTTTCCCCAGCTCTCCGTAACAGTGCTATCAACCTTTTGTTCTTGGCCAAGTTGAAGTGGTATCCCATTGAAATTTCATTTTGCATTTCTCTTATTGTGAGGGAGGGTGAGCACCTTTTCATATGTTTAAGAGCCATTTGTGTTTCCTTTTCACTGATTTATCTGCTCAAGTTCCTCTGGCCTCCATTTCTATTGTGTGGTATTGTTTTTTTGTTTTGTTTTAGTTTGGTTTTTTTGCATTGATTTAGCCTTTCAGTTGATACACATGCAAATTTTCCCCCTCCAGTTTACCACTCATCTTCTAACTTTTTTGGTGGTGTTGCCATTCAACTTAAAAAACAAACATATTATCTAGGTTCTAGGCAACTGCTCTTCCTGTGTTGTGACACACTAGTTGTATTGCTCTCTGAGATCCTTGAGGGCAGGGACTTTGACTATCTAGTTCACTACTTGAACCCCCAGGAAGCACCCAATAGTTCAGTGACTAGTTCCACTCTGCGAGTGAATGCCACAAACCTGTGGCCTCGTAGGTAAATGTGCATAGTAAACAAGGAAAAAACATTTTTGAGTTCTATCAACTTCTGCCACAAAACAGTCATGTTCAACTGTGACAAAAATGTAGTGGATTTCAAGGTATTATCCCAGCCTCAGAAGTCAGCAGTCTCAACATTCAAGGGCATGTGAGGGTCAAGAAAACCACCTTCATCCGACCTCCCACCTGCCAAGTCCCCCTCCAGCTCCACGTCTGACACACCCTCTCGGCCCCTCATAGACTCACTGTGCTCTGGCTCCCCATTCATCAGGCCAACGGGCAAACTCCAATCCACAGGGTGAGGGCAGCTTCAGAAGATCCTCAACTTGTCTTCTCAGGGGCCTAAAAGGAAATGAAAAGTTCCTTTCTAACAGCGAGGTATAGGATGGCCCAGATTGTGTCATGCAAATGACTAACTCTAATGGATGGGAACTTCAGAGCATTCCTGGCCTCACCAGGAAGAGGCAAGAAAATTCAAATTTAAAAAAAGGAAAAAGAAGAAAGTACAGAACAACTTCCAGCCTTTAGCGAGATGGGCCAGTATAGCTATTGTTATCAGGATCTCATATATTGCTTGCTGTTCAGGGGCAAAATTGGGCAGTAATACAAAGTTAAACCTTGTCCCCAAAGCTGATTTCATTTTGGAGCTTAGTCATTGGTAAATCTTTCCTAAGAGCCACATTCCATGAGCAAGGGAAGTCGATATGACAGTAGGAGGGCTGTGTTCAGCATCCAGTACTGCTCTACTCTTCCCAGAAAGCATGATGGAGCCACTCTGGACAATGACTCCAACCACACCAGACATCAGAGATATTGTGGATGAAAAAGGGGCCACAACCCTAACCGGTTTGGCTCAGTGAATAGAGCGTCGGCCTGAGGACTGAAAGGTCCCAGGTTCGATTCCGGTCAAGGGCATGTACCTTGGTTGCGGGCACATCCCCAGTAGGGGGTGTGCAGGAGGCAGCTGATCAATGTTTCTCTCTCATCAATGTTTCTCACTCTCTATCCCTCTCCCTTCTTCTCTGTAAAAAAATCAATAAAATATATTTTTTTTTAAAAGAAAGAAAAAGGGCCACATATTAACCCTGACAAGCTCAGTGGGCCATACAAATCAAAGTAACCACACAGGGTGGTCTGAAAGTAAAAATTCCTAACTAAAAGCGGGTCATGGTGAGTAGTTACACCCTTGACCTGTGCCTTCCGTGACAAAGGTAAACCTTTACCTTTGAAATTGTCTGTTGTCTTTATGAATATAAGATAACATACCTTTGAAATCAGAGTAACTTTCTTCTCCAGACCCCTTGAAGGCACAACCACCATCATCAGAACAGGAGACTGTATTGGTATCTTGTTGCCCACATATAATCTCTATGTACTGTAAATGTTAACTATCTTTAGCTACCTATGTAAAGGAAGTATGTGTCTCTCGGTTTTAATTTTTACCCAATCTCAGAGATTTCCCCCTACTTTGCTTTCTCCCACCTTCCTAGTTTACTGTCAATGAATTTCATGTAACACCCACCCCCCACTCTTACGTTTCCTCCTTTGATTATAATGTATAAGATAAATTGCAAAACTGCCATTCTCCAGAGCATTTTCTCAATCTGTTGAGATTTTGCTTCCCACAATTGTCAGTTTGGTTCAAATAAACTCATAAGGCCTTTTTCTAGGCTGGATGTTCTTTCGTCGACAGTCTATATATCTTCAAGGCTTTTTTTATTTTCAACTTTTTATGTTGAAAAACATCAAATTTACAGAAAAGTGGCAAAAACAATTTGCTTGTGGTGTTACAGAAGACCAAAGAAATACCAAGCATGCTTCCTAGAGAAAGGGAGGGACCCCGTTTATTAACACTAGTGGACTCCGGGAATAATTTCCAAATCAGAGCGAGTAACACGCAGAGGGCTCCCCTTTTTATAACCTTCTGGGGTCTTTGTCTTGCAGATATGGTTCTGCCCCCTTTTGTGGGCTTACAGGAAGGCCCCCAGTTGTTGGGGGTCCCCAGGGCATATCTGATGACCTGTCCTGGGGCCAGCGATAACGACCTTTGGTTCACTGGATGACACTCCAACCAACTAAGCTACACTGGCCAGGCCTATTACCTTTTTTAAAAAATTCTTTATTGTTGAAAGTATTACATAAGTCTCCTTTTCCCCTCATTGACCTCTCCCCACCTGCCCCCGCCCCCCAACACATTCCCTCACCCCGCTACTGTCTGTGTCCATTGGTCATGCTCATATACATGGATACAAGTCCTTTGGTTGATCTCTTAAATCCCCCCCGCCCCCCCCTTCCCTGCCTTCCCTCTGAGGTATGACAGTCTGTTCAATGCTTCTATGTCTGTGGATCTATTTTTGTTCATCAGTTTATGTTGGTTATATTCCACAAATGAGTGAGATCATGTGATATTTATCTAACTCTGACAGCTTATTTCGATTCTGTTACAAATGGTAAGCGTTCTTTTTTACACTAGTGTAGTATTCCATTGTGTAGATGTACCACAGTTTTTTTAATCCACTCATCTGCGGTGGACACTTAGGCTGTTTCTATCATATTGTAAATTACGCTGCTATGAACATAGGGGTGCATATATTTTTTCTGATTGGTGTTTCTGATTTTTGGGGATATATTCTTAGAAGTGGGATTACTGGGTCAAATGGGAGTTCCATTTTTAATTATTTTTTTAAAATATATTTTATTGATTTTTTACAGAGAGGAAGGGAGAGGGATAGAGAGTTAGAAACATCGGTGAGAGAGAAGCATCGATCAGCTGCCTATGCACACCCCCTACTGAGGATGTGCCTGCAACCAAGGTACATGCCCTTGACTGGAATCGAACCTGGGACCCTTCAGTCCCCAGCCCGACGCTCTATCCAGTGAGCCAAACCGGCTAGGGCCCATTTTTAATTTTTTA
Source organism: Myotis brandtii (assembly GCF_000412655.1). NCBI lineage: Eukaryota > Metazoa > Chordata > Mammalia > Chiroptera > Vespertilionidae > Myotis > Myotis brandtii. Next base: position 3,617,752 of record NW_005357076.1, read on the forward strand.
AGGGAACTCCATACTGTCTTTCACAGTGGCGCACCAGTCTGCATTCCCACCAGCAGTATACGAGAGTTCCTTTTTCTCCACATCCTCGCCAGCACTTGTCGTTTGTTGATTTGTTGATGATAGCCATTCTGACAGGTGTGAGATGGTACCTCATTGTCGTTTTGATTTGCATCTCTCTGATGGTTAGTGACTTTGAGCATTTTTTCATATGTCTCGTGGCCTTCTGTATATTGGCTTTCGAAAAATGTCTATTTAGGTCTTTTGCCCATTTTTTGATTAGATTATTCATCTTCCTTTTGTATGAGTTCCCTATAGGTTTTGGAGATTAAACCCTTATTTGATGTAACATTGGCAAGTATGTTCTCCCATGCAGTGGGCTCTCTTGTTGTTTTGTTGATTGTTTCTTTTGCTGTGTAGAAGTTTTTTATTTTGAGGTAGTCCCATTTGTTCATCTCCTTAGTTTTCATTGCCTTAGGAGCTGTATCGGTAAAGATATTGCTACGACATGTGTCTGATATTTTGCTACCTATGAATTCTTCTAAGATTTTTATGGTTTCCCATCTTATGTTTAAGTCTTTTATCCATTTTGAGTTTATTTTTTTGTATGGTGTAAGTTGGTGGTCTAGTTTAATTTTTTTGCATATATCTGTCCAATTTTCCCAACACCATTTATTGAAGAGACTGTCTTGACTCCATTGTATGCTCGCCTATTACCTTTTTAATGAACTATTTGAGAGCAAATTGTAGACTTTTACCCCCAAATATTTCCATTTTTGCTGCTAACATTAAAGAATCCTCTTTAAAAATTATAAAATATGATCAAATTCAGAAAATGTAATATTATTAAATTATTGTTATCTAATTTGTAGTTCATATTCAAATCTCACTAATTACCTCAATAAATCCCTTTATAAGCTTTCTTTCCCAGACTAGGATCTAACCATTAAGTTGTTTTGTCTTTTTAATTTCCTTTCATCTGAAAGAGTTCCTCAATCTATTTTTTTTTTTTGTAAGATTTGGTAAATCACAGGGATAGAATAAACAATTCCTAGAAGAAGTGGGCTTAGGAAACAAGTTATAGAGGTAAAGGAAGGGCCCTTGGAGCTTGGGAGTGAAGAAGCTAATGGTAATCCTCCTGGGGGCAGGGGGTGGGGGAGGGAAAGAGAAAGGCTGGGGTGCTTCTGGGAGATAGAGCGCTCTGGGTCCTCCGCCCTAAGGGTTTTGAGGGTGGATTTTAGGGGAGGTCCCAGGGGAAGATCTCAATAGAATATTCAGCAGTTTTCTAGGTGTGTCCTTTCAGGGTCTTGGTCTCCACTGATTGATTGGTCAGTGCCAGGGCAGAGGACCATTACTCAATGCAGCTGGTCCAGAGGGCAGCCATGGCCTCACTGGTCTGGTTTTGTTGCTTTTCTGGGCCTGGAGCTGAAATACATCTGAGGCCTAGATGTTATCTCTAGGTAGGAAAGGTCAGGAGGTCCAAACTGCATCACCAGCTATATTGCTAGGGGATAAAAGGTCATCCTGGAGGCGAGGTTCTATCCTATAGTTGTCCGTTGGTAGGCACCTGGGGCTTTCCACCCTGGTGACCTTCTGTACCTGGCCCATCATCTTTGCTCTGCTCATGTCTGTCTAACTGCCTACCACATCCCCCCTCAAGGATCGTGGCTCTGAATTCTTGCAGAGGAAAGGAGTACAGGTCTCTTCTGTAGCTGTTTCCTGCTAAAGAGGGGTGATGTTTTTCTTCAGAGCCAAGAGATCCTTGCTGTCTGTCTGAGGGATGATGAGGCCTGGGCACAGAAGGAGGTGGCGATGGTATGGGTGAGTGCGAGTAGGGCTTGTAGCTAGTAATGAAACAATCTGAGTCACAGGAAGAACAATCTGGGTCGAGGCACTGCAATGGGTGTTAGACCTGGGGGGTCAGTCTGGACCTGGATTCAGCAACTTTGGTACTAGAGTTCTGGCTAGGAAAGAATTCAGAGCCAAGACCCAAACTGTAATTCCAAAAGAAATGGGCTTAGGAAACATACTATAGAGGTAAAGGAAGGCCCTTGGAGCTTGAGAATGAGGAAGCCTGAGGGGAGAAGGTGGGGGAAGAGAAAGGGAAGGGAAAGGTGGAGACAGAGGGATAGTGCTCTGGGCCCTCCCTCATTCTGGCCTTTATGACTTGATGTTTTTAAAGATTACAAGCCAGTTGTTTTGTAGAATTTCTTTAGTTTGGGTTTGTCTGATGTTTCCTCATGATTAGATTCAGATTATGCATTTTTGGTAAAAGTACTTTCAATTGCTCAGGATTCTTGTATATTATAACTAAATGATCAAATGAGTCATATTTTGAAACAGATTTTTTTCTTTAGTTCACATTCTTTTGCAGCTACTTTCTAATACTATCTCCTTTGGTCATCTGTAAACATGGTAAAATAATTTTTTGCATTTAGTGTTTATTCTTTTGAACACAAATCAGGGAGTCTCTGTTGCTAGTCCAGGTCTGTTCTTTTGATTCTGTTTATAATATTTGGATATTAACAGTTTATTTTGAAATAAAAACGTATTTTTCTCTGGACCAAGTCTCTCTTGTTCACCTCTGTATCTGTTTCTAGCAACACTACCTGGTAATCCTCAGGAAACCTTCAGGAAACAGTGGTTGACTCAATGAGTGGATTTAGTGGCTAACATAATTTAAAAAATAGTATGTGTGGTGTCAGGGAGTTGGTGGGTGTCCAGATGCAGCAAGATAGACCATATGAGCCCTAGCTGGTTTGGCTCAGTGGATGAAGCGTCGGACTGCGGACCGAAGGGTCCCAGGTTTGATTCAGGTCAAGGGCACGTACCTGGGTTGCAGGCTCTATCCCCAATAGAGGGTGTGCAGGAGGCAGCCGATCAATGATTCTCTCTCATCATGGATGTTTCTATCTCTCTCTCCCTCTCCCTTCCTCTCTGAAATCAATTTAAAAATATATATTTTTGCCCACACCAGCCCAGGCAAAAAAAATTTTTTTTTTTAAAAAAAGATCAACCATATGTTCCCCTGGCCAGTGCTGCTAAGTGGTTACAGCATAAGCATGTGCACCAAAGGGTCATGGGTTCGATTCCCAGTCAAGGGCACGTACCTGGGTTGCAGGTTTATGCCTGACTCTGGTCAGGGCGCGTGCCAGGAGGCAACCAATCAATGTGTCTCTCTCTAACATTGATGTTTCTCTCTCTCTCAGCTATGGAAGGAGTACATAGGGGTCCCTTGTATTCTCTATTTTTGTATATATTATTTCATAATAACATGTAAAAACAAAAACAAAAAAAACAAAGTATAATAAAACCTAGGACATGTAGGGGAAGAGCAAGCACAGTCTGTATGTCAGTTGTGAGAGGACAGAATACTTTGGATTCTTTAAACATCTAAGTATAGATTGTAGTAGGTAGAGAATGAGGCTCATTATTGACTTCTTACAAGTATGAAAACTGATTTTTAGAAAGATTACTTTCTATAACTTGGGTTGGAAGAGAGAAGAAGTAGAATGTGGATCCCAAGAACATTCATTTGATGTGAACCTCGAGCAGGAATTTATCTGCTTGGATGGACTCACCAAATTTTATACACAAGAGCCACGTGGCCATTTGCTGGCAGGGGCCCCTCCCGTACTCTGTATACCAGGAAGAACCTCAGACTGAACTCTGCTTCCTGCACTGTGTCCTGCAGGTTTGTGCTGTCTGAGTCAACCACTGTAGGGAAGTGCTGGTTTTGTCTTTTGACTAATGGACTGAGACATGCACTGTCCAGTCAGAACTATGCAAATTATATCCTTGTTTGCATCTGTACTGACCAATCAGAACTGCACGATTTAGACCAATTTGGAAACCTCATTCATATGAAACCAGCCAAAATGCGAACTCTAAAAGGTGACCTTGTCTTTGTCTTGGCCAAACACACTTTCGGCTTCTGTCCAAGCTTGTGTCTGCTTGGTTTGCAAACTGTTCCTTGCTCCAGTGCCTTTTGGATTTGTTAACAGGGGTGAGACCAACTGGAAATCCTCCTCCTAAGGTCAATAGCAATTAGGTAGAGAGCAGGGGTCAGTTAGAGGTGGGATGGAGGTCTCATGCAAAAGTCGCGGCAACTGCTGGGTAGTGGGGAGGTGAGAGAGGAGTCCCAGATAACATCTTGTCCTTCTTCAGAGGACCTGGGAGGCTGGTGTTGCCACTCTCAGCCCCAGACAGATCAAGATTCCTGAGTGGCGCCACATTCCAATGGTTTCCACCTCAGATTTCTGTGGTTGCCTTTTCGCTGGCTTGTGCCTAGTCAACTAGGCTTGGACAATGACTTCTACCTCTTTTTCCTCTGTTCCTCCCAACACCATTTTCCATTTCTTGTAGGATTCTCTATTTGGCCATAGGAGTTAGCAGGAGGATTTTTAATTTACCAGTATGTTCACTTATTCATCCAATATCTTCAAGTACCTACAACAAGCCCACACGTTGTTTGAGTACACACAATAATGAATAGAATAGACAGATGACTGGTTTCCTAAAGCCTATATATAGTTCATTCTTCCACCATCATATAAATAGCTATGTTTTTTGTTTTCTCCTTTAAAATATTTTTTCATTGTGGCAGAATGCATATAACAAAATTTATCCTCCTAATCATTTTTAAGTGTACAGTTTTGTAGAAATAATTACATTTGTATCTTGTGAGACTGAAACTGTACCTATGAAATAATAACTTCCTGTTCTACCCCTTTCCCAGCCCCTGGCAACTATTCATCCTGTCTCTAAATTGATTACCCTAGGTATCTCATATAAGTGGAATCATACAGTATGTGTCTTTTTGTGCCTGGCTTATTTCACTTAGCATATTGTCCTCAAGGTTCATCCATGTTGTAACATGTGTCAGAATTTCCTTCCTTTTTTAGGCAGAGTTAATATTCCATTGTATGTATAGTTGACCTTTGAGCAACACAGGCTTGAACTGAACGAGTCCACTTATATGTGGATTTTTTTCAATAAATACATACAATACTCTAAATGTATTTTCTCTTCCTTATGATTTTCTTTTCAAAGATTTTTAAAATTGATTTTGAGAGAGAGAGAGGAAGGAAGAGGGAGAGAAACATGGATGTGGTAGCGAAACATGGATTGGCTGCCTTCTGCATGCCCCTACCGGGGATTGAGCCCACAACTCAGGCATGTGTCCTGACCGGGAATGGAACCAGCAACCTTTTGGTGCATGCCCAACCAACTGAGCCACACCAGCCAGGGGATGATTTTCTTAATAACATTTTCTTTTTTCTAGCTTACTTTATTGTAAGTATATAGTACATATTGCATATAACATAAAATCATTTATGTTATCAATAAGGCTTCCAGTCAACAGTAGGCTATTAGTAAAGTTTTGGAGGGATTAAAAGTTATATGCAGATTTTCAACTGTGCGTGTGTGTGTGTGTGTGTGTGGGGGGGGGGGTCAGTGTAGTTTAAGGGTCAACTATATGTACCGTATTTTCTTGGGTTGCTTCCACCTTTTGGCTCTTGTAGTAATGCTGCTATGAACATGGGTGTACAAATATTCTTTGAATCCCTGCTTTCAGGTCTTTGGGTACATACTCAGAAGTGGGGTTGCTGGATCATAAGGTAATTCTATTTTTAATATTTTGAGGAACTGCCATACTGTTTTTCATACTGACTGCACTATTTTACTTTCACCAACAGCGTACCACAATGGTTCCAATTTCTCCACATCCTTGACAACACTTATGTTGTTTGTTGTTTTGTTTTTATAGTAACCATCTTAATGGGTGTGAAGTGGTAGGATGGGTTTTAAAATATAAAATTTATATACAATTAATATTGCTCAAGGATATATGATTTTCCATTTAAAGCGTTCTTTGCCCCATACTAAACCACTGCAATCAGAGGCAGAAGCTTCGGGAAAGACCAGCAGTTGAATTACTTTTTTCCATGTATAGAGTCCCAGGATGCTGAATGCAGCACACTCGGAGGGCTCAGCTCACTCTGTATAGGGCTGCTCCTTAGATCAGTTTCCCCATCTATAAAATGAGACTAATAATAGTATCTACCTCATAGGATCGTTAGAAGATTAAATGAGTTAATTACGATGAAGCACTTAGAACAGGGCCTGACATATTGTAAGCTCTGTATAAGAACCTGTTAAGTGAAATAATAAAAAATGTTTTCCAGTTTTGTGGCTTCGTTGGAGGTGATAATGAAATATAAGAATTGTGTATTACACTGAAAGAAACATTAATTTATCAAACCTTCACTGAAAGCCTGTTGGTCCATGGTTGTTCTATGCACTGGGAGAGAACAAGGAGACTAGCCTGGGGCCATAGCTCCCCGTGAGAACCGCTTCTGAAGTTCAAGTTTCAGCTCCCCCAGAATTAAAAACATAGCTGCTCAGCTCGCACAGACTCCGTCACAGCACCACATGCCGGCACTGTCCTGGGCATTCTATATGCCATTTCTAATCCTTACAACAACCTTGTAAAGCAGAGATTATTAACACCAGTTTACAGAGGAGAAATTGAGGCGCTGAGGAATTAATGACTTGCCCAAGAAGGGGAGCATGGCAGAAAATGAGTCCATGAGGGAGGCAGGGGTCACCCCAGAGCTGAGACCTTCAGGGTTAATGAACATCCTCCATTTAGAGTCCTACCACATGCCAGGCCTGAGCGAAGCCTTTATACCTGGGACTCACCATGGACTTCACCACTACTGGGGGTCGGGGGGGGCGGGACGGACTCTTCCAGGGAGGGACTTTCATCAAAGAGGAACCAGAGGCAGACTGTAACTAAATCATCACCTAGCAAATGTGGGTTTACTCGCAAGAGGGCAAGCACCTGGGAGGGTGATTAAACACTACCTAGTAGTTTAAAAGGCGACCCCTTGCATCAGAATCACCTGAGTTTTGTATCAAAATGCAGATTCCTGGCCCCACCCCAGTCCCATTAGTCCCATTAGTCCCATTAAATGAATATCTGCTTAGGATTTGGAAGTTTTAGTAAAGCTTTCTCTGGAACCTGGAAATAAGGAAAATACATGTGCCTACAGAGAGTTAAACCATGAAATCAGCATTAAAGAATTTAAAAATATTAAAGAATACAGGCAAGATATGCCACCATTAAAGGGACAGATCAGTCTTCCTCTTTCCTCTTAACACTAACCAAACTGATGGTATTAGCAAATATAAAAGAAGAATGAATAGAAGAAAATGTTATGACCTTGGCATGGAGAAGCATTCTATCTAATTCTAATAAAGAGGGAATGTGCTAATTGACCCTCACACCGTTGCAAAGATGGCGGCGCCCACAGCCAATAAGGGGGGAATATGCTAATTGACTGCCCCGCCCTCAAAGATGGCGGTGCCCACAGCCAATAAGGAGGGAATATGCTAATTGACTGCCCTGCACTCAAAGATGGTAGCACCCACAGCCAATAAGGAGGGAATATGCATACGACTGCCATGCCCTCAAAGATGGCAGCACCCACAGCCACAAGTTGGTGGCGCCCAGTCCCCTCAGCCCTGCCTCTGGAGTCCCCCAGTCCCCTCAGACCCCCAGCCGCCCAGGGCTGGCCCGAGGTGCAGGCAAGCCTCAGATGGCGGCTGCCCAGCTGCCCAGGGCCGCCCTATGCGCAGGTAACTAGGTTCAGCCAAGGCTTGCGCTGCTGGCAGTGGCAGCAGCAGAGGTGTGACGGGGCATCGCCTTCCCCTGATCGCTGGGTTACCTCCCGCCCCTGAGGGCTCCCAGACTGTGAGAGGTGGCAGGCAGGGCTGAGGGACCTCCCCTCAGGTGCATGAATTTTCATGCACCAGGCTTCTAGTTTTTAAAATAAGATGCAAAAAGCACAAGCCTTAAAAGGATTCCAACATTCAACTATATAAAAATTTAAAACTTCTGTGCAATAAAGATGCCCTTTTAAAAAGTGAAGACAAGCCACAGAAGGGGAGAAGATATTTGCATTATATATAATCAATAACAGATCAGTATCTAGAATAAAGTATAAAGAACTCCTAAAAATTAACTTAAAATAAGAACTATCTCCATTGGATAATGATCAAAGGACATGAATAAGCAATTAGAAGAAAAGCCCAAACCACAAATAAACATGAAAAGGTGTTCAACCTTACCAGGATTGGGGAAATGCAAATTAAAACCACAAAGAGAGCCCTGGCCAGGTAGCTCAATTGGTTCCATCCCTGGTCAGGGCACATACAAGAATCAACCAATGAATGCATGAATAGGTGGAACAACAAAAGTGGATGTTTTATCTCTCTCTCCCTCCCCTCCTCTCTCTCTCTCTAAAATTAATTTAAAAATTTAAAACCACAAAGAGACATTTCAAGGACTGGTGAGGCTGTGCAGCAAATGAAACTTCTCAGTATAAATGGAACATACTCTTTGCAGAGTAATTTGGCCATAGCTAATAACATTTAAGAGGAAAATACCTCACAACCCAGTAATTCCCCTCCTAGAAAAATTCTCTCACATGTGCTCCAAGGGACAAATACAAGAATGTCCACTGCAGCATTGTATATAATAAAAATGAAGACAACTTAAATGTCCACTAGTAGGAGAATAAATAAATAAATGTATGATCATACAATAGAACACTATGCCAAAGTTTAAAAAATGAAGCAGAGTTACATGTATCAACATTTAAAAATTAAGTAAGTTTTCAATGGCTCCCCATTTCATTCCAATGAAGACAAAGTCCTTACAATGGACTATAAGTTCCTCCTTTATTGGCATCCTCCATCCCACCTGTTATTTTTCTGACATTACCTGGAGTGCTCTCTCTGGCTCTCTCCTTTGCCTTCATTAAGTCGAGGCTCAGCCCTGGCCACTTTTTCTCAGTGATTAGAGCGTTGGCCTGCAGACCAAAGGGTCAAGGGTTCAAATCCCTATCAAAGGCACATAAGTCAGTTGCAGGTTCCCCAGCCCCTTTTGGGGCGTGTACAGGAGGCAACCAATTGATGTTTCTCTTTCTCTCTCCTCCTCCTCCTCCTCCTCTCCTCCTCCTGCTCCTTTTCCTCTTCCTCCTCCTTCTCCTCCTTCTCTCCCTCCACATCCTCCTCCCGTCCTCCTTCCCTTCCAATCTCTCTAGAAATCAATGGAAAAAATATCCTCAGGTGAGCATTAAAATAATCCTATATAATAAAAGGCTAATATGCAAATAGACTGAACAGCAGAACAACTGGAAGAACCGAACAACTGAACAACTGGTCACTATGACGTGTGCTGACCACCAGGAGGAATGCACAGAACATGGCGGGTGTTGGCCACGGCGGGATGGTGGAGGAGGTGAGCGGGGACGCCAGACCAAGGCAGGGCACTGGTCACTGTCATCAGGGTGAGCCTCTGGTGGTTACTGAAAATTTCTTTGCTCCCGCATGCCACAGTCCCTCCCGGTGCTTACACCTGCTGCCGGTGCCAGCCCCAGCCCCACTCGCACCCACTGCCAGCGCTGGAGCCACTGCTTGCACCCACTGCAGGTGCCCAGCACCAGTCCCAATTGCTCGGCGCTGTCAGCGGGTGTAAGCGGTGGCTGCTGGCCCCGATCTCCCCTGAAGGCTTCTCCACCTGCCCCTGCTCCTGAGGGGCGATCGGGGCAGCAGCCGCCACTCACACCCACTGATGGAGCCGGCCCCTATTGCACCTGCTGCTGGCACCGGCCCCAATCGTTCCATATTGTCAGCGGGTGCGAGCAGGGCCAGTGCCTTCAGTGCGTGGGAGCAGTGGCAGCAGGAACAGGGCTGCTGGCAGACAGGGGACCGAGGGACCGCAGCACAGTTCCTTTCAAGGTGCACGAATTCGTGCACTGGGCCCCTAGTAATACAGTGGGGCCTTGACTTACGAGTGTCCCGACTAACGAGTTTTTTGAGATACCAGCTGTCTCTTGGCTGATTTTTTGCATTGAGTTGATAGAGTAATTTGAGTTAACGAGCTCCTTAACGAGCTCGGTCTCAGAACGAATTAAACTCGTAAGTCAAGGCCCCACTGTAATAATAAAAGTCTAGGCTCAGGTATCACCTTCAATATGAGGCCCTCCTCAACCACTCAGTTTACAAATTACAATCATAAGTGCCTCTCCCCTTGCTCCTGAGCCCAGCTGCCCTGCTCTGCTTTTCTCTCTAGCATGATCTCCCTTCAAACATACGGTATAATTTACATATATTTAATGTTTACTGTCTTTCCCTGCTAGAATATAAGTCTCACGAGGGCAGAGATTTTGTGAGCTTTGTTTACTAGTATATCCCAAACACCAAGAATGAGTAAACATGGCCAAATCTCAAAATCACATTAACCAATAACATCATGATGCAGAAGGACACTTACGGGATGATATCATCTATAAAGTTTTTTTCTTAATCCTCATCTGAGGATATTTTTCCATTGCTTTTCAGAGAGTAGAAAGGAGAGAGGGAGGGGAAGAGAGACAGAGAAACATTGATGTGAGAAAGACACATGGACTGGTTGCCTCCCACATGAGCCCTGACTGGGGGCAGGGAGCGAACCCACAACTCAGGTATGTGCCTTTGACCAGGAATTAAACTATGACATTTTGGTGCATGGTCTGATACTCTAACCACTGAACACACTGGCCAGGGCATCTATAAAGTTTTAAGACATGTAAAACAATACTATATATTGTTTATATATACATACATATATAGTAAAATTATAACAACTAAAAGAGATAAATTTAGGACAGTAATTACATCTGGTTTGGGGGTGAAGGGATGATTGCAATTGTTTTGTAATGTTTTGTTTTTAAAAAATGATCTGAAACAAATGACAAAATCTTGAGACTTGGCAAATGTAAGAGGTGAGATATGGCATCAATTCTATTATTTTCTGTTCTCTGTGTAGCCTTGTAATATTTCGTAACATCAGAAGAAAGAAATGAACCCAAAAAAGTTAGGTTGGCTAGGCTGAGCTATACACGGACGAGTGCTGGAGAGGAGCTGTCCAAGCAGGAAACCATTGCCATTCCTGTAGCTAAGACCCTCCTATCTGAAAGGGAGACATCAGCTACTAAATATGGAGCCACTAAAGGCCACTGAGTGCTAGGGAGGATGTGGAGTGATTGGCATTCTCATACAGGCTGAAAACTGCCTGTCAGTATTATTCAACTTGAACAGAGTGTGTCCTGAAATGCTGCAGTTCCACGCTCAGGGACAGAGCGAACAGAAATGCATATGAAAGACCTCAGAAGCCATGTACAGGAATATTTTTAGCAGCATTATTCATAATAGCTCCAAACTGGACATGAGCCAAATGCCCATCAAGAGAAGAACAGATACATACACTGCAGTGTATTCATGTTGGAGTACTATATGGCAATGAAATAAATGAACTACAGCTCCACTTGAATCACAGATAAATGCTGAACCAAAAAAGCCAGACACTAAAAAAAATTACTGCATGATTTCATTTAAATACATTTAAACCCAGCAAAATAAATCTGTGTTCGAAGCCATGAAAGTGTTTGGTTGGGGTGGAGGGAGAAGGTAGTCATTGGGAGGGGTCATGGATTCCCAAGGTTATGCTCGCTTTGTGACAATGCATTGAGATACATTTCACATTTATATGTACTGGGACACTGGTATGTATGTTCCTTGAGTTTAACAGGGATGATGCTAATCTCTATCTTGTTCCAACTTTAGTTTACACTCTGTCAAGGAGAATCCTGTATATATGTCATATGTCACTTTAAAATTTTTCAATAGAATATCTGATTTTTATCATATATAATTGATTTTTTACAGAGAGGAAGGGAGAGGGATAGAGAGAAACATCGATCAGCTGCCTCCTGCACACCCCCTACTGGGGATATGCCCACAACCAAGGTACATGCCCTTGACCGGAATCGAACCTGGGACCCTTCAGCCCGCAGGCCGATGCTCTATGCCCTGAGCCAAACCGGTTAGGGCAATATCTGATTTCTATAACTAACTTCCCTTGTTCCTATTCCACCAACTAACTCTCCAAATAGGATTAAGTTTCTTTCTTTTTTAAAATATATTTTATTGATTTTTTACAGAGAGGAAGGGAGAGGGATAGAGAGTTAGAAACATCGATGAGAGAGAAACATCGATCAGCTGCCTCCTGCACACCCCCTACTGGGGATATGCCTGCAACCAAGGTACATGCCCTTGACCGGAATCGAACCTGGGACGTTTCAGTTCGCAGGCCGATGCTCTATCCACTGAGCCAAACCAGTTAGGGCAGGTTAAGTTTCTTAAGGGAGAGAAAGTGCTAGCCATATTATTTGGGTGTTCTTTTCTTTGCATATCATTCATTCATTAATTCAACAACTACTCATCGACTGTCTCCCCTATGTTGAGCCCTCTGCTTCGTGCAGGACATAAAATAATGAGCAAAATCAGACATGGTACCGCATTTATGGGCTTACAGACTTATTCTATAGGCAGTGCTAATGAAACACTCACCTGAAGGACACTGTTTTGTACACTAAATACATTAACTGGCTTTAGGCTATAATGAAGAATGCTGTTATAAGTTCATATGCAAGTTTTTTACGTGAATGTATGTTCTCATTTCTCTTGATATCTGCCTAGGAGTGGCTGTGTTATATGGTAACCGTTTTCTAAAGTGTCTGTGTCATTTACATTCCCATCAACAATGTACAAGAGTTCCAATATCTCCACATTCTTTTCCTTTTTTAAAAAAATCTTCACCTGGGGATATGTTTATTGATTTGAGAGAGAGAAGAAGGGAGAGAGAGAAAAAAGAAACATCGATGTGAGAGAGAAACATTGATTGGTTGCTTCCTGTATGCTCCCTGACCAGGGATTGAATCCGAAGCCTTTTTGGAGTACGGGACGACACTCAACCAACTGAGCTACCCGGCCGGCTCCACATTCTTGCCAACATTTGTTATTAACATTTGTTATTGTCTGCCTTTTTTATTAGAGCCATTCTAGTAAGTATAAAGCGGTATCTCACTGTGGTTTTGATTCACATTTCCCTGATGGCTAATGTCATGTGTTTACTTGCCATTTGTATATCTTCTTTGGAGAAATGTCTATTTAGATACTTTGCTCATTTTTTTAAACTTTTTAAAAAATACATTTTTTTATTGATTTCAGAGAGGAAGGGAGAGGGAGAGAGATAGAAACATCAATGATGAGAGAGAATCATGGATTGGCTGCCTCCTTCATGCCCCCTACTGGGGATCGAGCTTGCAACCTGGGCATGTGCCCTTGACTGGAATCGAACCCAGGACCCTTCAGTCGCAGGCTGATGCTCTACCCACTGAGCCAAACCGGCCAGGGCTACTTTGCTCATTTTTAATTAGGTTATTTATATTTTCACTAAGTCAACAGTATTTGGTAGTTTTTAATGTATCATGGTTGTACTTTTGTTAATTCTTAAGTATTTTATTCTTTTTGAATAAAATTGCAAGTTGTAAATTTAATTGTTTTCTGAAGTTCATTTTTGGATCGGTCAATGCCAGTGTATAGAAATACAATTGATTTTAGTATCTTGATCTTGTATCCTGAAACTTTGCTGAACTTGTTTATTAGTTCTAATTGTGTTTTGAGGAATTCTATAGGATTTTCAATATACAAGATCATGTCATCTGTGAAAATCTAGTTTTACTTCTTCCTTTCCAAATCTGGATGCCTCCTATTTCTTTTATTGCTTAATTGTCCTGTCTAAAACCTCCCATACAGTGTTGCATACAAGTGGCCAGAACATACATTTTTGTCTTATTCCTGATGCAAGAGGGAAAGCTTTCAGTCTTTTACTACCAAGCATGATGTTAGCTCTGAGATCCTCATAGGTGCCCTTTGTCAGGTTGAGGAAGTTCTAGTTTGGTGAGTATTTGTATCATGAAAGGATGGCAGATATTGTCATATGCTTTTTCTGCATCTATTGAGATCATCATTTGTTTTTTGTCCTTTAGGCTATAAATATGTTGTAAAACCAACATTAGATTCCTAGAAAAACCCTACTTAGTTGTGGAGTATAATCCTTTGGATATGTCACTAAATTTCATTTTATTTCCCGGTATTTTGTGGAGGATTTTTGCATTTGTTTTTAAGGGACATTTTGGTCTGTAGTTACCTTTATGTCTAGTTTTGGTAGAGGGTACATCTCATAGAATGAGTTGGGAAGTAATCCCTCCTCTTCCGTTTTTTTGGAAGAGCTTGGGAAGGATTGGGAGAATTCACCAGTGAAACCATCTGGTCTTGGGCTTTTCCTTGTTAGGAGGTTTTTTTTTATTATTATTGATTTTTTTACAGAGAGGAAGGGAGAGGGATAGAGAGTTAGAAACATCGATGAGAAAGAAACATCGACCAGTTGCCTCCTGCACTCCTCCCACTGGGGATGTGCCCGCAACCAAGGTACATGCCCTTGACCGGAATCGAACCTGGGACCTTTCAGTCTGCAGGCTGACGCTCTATCGACTGAGCCAAACCGGTTTGGCATTAGGAGGTTTTTGATGACTGATTACATCTCTTTACGGTATTTGTTATGTCTATTCAGATTTTCTATTTCTTCTTGAATCAGATTCAGTGATTTATTTTTCCTAGCAATGTGTTGATTTCATCTAGGTTCCTGATTTGTTGATATGCAGCTGTTCACAGAACACTCTTTTTTATACAATTAATAATGATATCCTATCTTTCATTCCTGATTTTAATAATTTGAGTAACATTTCTTTTTATTTTTCTAGATTGGTCTAGCTAAATGTTTGTCAACTTTGTTGATTTATTTTTAAAAAACCAACTATTGGGTTGTTCATTTTCTCTATTATTTTTCTATTCTTTATTTTATTTATTTCTGCTCTAATTTTTATTTTCTTCTCCTTGCTTACGGTTTAGTTTGCTCTTTTTCTCATTTTTTTTTTTCAAGATGAAATTTTTTTAAATTGAGGCATATTAGTTTCAGGTGTACAACTTGATATGATGTTTCCATTAGTAACAAAATGACCCCCACAGTAAGTCTAGTTAACATACGTTACTATCCATAGGTACAGAATTCTTTTTCTTGTGAAGATAACTTTTAAGATTTAATTACTGTGGCATACAGTCCCTGTCTCTTTAGTGGTCTGTTTCTCCTGCTAATGTGTAGCTCCTCAAGGGCAAGGCCATGTCTCGTTCACCGTCAGATACCAGGGCCTTGGACATTCACTGGAAGTCAAAGGAAGGAAGGCATGAAGGAAGGTCCACTCTGGGACAGAAAGAAGTGCCCAGCAGGCCAGGGACACCTTCTCTGCTCAGTGTGTCCCTAACCACACAGTGAGGTATCAGGATCATTGTTTTACCATTACCTGCGGGCAGACTGTGCTATTATTTATGAAAAGTTTTATTTACATGAACTTGCTGTTTAACTGAAACATGGTCAAAAGGGCAATTTTATTTTTTTAAAAAATATATTTTATTGATTTTTTTTTACAGAGAGGAAGGGGGAGGGATAGAGAGCTAGAAACATCGGTGAGAGAGAAACATCGATCAGCCGCCTCCTGCACAAGCCCCACTGGGGATGTGCCTGCAACCAAGGTACATACCCTTGACCGGAATCGAACCTGGGACCTTTCAGTCCTCAGGCCAATGCTCTATCCACTGAGCCAAAACGGTCAGGGCAAAAAGGGCAATTTTATATCAATATCATAAGTAGGGAAACCAGTATCACTTGTCTTTTATCCATTAACATATACATATTAATGTTCCAAATTTAAAAAAGATTCCTTTGCATATCCCCTAAAGCAGTGGTTCTCAACCTTCCTAATGCCGAGACCCTTTAATACAGTTCCTCATGTTGTGGTGACCCCCAACCATAAAATTCTTTTCTTTTTCTTTTTTCTTTTTATTAAGAATTCCTGTTTATAGAGCTCAGCATAAAATTATTTTCGTTGCTACTTCATAACTGTAATTTTGCTACTGTTATGAATCATAATGTAAATATCTGATATGCAGGATGTATTTTCATTGTTACAAATTGAACATAATTAAAGCATAGTGATTAATCACAAAAACAATATGTAATTATATATTCAATGTGTTTTCTGATGGTCTTAGGCGACCCCTGTGAAAGGGTCGTTTGACCCCCAAAGGGGTCGCGACCCACAGGTTGAGAACCACTGCCCTAAAGTGATCTTGGGTACCATACATTGGGAAACTACTATTTTGTTTTGTTAATCCTATCTGAGGCTATTGATTTTTAGAGAGAGTGGAAGGGAGGGAGGGAGGGAGGGAGGGAGAGAGAGAGAGAGAGAGAGAAACATCTATGTGAGAGAGGCACACTGATTGGTTTCTTCCTGCACACACCCCGACTGGTGCTGCGGATCAAACCTGCAATCCAGGTACATGCCATGACCAGGAATCAAACCCACAACCCTTGGGTGCTCAGGCTGATACTCTACCACTGAGCCACCAGCCAGGGCAGGAAACGACTTTTCATTCAGCACTTTCCCCACATAATACCCTGGTCATTTACTTGACATGTGGGACTTCCTAATTTTCCCCTGTCCCTTCCCTTCCAGAGGACACAGCTGAGGTGCTCTGGAAGGCAATTGAGAAAGCAGTGATTTCTTTGCTTTCGCTTACTTTGAATTTACTTGGGGTCAACTCAGGATGGTCCAGCAGGGCCCATCAGGCTTTGATGCCAAGTGTGCCCTCTGCTGCCCGAGGGCTTGGTCCTTGATGGTTCTTGTTTTATTGCATTCCTTCCGTGCCCACCATGGGGGAGGCCGGCATGACCTGCCTCTGAGCACAGACATTAGAGTTTTATGATTTGTTAATCTGATTATCCAGGAAGATCAGGAGAAGGGTCCAGGCAGATCCTTAGACCCACCAGGAAAAAGAAATGTGTCATTCATTATCACATACCATGCTGCTGTTTTCAATGAGCCCAGGACTCGTATTTTATGTGATGGAACGTAAAGTGCCTCTAAACATGCTAGGAGAATTTTCTTTCTTATAAAATATCCTTCATAATTGTATCCTAGCTGCTGATTTGTGATTTCCATTATAAACAAGTTTGCTGAGAGGTTTCATAACTCTGCTTTAGTTCCATAAAGCGCCTTTTTGGCAGGTAGATTGTTGAATTGGATGCAAATCCGCTCTCTAAATTAAGTGAAAACTTGTTAAAGCACTTTATTTAGATCGAGGAGGGATTTCGGTCTGTTTTTGGAGAGGGTACAGACACTTTTGGGTCCTGCCACTTCGCACAGCTATAGAAAGCTGTTTTACAGGAAGAAACTGGAGAGTTTGCCTTCGTTCACATGGGAGGGAAGTATGACTGAAGCTGGAAGCCCCTCTCCTGGGATGCTGAGAGCCGCAGGTGACAGAGACCTGGGCGCCCATTGTCCTGTGCTCTGTGCGGCGCGTAAGGCCCCCGAGCTCCCGCCTGGCTCGGCCCTGCTCCCTGGCTGTGGGCGCCACAGCTCAGCTCTGGCATGAAGTAACCAGGAGTGTCAGCATCCTTGGTCCTCGCCTCCTGCAGACTTTGGTTAGAAGGACTGTCAGGTGCTTGTGAGAGGGACAGGTCCTCTGGCTCATCTGTGTGGCTGGTTATGTTGCCATTGTCCTAAACTGACCAGTGACTGTGGCAAATAAGTCCGAGTCACACATTTTGAAATACAAAGTCTGCAAGTCCCATCCAGACTCTGAAAGAATAGTAGCCAGAAGAGCTTTTCTCTTCCGGCTGCCGTGCAGTCAAGGACGAGGTGGTTTTTGCCTCCCTGGGTAGGTCCACTCGAGTGGGTGTGGAGGGGAAGGTGCCTCTTGACACCTCTGTTTCGATTTGTCCTTTTAAGTATTTCTGTTCCTCGGTGACAGCAGCTCAGCGACCACACAAAGGACACAGAGACTCTGCTTTCGGTCTGAGTCACCCCCCTGTGCTCTCATGTCCGAGTTCACACACAATGATTCCCACGAAGAAGTCGCTCTCCGCTTGCTAACACCCCAGTGAGTCCGCTTCTCTCAACTCAGCTGCCCACATGCTGGGCTGGAGAGCCTGCTTTTGTCATTCTGTTTCACCTGCTACCTGGAAAGCCCGTCTCACGATGTCATCTCGCCCAGGTGGCTGGTCCATTTCTCCCTGCTTCAGACTCCCACAGCACTCGTGCATTTCTTCTAGAACCTTCCCTCGCTCTGTGATGTGAGAGGTAGGTGTGGCCTGTGGTCTGGTGCATCTTGAAAACAGGACCTTTGACATTTGACCATCTGTATCTCCCCCTCCCCCACCAGCAGGGTTGAGCACATTATTTATTGAATGAAAGCAAACGGAATCTACCTTTGCTGCCTTATTATCTATATTTCCTCCCATTTGAACCCTTAGCTTCATCCTTCACTCGTTTCTGGATCTACCATCTCTTTCTAATCATTCAACGCTTCATTTGTTGAACAAACATTCAGGGTGTGCCTTCCAAGCGCCAGGCACTGGACTGGGAGGCCACAGTCAATAAAACACTGTCCCAGGTGCCCAGAAGCCCGTGGTCCAAGGGGAGGGCAGGGAAGAGGGAAGGGCAGGCCACCAGGCGCGCTGTGGATGGGGTTTAGGGAAGTCAGAGGCTTTCCAGGGCTGCGATGTCCAATTGAGACCCCTGGCGTTTGCTCATATATATTCCCTCTGCCTGGATGTGCCCCCTTCAACCCATGGGACCAACTCCACGTAGCTCCCCTCCCCTCCAAGCCTTTCCCTGGAGGTGGTCTTCTCTCTTAGCTCTCAAGATGGCCCACCCTCCTGGCCCTCACATTTTCCAGCATGCAGCCGCATTGGCAAGGTTTTGTCCTTGACCTTTTCCTTGTCCTTCCTGGTTTGGCTCTCACCTTGATGCCAATGACTATTCAGTGTGTCTCTAAGCCCCATCTTTTCACCTGAGGTACATTGCTACCTGCCTACTGGATCCAGCCTTCTATAGACATTCCACTGTTTCCTCAAAATTTGTCACATGCAAAACAGAACGGGTTTTTTTCTTCTGAGTTCCCCCTCCTGAGACATTGAGGTGGTCATGGCCACCCTCAGCACCCATAGGAGCTTGGCTGTCACTTGCTTTTGTCTTTTTCAATCACATGAGACAAAGTTTACTCTGGTCCTGTTCTCTCCCGTCTAGAGATGTTCTTTTGTGACAAGCAGAACCACATTATTTTATTATTTGCCTCTATTCACAGGTAATTGTTTCTATCATGCTACCTCAAGAAGTAGCCCTGGCTTACTTCTCACATCAACCACAAGGGGGTGCTGTGGTTGAGCTCTGATTGGCTGGGTTTGTTTGTGGTCAGTTGTCTGAATAGTAGTCAACCCTGATAATTTAGGGTGGTCATCCCTACTATTCACCAAATACTTCCAGCTCTCTGCCTTCCCAGGACATGGCAGACTTGCATTTCTTGCCCTCTTGTGGTTGGGTGAGGCCACATAACTCGTTCTAGCTCATGAGTCCTGAGTGGAAGTACTATGCTTGGGCTGCAGCATTTAATTGCGAGTGCAAGGCTTTTTGGGGAGCTCTTTCCCTTTGTCATGGTGACTGGCAATGTTTGAGATGACAGCTGTTTCCTCAGCCTGGGTCCCAGAATGAGGAGACGTGGAGCGGTGGCCACAGGCGCTCTGGACAGACACAGAGCTCGAGTGAGAAATAAGCTTTTGTTAACAGTTATAAACCATTAAGGTTTGGGTTCTTTGCAAACCTTATCTGTTCCTTATCCTGACTAGCACCCTACTAGTGTGAAGTGAAGTCTGCATCTTATCCTGACTAGCACCCTACTAGTGTGAAGTGAAGTCATATTAGCTCCTTTCATCTTTCAAACCTGCATTGGATCCTTAGAAGTAAATAGCTGACATATCTATTTCCATGAACTTTGTAGATAAAATTCACCAAAACAATAGGTTTCTCTTTAAACATTGCTTGAAAATGTATACACGTTGATATTGCATTATTTTACACAAACCTAACTTTTGTGAAGTCAGAGCAGGTTCCAGCTTAATGAGTTAGGCAGGGACCACACTTACCCTTGAGTTCACCTCACACCACAGCTGCTTCTGTCGTCACCACACACTCCATCCACCCACTCAGTTCTGACTCTGTGTCCGCAGGACCCGGCACATGGCTGTCTGGAGCCCCTTTGATTCCACTGGCACTCCCTTTGGAAAGTCTAGAATGGTGTTTCTACTGGTGTCCAACCCTCTGATCGTTCTCATCCCTGTTTCAACCTGCCACCAGAGTTTCAGGTTAGAAGAGCCCCCAGATGTCATACACACACACCTCTGAAACCCCAGGTTAGAGAAAGGAAGCCAGGTGGGACCAACTAGAAGTGCAGAGGACAGACACCTGGCTTCCAGCCAATGCCAGTCCTTACAGACCCTACAATAGACCAGCCTCACTCCCTCAGCCTCAAACGCTGCTCCCTCTGCCAGGAGGTGGGTGGCTAACTCCCCACCATCAGGTCTCTATCCTAAGGTCTACCGTGCCATTTACATTTAAAATTGCAACCAGCTCCTTAACACTCTGTCTCCCTTGCTGCATGTCTTGCCTCCATAGCACTTCACTCCTTGTAACATCCGTTTCCTTTACTCAGTTATTGTGTTTATTGATTTTCTTTCCACTAGAACGAGAGCTCCACAAAAACAGGGAATTTTGTCCCTTTTTGTGTCAGTCTTGTGTCCCACATAAACAGTGCCTGGCACGAAAAGAGACTTAATAAATATTTATTGAATGAATGAATAGGGTGCGGCCAGGCTTCTGTGGTTTGACAGGCTCCCAAGTGATTCCAAGCAGAGCCTGGTGGAGAGCCACAGCCCCAGAGTCCCGGGGTCACTGGTGGGGTGTGTAGATCTTTCTCTCTGCGTGGACCTAAGTGACCCAGTGTGTTCTGCTTTACTCCTGTCAGGCGCAGCATCCCCACAGCCGTGACAGAGCAAGGAAGTGGGGTTGGTTCCTGTGTGAGCCCATGGCGGCTGCTTCTCTAAGTGCTCATATTCTAAGTGGACACATGCTGAAAAACCAATCATGGTGATACAGAATAATTTTTAGGGTCTATTAAATTTGGGATAGGAGTGGAGGACACTTTTTTTTCTCAAATTACATCTTTGGAGTAGAGGTCTCCCTGGCTCTCTGTGGCCGCCAGGAGAGCATCTGGATGCCTACGGTCTTGTTCTGACCACTGGAGTGGCCACAGGCAGACTCAGTGACATGGCTTCATTTGCTCTTTGCAAGAGAGGACACATCATAGTTGGCAAGCACACCTACTCGTAAATGTTTTAAAACATTATTTTTATTTAAAGAGTATCATTTGTTGCCCTGGCTGGTGTGGCTCGGTTGGCTGAGCATTGTCCCATGCACCAAGAGGTTGCCAGTTTGATTCCTGGTCGGGACACATGCTAAGGTTGTGGGCTTGATCCCTAGTAGGGGGCATGCAGGAGGCTGCTGATGAATGCTTCTCTCTCACATCATTGTTTCTCTCTCTCTCTAAAGTCAATTAAAAAATAATAAAGAGAACCATTTGTTCATGATTTTTTTCCCAATTTGTGTTACAGTCTTGTACATTTTTTATCAGCCTTTTGTTTGCTATATTGTTTTCCTTCAAATTTTTTTAATCAGTAGATTATTTTTAGAGCAATTTTTGGTTTACACTAAATTGAGCAGAGAGTAGGGAGAGTTCCCATATATGTCCGCCCAAAACACAATTTCCCCTGTTATTAACAGCTTGCATCATTGTGGCACATTTGTTAAAACTGATAAACCAATATTGATATGTTATTATTAACTAAAGTCCATAATTTACATTAGGGTTCACTCTTTGTGTTGTATAATTTCTATGAGTTTTGAAAAATGCATAATGTCATGTATCTACCAGTACAGTATTTTACAGAATAGTTTCACTGCTCTAAAAATCTGTCATACTCCCCCTATTCATCTCTCTCTCCTCCTCTCAAACTCCTGGCAACCACTGATCTTTTTACTCTATAGTTTTGCTTCTATCAGAATGTCTCATAGTTGGAATCATATAGTATACTAGGGGCCCAGTGCACGAATTCATGCACCTTAAAAGGAACTGTGCACCGTGAGGCTGTGGTGGGCACAGGGTCGGGTCTTGGCACATCCTCCACACGCCAGTCCAGCCCCTACTACTGCGGCCCCCGGTCCCCTGTCTGCTGGCAGCCCTGCTCCCACAGCCACCACTCACATCTGCTGACAGTGCAGCGCGATTGGGGCTGGCACCAGTAGCAGGTGCG
Organism: Myotis brandtii; assembly: GCF_000412655.1. Classification (NCBI taxonomy): domain Eukaryota; kingdom Metazoa; phylum Chordata; class Mammalia; order Chiroptera; family Vespertilionidae; genus Myotis; species Myotis brandtii. The sequence continues at coordinate 3,639,965 of NW_005357076.1, forward strand.
AGTGGGGCTGGCGCCGTCAGCAGGTGCAAGCTGTGGCTGCTGCCCCGATCGCCCCTCAAGAGCAGGAGGAGGTGGAGAAGCCCTCAGAAGTGATTGGGGCCGGCAACTGCTGCTCGCACCCACTGCAGGTGCTGAGTGATCACGGCCAGTGCTGGGCGCCGGCAGCGGGTGCGAGCGGTGGCTTTGGTGCCAGCAGCGGGTGCAAGTGGGGTGCCGGCAGCAGGTGCAAGCACCAGGCAGGACTGCGGCGCACAGGAGCAAATAATTTTCAGTAACCACCAGAGGCTTGCCCCGAGGACAGCAACCAGAACCCCACCTTGGTCTGGCACCCCTGCTCACCTGGTCCACCATCCTGCCGCAGCCGATGCCCGCCATGTTCCACGCTCTGCTGCCTGCTGCCGACGCCCGCCATGTTCCGCACGCACCCCTTGGTGGTCAGTGCACATCATAGTGACTGGTTGTTCGGTTGTTCTGCCGTTCGGTCTGTTTGCATACAGACAGTCCTGGGGTTATGTCAGACTTGACGTACGTCATTTTGTGGTTACGTCGCCATCTCCCATTTATTTATTAAAAAAAAGTTCTGTCATGTCTATGTATGTATGTAAGTTCTTTATGTTTTTTTATTATTTATTTACCACAAGTAAAGGTCAGGAATTGTTATCTTTCTTTTACATTTTTTTTTTTACTGTTGCACTTCATTACTGCTGTGTACGTGCTCCATGTGAGTGACGTAGGTGCTTATGTAGGTGGGTTCCCAACTTATGGCAAAAATCATGTAATGTCATGCTGTAGGAACAGATCTCCGATGTAATCCAACGACCTACTGTATTAGGCTTTTATATATATAGATAGCCTTCTCCAACTGACTTCTTTTACTAAGCACTATGCATTTAAGGTTCCTTTATGTATTTTCGTGGCTTGATAGATCATTTCTTTTTATCCTTGGATAAAATTTCATTGTATGGGTTATGACAATTTGTTTACCCATTCATCTTTTGAAGGACATCTTGGTGACTTCTAGTTTGTAGCAATTGTGAATAAAGGTGTTATAAACATTCATATGCAGGTTTCTGTGTGGACATAAATTGGGTAGCTACCTTGGAGCCCCATGTGCATTGGATGGTTAGACTATGTTCAGCTTTGTAAGAAACTGACAAATTGTATTCCAAAGTGGCTGTGCCATTTGCATTCCCACCAGCGATGATCAGAGTTCTTGTTGCTCCACATCCTTGCTAGCATTTGGTATTTTTCATTTTTTGGATTTGAGTCATTCTAATAGGTGTGTAGTTGTTTCATTTGCGATTCCCAAATATTTAATGTAGGGCATCTTTTAAAATGCTTACTTGTCATCTGCATAAGCTCTTTGGTGAAGGTCTGTTCAGATCTTTTGCCCATTTTTAAACTGGGTTTTTGTTTTCTTATTGTTGAGTTTTAAGAGCTCTTTATATATTCTGGATATAATTCCTTTATCAGGTATGTGTTTTGCAATGTTTTTAAATATAACAGCTTTATTGAGATATAATTCACACACTATATAATTCACCCTTTAATTTTATTTATTTATTTTTAATATATTTTTTTTAGTGATTTCAGAGAGGAAGGGAGAGGGAGAGAGAGAGAGAGAAGCATCAAGGATGAGAGAGAATCATGGATCGGCCTCCCACATGCCCCACACTGGGAATTGAGCCCACAACTTGGGCATATGCCCTGACTGAAATGGAACCATGACCGCCTGGTTCATAGGTCGACACTCAACCACAGAGCCATGTGCCCAGGCCAATTCACCCTTTTAAAGTGTATAAATCAATGATGTTTAGTATATTTAGAATTGTGCAAATGTAACCACAATCAATTTGAGAACATTTTCATCACCTCGAAAAGAAACCCATGGCTATTAGCAGTCACTCCCCATTTCCTCCAACACCTCAGCTCTAGCAACAACTAATTCACTTTCTGTTTCTATATATGTGTCTATTCTGGACAATGCATGTAAGTGGAGTCATATAATACATGATCTTTTGTGACTGGCTTCTTTCATTTAGCATAAATTTTTAAGGTTCATCCATGTTGTAGCTTTTATCAATACTTTATTTCTTTTTTTTTTGAAATTAAATCTTTATTGTTCAGATTATTACAGTTGTTCCTCTTTTTTCCCCCATAGCTCCCCTCCACCCAGTTCCCACCCCACCCTCTGCCCTTACCACCACCCCCACTGTCTTCATCCATAGGTGTACAGTTTTTTTCCAGTCTCTTCCTGCGTCCCCCATTCCCCTTTCCCCCCCAAAATTGTCCACTCCCTTTCTATGCCCCTGATTCTATTATATTCACCAGTTTACTCTGTTCATCAGATTATTTATTCACTTGATTATTAGATTCACTTGTTGATAGATGTGTATTTGTTGTTCATAATTTGTATCTTTACCTTTTTCTTCTTCTTCCTCTTCTTAAAGGATACCTTTCAGCATTTCATATAATACTGGTTTGGTGGTGATGAACTCCTTTAGCTTTTCCTTATCTGTGAAGCTCTTTATCTGACCTTCAATTCTGAATGATAGCTTTGCTGGATAAAGTAATCTTGGTTGTAGGTTCTTGCTATTCATCACTTTGAATATTTCTTGCCACTCCCTTCTGGCCTGCAAAGTTTCTGTTGAGAAATCAGCTGACAGTCGTATGGGTACTCCCTTATAGGTAACTGACTTTTTTTCTCTTGCTGCTTTTAAGATTCTCTCTTTGTCTTTTGCTCTTGGCATTTTAATTATGATGTGTCTTGGTGTGGTCCTCTTTGGATTCCTTTTGTTTGGGGTTCTCTGCACTTCCTGGACCTGTAAGTCTATTTCTTTCACCAGGTAGGGGAAGTTTTCTGTCATTATTTCTTCAAACAGGTTTTCAATATCTTGCGCTCTCTCTTCTTCTGGCACCCCTATAATTCGGATGTTGGTACGCTTGAAG
>NW_005357076.1:3644076-3644452 GCF_000412655.1 Myotis brandtii
AAGCAGCTATGGCTGCTCCTCAGTCCTACCCTAAGAGGCCCCCCATCTCAGTGTCCTGGTAATCGCTGCAAGCACCTCTGAGAGAAAGCCGCCCTCGAGTTCTGACCGATGCCAGACAGTCCAGTTTCTCTCCGTATAAATCTGGGTCCCCAGAGACTCGCCCGGAACTGGAGTTTTTTCCCGATTGAAAAAAACAACCGTGTCTTCAGTTGCCAGCCCTTTCCTCCTGCGCCTCTGTACCTCTGCAGTTTACTTCCACACCTCCTCTGAGTCTCAGTGTGCTTTTCTCTTTCCTTCTAGTTGTAGAATTTCCACTCAGTCAGCCTTCCTGTGGTTCTGGATGATGTCTGTTTTGTCTTTTAGTTGTATTTTTGAA
>NW_005357076.1:3644588-3659944 GCF_000412655.1 Myotis brandtii
GTTGTAGAATTTCCACTCAGTCAGCCTTCCTGTGGTTCTGGATGATGTCTGTTTTGTCTTTTAGCTGTATTTTTGAAGTGGTTGTGCGAGGTAGCAATTTCCGGTGTTTACCTATGCTGCCATCTTGGTTTCTCCAATACTTTATTTCTTTAATGGCCAAATAATATCCCTTTGTAGGGGTGAACTATATTTTTTTTATTCACTCACCAGTTGGTGACCATTGGGGTTGTTTCCACTTTTTGGCTGTTTTGAACAATGTGGCTGTGGACATTTGTGTACAAGTTTTTGTGTGGACATGTGATTTATTTTATTTCTCTTGGTGATATACCTAAGAGTGTAATTGTAGGGTCATACATGGTAACTATGTTTAACTTTTAAAATACATATATATTTTTTACTGATTTCAGACAGGAAGGGATAGGGAGAGAGAGATAGAAACATCAATGAGAGAGAGTCATTTGATCGGCTGCCTCTTGCCCGCCCCACACTGGGGATCAAGTCCACAACCCAGGCATGTGTCCTGACCAGGAATCAAACCATGACCTCTTGGTTCATAGGTCGATGCTCAACCACTGAGCCACGCTGACTGGGCAACACACAGACTCTTAATGAAGGAGCTAATGTTACATTGAAAGAGGCAGAAGAGAGCTTCTTCAGCTAAGGCTCTGGCTCTGTTTTCCTTTGGGGCCACATGACCAGAGTAGCTCAGAAGGCAAGAGCTGACCCAGTTTCCGAAGCTTGAATCTTTCCCACAGGATCCTGGATAAATTGCTGCCCTCTCTCTCTTTAGATACCTCTGAGTAAGAAAAACTCACTACTTTCTAAATAGTAAGATCAATTAGTAGATGGTTTGGTAATAATAATGAGAACAACAACAACAACAACAACAACATTTTTACCACTTTTTTTTTTGAGCCCTTATATTGTGGTTAGAGATATCATCTCCTTTGAATTCTTACAGCAACATCTGAGATAGTTATCATTCATCTACTTAAGAGACGCACAGAGAAAGTTATTTGTTCAGTCACATACTGTTAATTTAACTGTGTGGATCTAGGTTTAAACCAGGTCCATTGGACTCCAAAGCCCGTGTTTCTGATTACCACACCCTTTCCAAATATGCTCTTTTGGTAGAGAAACAGATTTGGTTCCCTTCTCCTCTCTGGACACACAGGAGGACCAGGTTTCCAGCACCTTTGTGATTACATGAGATTACATTACGATTTCCAGCCAATTGTCTGAGTGGAACTTCCAGGCTGAGGCATTTAAGAGCAAGTGTGAGTTCCCCATTCTCCTTTTCCCCTGTTGCAGCAATCCTGGAAGTAATGGTTGGAGATGGTGAGCTACAAGATGAAAGGTGCCTGTATCCCTAAGTCACAGCATGGCGTATAGCTGCCCCTGCCCACATTTAACTTTGCATGAGCAAGGTACACACTTTTATGTGTTAAGCCTCTGAGAGTTCAAGGTTTGTTTGTTCTCTTAGTGTAGACTATCACACCCTGAGTATTAAAGCTGAATATTATAATTGCCTTCATTTATTTTCCTCGTGATTGGAGTTCTGCCTTCTAGGGTTATACACAAGGATATGCCACATAATCTCAGTTTCCAACACTTGCCATGTTGTGTGTGTTTTTTTAAATATATATTTTTATTGATTTCAGAGAGGAAAGGAGAGGGAGAAAGAGATAGAAACACCAATGATGACAGAGAATCATTGATTGGCTGCCTCCTGCACAACCCACACTGGGGATAGAGCCCGCAACCCAGGTATGTGTCCTGACCGGAAAGTGAACCATAACCAGTGATCTCCTTAGCAGGTAAGAGGTTGTTTTCCATTTATGTGCCCTGACCGGAAAGTGAACCATACCTCCTGGTTCATGGGTCCACGCTCAACCACTGAGCCACGCCAGCCAGGCCGGCCATGTTGTTTTAGACATTATCGTCTTCTCTTGTTGGTCTCACATCATTGATTAGCAGTGATCTCCTTAGCAGGTAAGAGGTTGTTTTCCATTTCTTCTTTATCCTAGCCGCTCTAGGCACAGAACTAGTACTGAAGCAATGCTAGTTCATTGTTGAGTCTATATTACTCAGAAAAAACTGTTTGCATTTACGCTGGTTCAGTTGAAGGCTCTATTCTAAGTCTAGAAAACTTTAGCAATTATTTTAAAGGACTTTTTGAATAACAATTTGGTCCCATTTACAGATTCAGTTAAATACCCTCAACCATTTGAAATGTAATATATGCTATTTCCTTTTCGAAGTACTTCAATTGTCTGGCAAACCCTTCCAAGTACTCAAATAATTTTTATAAATCTAATAAATTAAACATATAGATGTGGTGAAACTAATTTCTCCTATATAACCACAACACAGCCACTAAGGCCAGGAAGTTAACACTGAGTTGTCTGTCCTCTGCCCCTGCTAGATGGTCCACCTGGTTTCCTCGGAGCCTCTGGTCACAACATTTTTGTCAAGCAATCACCCCAGCACATACCTGGCTTTATGTGCATTTCTGTTCAAAGCACCTTATTGAACAGGTACTGTTGATTCACTAACACTGACCTCACAGCCAGCAGCACTACAGCCCATGCCTCGGTGAAGCTCATCTTATACACATGCTTTCTCCGTAAGGCACGTCGCAGCCTTGTTCCACTTAGAACAGCAGGCAGCACTTCAGGACTACACTTGGAGCCATTTCACTGGCAAAATCATAAACAAAAAGGTGAAAAATGGCACTAAATAGACCAAGAACGGGACACCTGTTTACAGTACGAGAGCTGCAACAAGAGGGCAGAGCATCACCTTGTGCAGCCTCAGCAGGAAGGGGCACTTGGGGGACTCAGATTTTTTTGCTGCTCGGTGCATGTCCGTGGATGACTGCAAGGTGTCATGGGTATTGATTTTGGATTTCCTAACAAATTTTAGTTAGTAGGAGGATTTGCAAATGTGGAATCCACAAATGATAAGGACTGAATCTACTCTGCTCTGCCTCTGGCTTTTGAATGGACCGGGATGGAAAGGGAAGGGAAGGGAAGAGAGAGGAGGTGCTTGACTGCACATTCGAAACTGAGGTCACAGTGGATGGATCTGGAGAGTATCACGCTAAGTGAAATAAATCAGACATGAAAAGACAAGAACCCCATGATGTCACTCATATGTAGGATATAAAACAGAAAACAACAAATGAACTGACAAAACAAACAAACTCATAGACACAGACAACAGTGTGGTGGTTACCAGAAGGGAAGAGGGTAGAGGGAGGATGAAAAGAGAGAAGGGGGTCAAATATATGGTGACAGAAGCAGACGAGACTTTGGGTGGTGAGACACAGTGCAATATGCAGATGATGTATTATAGAATTGCACACCTGAAACTTATATAATGTTATTAACCAATGTTACCCCAATACATTTAATTTTAAAAAATTGAAGTCACAATGTTAAATTCTAAAGCATACCACATTAGAAAGATACCTAACCATTAATGAATTATTAGATTATCTCACACAATTTTTGGAGTTATCTTCTCATATAATTTTTAAAGTTGCCTCATTGACTTGCTCAAGGTTGCAAGTCTACCAGAGGAGTGGGCTGCCTAGGATTCTTGGTGGTGACCTTGCCAGGATTCGGGACCAGATCCATTCACACAGGCTCACAAGAGCCGGCTGTGCAATCTCTTCCCAATCCAACATTCTGGGCCTCAGAGTAGTAATTTGAAATTGGCTTGGTGGGTGTATTTACACCAAGGAAATCTGCAAATGCTACAAGTCAGGGCTTTTTGACCTTAACCAGCACACCACCGCCATGCCCCCTATTTATAATTGCTATACCAGTGACTTCATCACCCAAAAGGGAATGTTTACATAGCCAGAGACCCTTCTAACCTCTGCTCACAGAAGTATTCAATCCTTATATCACTTGTTTGGATTCTGTATTTCTTTGGCTCTTAAGATATATAACTGCAACACTAAAGACTTAACTTTGATGGATTTCTGCGTTCTTTCGCCTTCTTAGGACCATGCATCTCTTATAACCATGGAAATAAAATCTGAGTGCAGGCCCTCTTTCTCAGCGTGGTCCAGTTCGGTCATGACCTTCAAGGTTGTTCTATGTCTTGCCCTCCTTCCCCCTCAACCTCCAACCCACTGCACATCCCCCTGCAGCATCCAGCCCAGAATCCTCATGCTGTATACTTTGCTCATTTCTTTTTCCTTGTTTAGGGTCCAGATGAAGGCTCCTTTTGCAGACAAGTCCTCTGGCCTCACAGCTTGGGGCACAGGCACCCCTCCCCCCTACCTGCAGGTCTCCAGGCCGGTGAGCCATCATAGCCAGTTCCCTTCACACCTGGCACCAGCATGTGGACAAAGAACTCATGCTGTTGTGCTGATCCTGGTGACTCAGGCTGTAAAACTGCAGGCCAAGTTGTTAAACCCAGATTCAGGTAGACAGTCAAGAGGGCCAAGGCTGCCCTGCATCTGGGTTTTGGCAGACAGAGAAGTTTCCCCATCTGTGGGAGCCGTGGTATGGCCTTTCCCTCCAGGAGGCAATGCCGGTATAATTTATTGGGCCATAATTGTTGAAAGGAACAGTCCTCCAGGCCATTCAGTCAGGCCAAAAATGTTTCTTTATTGAGCATTCTCAGTGTTCTCAGCCCTGTGCTATGTGGTGTGTGTGTGTGTGTGTGTGTGTGTGTGTGTGTGTGGTGTGTAGATGTGTTGAGGGGAGAGTCACAAAAAAACAAGACCCAGGCCCTATTCCGTAGCTTACCAGTCAAGCAACAATAGAAAGCAGAACCTGCTAAATAAGTAGAAAGAGAAAATGCTAAAGAATTTCAAAGGAAGAACTTCTCGTAGTGGCCTTGAATTTCATAAGAGTTTGAAGGATGAATGGGACTTAGTCGGTGAAAAGCAAGATGAGGGCACCTCACCTGGGATGAGAGCTCACAGAATGGATACAAAAGGGCCTAGGACAGATCCAGGGAAGTCGTAGGTATGGAGTTCCTCAAATGCAGGCTGTTGGGGAGGTTCTTCTGAGAGAAGAGCTGAAGGTGTGGGCAGAGGCCACATAGGAGAGGACCTTGAATGACGGGCAAGGGAATCTGAAATCCATCTGTAAGAAACAGGAACCTCGTGCAAAGTTTTAAAGGAGAGAAGTGGTATGATCTGGTTCGTATCACTGAAGGCAACATTGGGCTTTCCCTTCTCACCGTAGGAGGTGTTTTCTCTAAGAGTTTTATCGAGGTGCCTATGTTGCCAGGCTGAGGGGTCATGAGTGAAGAAAGAAGGTTGGGTGTGTTCCCAAGATCATCTCTTCTGTGCTTGCTGGGTGCTCACTGGGCTGTTCTGGAAACAGTTACCATCTGCAGTAGATGTCAGAGATAATGATGTGATTCATAAACCTATATAATAAAGAGCTAATATGCTAAGTAGATCGAATAGCAGAACAACCATCCGGACGACCTTTCAGACAAAGCCTGCACTGTGGGGGCTGCAAGGACTGGCCAAGGCTGTGAGAGGCTATGAGAGGCTGCGAGGGCCGAGCCCCTTGCATGAATTTCGTGCACTGGGCCTCTAGTAATCATAATAATCACAAAAGTATCAAGTATAGGTAACATTTACTGAGTATGTGCTAGACCCAGAGCTAAGCACTCTACATGTATGATTTTGTAAAATACTTACATCAATTCTATGAAATAGATACTGTGATTATCCCCATTTTATGGATGAGAAAACGAAAGCACGGAGAATGAAGGTCACACAACCAGGAAGTAGCAGGGGGAAGATGAGAGCCCAGCACGGGGACTCCAGAGCTTTGCCCTTTTTCACTGTATATCCCTGCTTCTGAGACCGGGCACTTCCTCTATGGAGCAGCTCCCAGGGAGGCTGGACGGCACTGGTAGGCGGTTGGAGGGCCACATCCAGAGGGCGCTGAGGAATGAACTCAGAAAGCCTCATGGAGCGGTTTCCAGGTGTCTAGTGTAAGTCTCGGGCTCTGACATTTTTGTCCCATATTTTTGTCCCGCATGCTATTAAAGAAAACATAAAGTCAGTGTTTAAAAGCAGGTGATTTTTTAAAAATCCAGAATTCCAGACCCTTTCAGAAGCTCGATATCTGTCAATAAAGCGTTTGCATTCCTTCCGAGCAACAGGCAGCTGGAGTAAGTGGCAGCTGCCCCCATGCCAAAGGGCTTTTGCTCCCCTGTTCACAGACCCTCATCACTCACTCAAAATGTGCACTTACATCCAGCCCCATTGATCCGTTCATGTTACCTATTGGTCTCTAGAGGTATTTGATTCTGAGACTCTGTTGACAGATGCTTCCCCTAACAATCACGGGTGAAGTGAAAGTGAGAGGAATAGCAAGAAAATGGATAACATCAAGATCCAGAAAGATCTAGTCAACAGATATGCAATTAGTAAAAGTTTAATAGAGATAAATCTAAAGTCTTGTAATTGTTCATTAAATCAATTGAGGATACAGAGATATGGCTTAAAAGTAATAAACACCCTCCCACACAAGTTTTATTTGATGAAAACCTCAATATAAATCAACAGTATGATGTGAATGTCAAAAAAGCTGTGACTTTAGGCTATATTAACACAAGTAAATAGCAAGCATTTTGCTTCCTTGGCAGGGGTGGGGGCCATTTAGATATTTATAACATCATTTGCAGGCCATACAAAATTATCAACTTAAAAATTAGCCTGTTATATTTGATCAGACATTTAATGAACTCACCCCTAATGCTTGGCAGGGCCAGACCAGATGATTTCGCAGGCCTTCTACGGCCTGCTGGCCAGACGTCCCCCACCCCTGGATTAGAGGTATACTGCATTACCTCCAGGAAAAGTAGGGATTAATTTCCAGGGTAGAGTCTGAGGGAGGACAGACATTGGCACAGCGTAAGGAAGTTGCCCAGAGCTGCCCGGGGACAGGAGGTATGTGTTCCCTGGAAGCAGGATGACCCCTTGGCAGAAAAGGTGGAGGGGTAGACGGGAACGATCAGAGGGTGATTGGTCTTAAAGAACCTCAGGTCCATGTTGACCCCCCCATTCCAGGATTCCATGCACTGAAATCTCTTTGGAGAGAGGGAATTGAGTATTAGCCTCTGTGTGTTTCCTGTGTGAGAGCTACACATACGGCCCTAGTTTGGGAGCAAGCACTGGTTAACCATGAAAGCCTCCAGTGACACTAGCTCTGAAAGCTGGGAACTCTGTCCTAGTCTCACCCTCTGAGGGCCCCCATGGTGCTCCAGACGTGGGTTGGGCTGAAGATGGCATTTTGCTCCACCTCCTAGGCTTGTGGCGTTGCCAACTTTTCAGTGGAGACATGGCACCCATTCAGGAGAAGCACGGGCTCTGGGGAATTGCGTGACAGCGAGTGTATACAAACAGCTTGCATTACTGGGGGTCTCTGTGAGGTCTCAAGCCAAATCTTGAGGCCTGCTCCTTGGCCACACTGAGTAACTGCTGGGTGAGCAGTGGGTCAGGAGTATCCGGTGCACGTGATCCCAGCACACTCTGTGTGTGTGTGTGTGTGTGTGTGTGTGTGAGAGAGAGAGAGAGAGAGAGAGAGAAAGAGAGAGACACACTCTGTGGGGGGAAAGAATATGGGCTCTGAGTCAGCCAGCCTGCGTTCAAATGCTGATCCAGGCTACTAATGTGTAGACTGAGGATAATCACACCAACATACAAGACAATATGCAATGTATTTATAACTTAATAAATGATCAACAGAAAAGAACCCAAGACTTCGTTTTTTACAATTATTTTTAAGACCAGACAATTATTATTATTTTTAAAATATATTTTTATTAAATTCAGAGAGGAAGGGAGAGGGAGAGGAAGAGGAGACAGAAACATCAATGATGAGAGAGAATCACTGATAGGCTGCTTCCTGCCCACCCCCTGCTGGGGATTGAGCCCGCAACCTGGGCATGTGCCCTTGACTGGTATTGAACTCAGGACCCTTCAGTCTGCAGGCTGATGCTCTATCCACTGAGCCCAACCAGCTAGGGCCAGACAATTATTTTTTATCCTGCTGTGGCTTTTGCCTGTGAAACTGCTTGGATTTCAGCCCTTTGACCCTTTAAAAAAACACATGTTGAAGAGACTGGATGGAGAGATTGGAAGATGTGCGCTCCCATTTGGGCAGGCTCTGCCTCCATTCACACAGAAATCAGCAGCAATTTTAGGAGGAAGCCCCTTATTCACCTCTGAACCCACTCTCTCCTGTCAGAGGCTCCTCAGAAGCGCCCCCTGTGGGTCCTCACACATGCCAAGCAGGCCCCCACCCGGGTCTTTTTGCTCGTTTCTTCCACCTGAAGCTCTCTTGCCTCAGATGTGCCTCATTCAGCCTCTCCATTGGACTGTTGCCTTCTCAGAGGAAGCTTCCCGAGCAGCCCCACCAGGACCGCCTCTTCCCCCGGGTCCTGCGTGATCTCCTTGCTGAGCACCACCTGACACACCATGTAATTACCACCACTCCTGCCTCATTGGGAGCAGGGACGTGGTGGTGGAAGCCGGCCTCTTCCCCGGGCCTGGGATCGGCGGGCGAAGGTAAGTCACTATGGATACTTTTGAGTCCCAATGGCTTTCTGGCTTCCCAGGAAAACGACGTCCCAGACCATCCCGAGTTCACTCGGAGTCATGGGTTTCAGCCAAATGGCTGTTGCTTGATAGAGAACGCTGCCCTCCTGGCCTTGGGATGGCGGTTTTGTGTTCGGCTCCTCTGCCTTTTGCCTTCTCCTGCTGCTAAGGTTAAACAATAACAGCAAGAGGCTGGGAACAGGAGCCGGGCCTCCAGAGGAACAAGACATTTACTCACAGAAAGGGGAAGCAGGACAAAGCGCAGAATAATCCCTGGAATGGGGAGCACTTACCTGTCCCGTTTCAATTGCCCAATTGTCTGGCCCCGCAGAGCTGTTAAGGCTGTTTACAGATGGGCTTTCACACTCAGGCAAGGACAGCGGCTCCTTCTGCCTGCGCAGCTGGAGGGAAGCCTGTGCCATGTCTCCTCTACGCTCAGCCATGGCCCTTTATTCTCGTGGAAGATCATGTTTGCTCCTTTGGCCCTTAAAGGGCTGATCCTGTTGAAGCAATTAGTCACCAGCGGTTCACGTGCTGTCGAAACCTGTCTTTCAAAGCGGCGCTTGGCATTGGAAAGAAACTCGGCTGGCTTGGAGGGCTTTTGTGTTGGCATTTGGCCTCGTTGGGCAGGGGGAGCTTTTGAGCTGACAGTTCACAGTATCATCTGATGGAGAGTGGTCAGAGGGATCTGGCCGTGGGTCTTCAAGGAGAGAACGTTTCTGGATTGCCATGAATACAATTATGCTTTGCGTGACATTGATTTAAAAACTCCAACTGATAAAAGCAAACAGCTCACAGGGTGGGGGGATGGAGGGGGAAATAGAACATTTAGACTCCAGTAAGGTAACTCAGCAATTAGCTACATGCTGCTCTGCACTTGTCTTTCATAATGTGCGGCACATGCAGCGTTTGTCCTTGTCACCAGAGCTGCCACAGCTGCCTCTGGCCTCAGAGAGCAGACTGAGGCTCTCCCCTGGGAAACCCTTTCCCTCAGGGGGTCGAAATGTGCAAGTGTGTGTTCGGTGACTCCTTGCGTCGTCATTGCCCATTTGCTGGACTACAGAACTAGCTGAGGCCCAGGTGAGAGACGGGCAGAGGTCGTGGCCTTTTATTAAGGACCCACGAGCATGTTATCAATGACCTCTGGACCAGCATGCACCCCATGTCCGTCTCTGTGCTGCAGAGCCTGTCCCACTCAGCAACACAGTGGGTCCTCCAATGGGGGTGTCTATGAGTCGTCCTGGGCCTAGCAGGTGCCTGGCACGGGGTGCTCAGTGATGACTGTTGAATAAAATGAAATGGTTACAAAACTGGACTTTAGAAATGGAGGGACTTCAAAGATCGGCTAGGCCAAGAAACTGATCTCATAAAGAAGGGCCTGAAGAGGTCAAGGAATTTGCCTAAGATCCCAAAAGGTTGGCAGCCACCAGCAACCCGGGCTTTGGCTTCCTTGCAAGACCTTTCTCCCACTAGGTCAGTGATGGCGAACCTATGACACGTGTGTCAGAGGTGACACGCAAACTCATTTTTTTGGTTGATTTTTCTTTGTTAAATGGCATTTAAATATATAAAATAAATATCAAAAATATAAATCTTTGTTTTACTATGGTTGCAAATATCAAAAAATTTCTATATGTGACACGGCACCAGAGTTAAGTTAGGGTTTTTCAAAATGCTGACACGCCGAGCTCAAAAGGTTCGCCATCACTGCCCTAGGAAAACAGAAGTTTCAGAGCCGGACATGGCCTTGGCGTGTGTGTGTGTGTGTGTTTCTGCTTGTAGTACTGTATTTATTTTAAAAAGTATGGAAGACATTCCTCTAACACTCATTTTATGGGTGAAGGGGTTGAGGTCCACAGTCACCTCGTAGTTGCCCAGGGTCACACAGCTGGGTGTGCGGCAGGCAGAGCCCCATTCCCTAGGACCTAAGCCTGGGGTGTTCCAGGGGCACTGAGCACCAGGCCCCTAGAGCACTGGGAACCTTCCGCAGTGCCCTGGGGAAGGTATGGCTACACCATCCGACCACAATAAAACACTCGCCGAGGGCAAAGACCCTGAGCCTGCGCAGTCTTAGCCCATACTAGGTGCTCAGAAAGTATTCGTTGAGTGACTGGAGTAGGAGGGTGCTTTAAGGTGGACCATGTAGATAGTGGCTGATGAACAAAATAGATCTAGAGACATTGAAGCATGCAACAGACTGATGTATTTCAGAGGGAAAAGGGAAGCAGGAAGAGATTAATCAAAGAACTTATATGCATATATGCATAGCCCATGGACAGACAATAGTGTGGAGAAGGCCTGGGTGGAGGTGGGAGCAGGATGGAGGGGGTCATTGTGGGGATAAAAGGGGACACCTGTAATCTTTCAACAATAAAGATAATTTTAAAAAATTATAGCATAAAGAACAACATACACTTTAACAGAATATTTACATCTAAATGAGTCTTATCTTTCAAATAATTCACCTTTTGAGGCTAGATGCATTTATTTCAGTGTTCTGCTCTGTTCAAGATACTTTTAAAAACTCTCTTTTGGCATTTCCTCCTGAGTTCTTCAATTAAGTCATAAAAACCCAAGGTTTCATTACTTTATAGTCACATCTTTTTTACCTAAACCTCTCAGTTAAATTCCTCATCATATTCATCATATTTTCTTTATTTAAAGATGCTTATTAAATGTCTTTTGTATGCCAGCATCACTGACTTTAAGATTTAGAATCCAATCATACTACAGAAAAGAGTAGTGAATGTTCATTGAATGCCAGACACTATTTATAAGCACTTCATATAAAATGATTTGATTGATTAATCCCCACAGCAACTTTACCTGGCAGGTGTGGGAACTGAGGTACAGAGAGGTTAAAGAGGTTGTCCTATGACATAAATCTGGGAAGAGATGGGTTGTTGAGCATCCTTATACCAGTGTTTTATACTCTGCATCTGGTAGATTGCTTGTCTCCATTTTGTTTAGTTCTTTTTCTGGAGTTTTGTTCTTTTTCTTTTCTTTTTTTCATTTGGGACGTATTTCTTTGTCTTCTCATTTTGGCTGCTTCCCTGTGTTTGTTTCTATGCATTAATTAGGTAGAGCCGCTGCAGCTCCCGGTCTTGTTAGAGTGGCCTTGTGTAGTAGGTGTCCTGTGGGACCCAGTGGCACAGTCTCCTGGCCACCTGAACCAGGGGCTCCAGGTGTGTCCCTTGTGTAGGTTGTGTGCCCTCCTGTTGTAGTTGAGCCTTGACTGCTGTTGGCACATCACTGGGAGGGATTGACACTCGGGCTGATTGGTTGAGAGGACTGGCTGAGACTGCGGTGGAGGAGGTGTTGTGCAGGGGTTGACCCCACAGAGCAGGATTTGCTTTAGTGGGACTCTGGTGCCTCCGAGTCCACCCGTTGGGTGTGCTGTTTGTGGGAGTGGTTGGGGGATGCCCTGGTGTGGTCAGAAGCTGGCTACTGCATATGTTGGTTCTGGTGCCTCTTGGGAGGAGCTCTGGTGCAGGCCAAGGTCAGCCACTTGGTATGAACTACAAAGTGATCCATAGATGGTTGCCACTTGCGCCATTTGTATGGAAAAGCCACTGGAAATGGCTTGGTTGGGATGGAGTCTCAGGAACCCCTGGGGTGGGGTGAACAGTGTTAACCAGGTTGATGGAGACTCAGATATGGCGCTTGCCTGTGCTGGGTGGGGGACAGACTCAACAGGAAACAATGGCTTCTGCCAGCTCTTCTGTCTGATAGAAAGCTGCCCCTCTAGCCCTCACCCTGAAGCCAGACAATTCAGCGCCTTCCTGTGTGTCCCTGGCGCCTTTCTGGCTGCTGCCCCAGCCCTGGAGCTCTGGCTGGAGCTCTGAGGAGCGAGTCCAAGTAAGTCCATGTGGGACCCTTGAAGAGGAATGCCCGGGACTCCAGCAGCCCTCCGTCTCACTCAGCCACAGTCCCCACTGGTTTCACAGCCAGGAGTGCTGGGGACTTCACTTCCCAGCACTGGAGCCCTGGGCTGGGGAGCCTGGTGTGGGGCTGGGAACCCTGGGTCTTCAAGGGGCACCTCCGCAGCGGAGGCATCCTTCCCATTTTTTTTTCCAATTTTTTAATTTTCTTTATTTTTTTTCCTTTTGTCTCCATCTGCCCCCCTTTTTATTTTTATTTTTTTATTGTTTTATTGCTTAAAGTATTACAAAGAGTATTACATATGTCTCCTTTTTTTCCCGCCCTTGACAATCCCCCAGCCTCCCCTACCACCCAGTGTCTTATGTCCATTGGTTATGCTTATATGCATGCATACAAGTCCTTCGGTTGATCTCTTACCCCCTTCCCTCCTGCAATCAGTTTGAGGCAGCTCTGCCTCTGTATCTATTATTGTTCAAAAGTTTGTAATGGTCTTTATTATCCATGAATGAGTGAGATCATGTGGTATTTTTCTTTCATTGACTGGCTTATTTCACTTAGCATAATGCTCTCCAGTTCCATCCATGCTGTTGCAAATGGTAAGAATTCCTTCTTTTTTACAGCAGCATAGTATTCCATCGTGTAGATGTACCACAGTTTTCTAATCCATTCATCTACTGATGGGCACTTACATCCTTCCCATTTTTAACCTCCACCCGAGGGTGTGGGACCAGCCTGTTCAGCATCTCTGCCCCTCCTGCCAGTCTCCACGTGGCTGCTTCATTCTACCCTTGGTTATAGGACTTCTGTTCTGATAGACTTCAGGCAGTTCTCAGTGGGGGTTGTCCTGCTGTTTAGTGGTAATTTTGATGTGGTTGTGGGGGGAGGTGAGCACTGCTGTTACCTACATGCCATCTTGACCTTCATGTTTTGTTTTGTTGTTAATGCAGGGATGTTTACCTTAAAAAACAAAAAACCACAATGTATTTTATTTTTTGTTTTCAGGAACATTTTAGAAATATGTTCTTTTATTTTTCCAGCATTACTGAAGTAGAATTGACAATTAAAATTGCATATATTTAAGGTGTACACCCTGATGACTTGCTATACATATACATTGTGAAATAATCACCACAATCAAGGTAATTAACATGCCCATCACTTCACATATTTGTTTTTTTCTTTTCTTTTTTTGTGGTGAAAACATGTATGATTTACTTTCTTAGTAAATTTTAAGTATATGAAATAGTACTGTTACCTGTAGTTACATTGTTGTACATGTATTTACCTTTTATGTACCTTGGTAAAATTTTGCTCTTTCCTTCATGTGGATCTTCATACATTTGTAAAGATTTATTCCTGGGGAATATATATACTTGTACACACACACACACACACACACACACACACACTCACATTTTTATATACTTAAATAAAATTGCTATAATTGCCACTTGAATGGGATCTTTTTCTCCTCATTTTATATTCAAATGGAATATTGACAGTGAATGTTCATTTAGTCATCCAGCACGTACTTATTTACTGTGTGTGAGGATCAAGGCTGTGTTAGTGTACCAAACAGGCAGTCTGTATAGCGTATTAATAAATTCTAAAATATTGGACATTCTTGCATTTCTGGCCCAAGCCCTGTTTGGTAATGGAATATTATTATTTTAATATATTGTTCGGATAGGTTAGATTTGGTTCTATTCTATTTACAATGTCTGTTTACAAACTGCATACAAATAGCTTGAGCGAGACTAGTTTGGCCTGGCACGTGTGCACATGTGTGTTTATGTTAGCTTTGTAAAATAAATTGGAAACCTTGCCATCTTTCTATAGTTTGTATAGCATTGGAATTAAGTGTTTCATTCTTATTCCTTGACAATCACATTAAATCATAAGTTCAAACTAGAACTGAGAAAAGGCCCCAGGTTTCCTGGATCTCAGACCTTTGAAAGAATTTATGGAAATGGAACAGAATGGAGATTTATACAACAATAAGCCAGATGACAAGGAATGTATTTCTTTTTTTGGTCCTATTCCCTCTCAGGGGAAATAGCAGCCTTATATGTTCACTTTGAAAGGCCTGGTTCTTTTTCTAGGGAGCACACCCTCACCCTAGACCTGTTCTGTGCTCTTGTTGTGCTCTTGGCCAGTATAAGGTGGGACTAATGCTTTGAGGCAGGGGTGACTGAGTGGCTTTGGATGAGGTGACATTAAGAGGGTGGGGGGGGGGCAAACAGCAGCATCGTTGCTGTTCCTTTCCCATAGGACCTGCCGACATCCGACACAAATAAGAATCAGTGTCTCCTACTTCTTGCCTTCTTCCTCTGCTTCTTTCTGAATTTGTACAATGGAAGCTAAATCTACCAGGGCCAGTTCCCTGCCTGCTGCACGGTCCAATGTCAGGGCTGACCAGTGAGTCCAAAGCCCTCATAATGTTTTTGTTTATATTCCTTAATGTGTCTTCCAATTTTTCTAAAAAATATATATTTTTATTGATTTCAGAGAGGAAGGAAGAGGGAGAGATAGAAACATCAATGATGAGAGAGAATCATCAATTGGCTGCCTCCTGCACACCCCCTACTAGGTAGGGATCAAGCCTGCAACCCAGGCATGTGCCCCGATCAGGAATTGAACAGGTGACCTCTTGGTTCCTGAGTCAACACTCAACCGCTGAGCCACACCTGGCTGGGCCCAATTTTTAAATTTAAGCATCCTTCCCCTTATCTTTCCTGACTAAAAACCTTTCAAGCACAAAGGGCTCTTAAAACTCTTTCTAATAGCCTTTGTATTAATTTTCATTTTTTTCTCTTTAAAAAAATATTTTTAAAAAATCTTTATTGTTGAGAGGTTGAGAGTATCATAGATCTTTCCTCCCCCCCCC
>NW_005357076.1:3659996-3663417 GCF_000412655.1 Myotis brandtii
CTCCTCCTCCTCCTCCTCCTCCTCCTCCTCCTCCTCCTCCTCCTCCTCCTCCTCCTCCTCCTCCTCCTCCTCCTCCTCCTCCTCCTCCTCCTCCTCCTCCTCCTCCTCCTCCTCCTCCTCCTCCTCCTCCTCCTCCTCCTCCTCCTCCTCCTCCTCCTCCTCCTCCTCCTCCTCCTCCTCCTCCTCCTCCTCCTCCTCCTCCTCCTCCTCCTCCTCCTCCTCCCCCCGCCCTCCTCTTTTTCTTCTCCTTCTTCTTCTCCTTGGCATTTTAATTATGATGTGTCTTGGCGTGGGCCTCTTTGGGTTCCTCTTGTTTGGGACTCTGTGCTTCCTGGACTTGTAAATGTATTTCTTCCACCAGGTAGGGGAAGTTTTCTGTCATTATTTCTTCAGATAGGTTTTCAATATCTTACTCCCTCTCATCTCCTCTGGCACTCCCAAAATGGGAATGTTGGAACATTTGAAGTTGTCCCAGAGGCTCCTTACACTATCTTCATATTTTTGGATTCTTTTTTCTTTTTGCTCTTCTGGTTGGCTGTTTTGTGCTTCCTCATATTCCAAATCGTTGATTTGATTCTCAGAATCCTCTACTATTGAATCCCTGTAAATTATTCTTTATTTCAGTTAGTGTATACTTAATATCTGACTGGTCCTTTTTCATGTCTTTGACATTCTCACTAAGATCCTTGAAAGTTTCATGAAGATCCTTGAGTAACCTTACAAGCACGGTTTTGAACTCTATATCCAGTAGTTTTTGTGCTTCCATTTCTTTCATTTGTGATGTGTTTCTTTGTCACCACAGTTTGGCTGCTTCCCTGTGTTTGTTTCTATGTATTAGGTAGAGCTGCTGTGTCTCCTGGAATTGGTGGAGTGGCCTTGTGTCACAGGTGTCCTGTAGGGCCCAGTGGCCCAGCCTCTCCAGTCACCTGAGTTGGGCACTCTAGGTGTGCCCTTGTGTGGGCTGTGTGCACAGTCTTGTAGGTAGTTGAGCCTTGATTGCTGTTGACGTCTCTGGGAGGAGTTGACCTCCAGGCCAATTGGCTGTGAGGACCAGCTGTGGCTAAAGTGGGAGAGCTGCTGTGCAGGAGGCGAGGACCGGTGTGAAGCAAGGCAGGCTGGTGCTAGTGCTGGGTCTTGGGCCTTTTATTGACAGGTTTGGGACACGCCGTCACCAACTGCAGCTTTTTGAGAGATTTCAGCGAAGGCTGAAGCCAGGGCAGGCCATTAATATGGGAAAGCTGCTGCAAACAGGTTGGGTGGAGCTGCAGATTGAATGGGGCGGGGTCTCAGGGAAGCCGCGTGCTCCAGACGGATTGAGACTCAGATCTGGCTGCCAGTCAGTCCTGTGACAGGGGAGGTCCCAGCAAAGGAACAATGACCCTTTCGAGCACCCCCATCTGGGAGAAAGCCACCCCACATTCCTGCCCTGATGCCAGACAGTCCAGTTCCTCCCCATTGTCGTGTGGGTCCCCCAGCGCTGGAACTCGAGACGAGAGGATCTTGTAAGTTTGTGCGCGAGCCTTTAAGAGGAACACCTGGGATTCCAGCAGCGTCCTTGTCACGCAATCCCAATCCCCACTGGTTTTTACAGCCCGAAGTTACGGGGACTTCTCTTCCCAGCTCTGGGAGCCTGGGCTGGGGGCTGGTGCGGGGCTGGGACCCCTTGCTCTTCTGGGAGGCCTCGCAGAGACGATCTCCCTTCCAATTAAAAAAGCCGCACGTGGGTGCCGGTCCAGCCTGTCTCATCCCCCGGCTGTTGCACGCCAGGCTCAGTGTGCTTTCTTTTTCCTTCTCTAGTTGTCGGACTTCCATTCAGTCCGCTTCCCGGTGACCCTGGATGATGGTGGTTCTGTATTTTAGTTGTAATTTTGATGGTTGGGGGAGGTGGCGAGTATAGGCGTTTACCTCTGCCACCATCTTCCAATTCTGAATTGTACATTTTAAATGGGTGAATTGTATGGTTTGTAAATTAAATTTTACAAAGCTGTTAAAGAATCACTTATCTGTGGAGAAAAGTGAACCATATGACACTGCTGGTGGGAATGTAGACTGGTCTAGCCACTGTGGAAAACAGTGTGGGGTTTCCTAAAAAAATTAAAAATGGAACTGCCATTTGACCCAGTGGTCCCACTTCTAGGAATACTGGTATATCCTAAGAAATCAGAAACACCAGTCAGAAAGGATATATGCACTCCTATGTTCATAGCAGCACAATTTACAATAGCTAAGACCTGGAAACAGCTCAAGTGCCCATCCGCAGATGAGTGGGAAAAAAAGCTGTGGTAGATTTACACAATGCAGTACTACACAGCTATAAAAAAGAAAGAACTCTTACCATTTGCAACAGCCTGGAGGCCATTATGCTAAGTGAAATAATTATCACATGATCTTACTCATTGTCGAATCTACGGAACAAAATAAACTGATGAACAAAAATAGATCCAGAGACATAGAAGCATGGAGCAGACCGTGGGTGGGTGGCAAGAAATTAGCCAAAGAGCTTATATGCATAACCCATGCATAACCCCTGGGCACAGACATAGGGTGGTGAAGGCCTGAGGTCGGGGCGGGCTGGAAGAGGTCAATGGGGGAAAAGGGGGACATATGTGATACTTTCAACAATTAAGATTTTTTTAAAAAAAGAATCACTTGTCTAAATATATATGGGTCTATTTCTGGACATGCTAGTCTGTTCCACTTACCTATCCGTATGTCAATGCCACATTGTTTTAATTACTGTGGCTTTATAGTATATCTTGAATCAGGTAATGTAAACCTTCCATATGGATTTTAGAATCAGCTTGTCAGTATTCACCACTGGTGTTTTCATTGGGATCGCATGCATCTATAGACCCATTTGGGGACAATGTATATCTTAACATTGTTGTCTTCTGACCCACGAAGAAGGTGTAGCTATTTATTTATTTACAACTTCTAAAATTTCTCTCAGCAGTGTTTTCTAGTTTCCAGTGTAAAGGACTTTCACATATTTTTTTGTCACATTTTATCCCTAAGTATTTGATATTTTAATGCTTTAACAAATGGCATTTTCTAATTTTTACTGTTAGAATATAGAAATACAATTATTTTTTGTATGTTGATCTTGTATCCTTCAACCTTGTTAAAGTCACTTACAGTCATGTACCACATAATGACATTTTGGTCAACAACAGAGCACATCTAGGATGGTGGTCCCATAATATTTTAATGAAACTGGAACAGTCCTATCGCCAGGTGATGTCATAGCCCTCCTAATGTCATCACACAATGTGTTCCTCACCTGTTTGTGGTGATGCTGGTGTACCAGGTGTACTGGTTAATAATGCGGATTTTGTAATCAAAGAAAACACAATAATTTTAAGAGAAACATCACAAGTGCTTTATTCAAAGTAATGTCCATCGCTAGCTACATATTTCCCCA
>NW_005357076.1:3664218-3668485 GCF_000412655.1 Myotis brandtii
ATAGAGAGTTAGAAACATCGATCAGCTGCCTCCTGCACACCCCCTACTGGGGATGTGCCCGCAACCAAGGTACATGCCCTTGACTGGAATCGAACCTGGGACCCTTCAGTCTGCAGGCTGATGCTCTATCCACTGAGCCAAACCGGTCAGGGCAAAATCATCACGTTTAAAGCGTTTAAACCAGCGTTTACAAGTATCTTGAGATGCAGCATGATTCAGCAGCACTTTTCTTCAAAATAAAATAATGAATTATAGCTTCCCACAAATGCTCTTTTTTTTGGCACAGAATTCGACATTTTTAAGTGTAAAAATATCTATGATGTTAACACCTTCAGCAAATTTGACATATGAAGTTTTGAAGCTTGATGTCAATACAACAAAATAGCATACATATCAAATCGCTTATATATCAACATGTGTAACTCCATCTATTGAAAAAAATCTGCATTATTAACTGGTACACCTAGTAAACGAACCTATGGCGCTGCCACTCGTATAAAAGTACAGCACATACAGTTATGTACAGTACATAATACTTGCTAATGATAATAAATGCCTATGTTTCTGATTTATTTACTATACTATAGTTTTTCCCCATTCTGGAATGTAAAGCTCTTTTTAATTAAAGTATAGTTGACATACAATATTATAGTAGTTTCAGGAGTACAGCATAGACTGGACATTTATAGACCTTACAAAGTGATCACCACGAGAAGTCACCATCTGTCACCATACAGAGTTACTGCGATAACAGGGACTGTATTCCCTGTGCTGTACTTTACATTCCCATTACTTACTGATAAGTTTGTATCTCTTAATCCCCTTCATCTTTTTGGCCATCTTCCTACTGCCCAACCCTCTGGAAACTTCAGTTGGTTTTCTATATCTATGACTCTGTTTGTCTTGTTTTGTTTGTTCATATGTTTAGTTTTATAGATTCCACATATAAGTGAAATAATACAGTATTTGTCTTTTATGGACTTATTTCACTTAGCATAATAATACCCTCAAGGTTTATCCGTGTTGTCGCAAATGGCAAGCTTTCATTTTTTTCATGACTAATATTCCATTGTGTGTGTGTGTGTGTACCACTTCTTTATCCATTTATCTATCAATGGACACTAGGTTGCTTCCATATCATGGCTATTGTAAGTAATGCTGCAATGAACATAGAGGTGCATATCTCTTTGATTTAGTGTTTTGTTTCCTTCAGGTAAGCATCCAGAAGTGGAATTGCTGGGTCTTTCTTTGTCTCTAGTTATAAGCATTGTTATCCCAGCTTTTTCTTTTCACTTCAATTTTCATGGAATATCTTTTCCCATCCATCCACTTACTTTCCATCTGTGTGTGTCTTTTGACCTGAAGTGAGTCTCATGTAGGCTTGTTTTTTAAATCCGTTCAGCCACCCTATGTCTTTTCTGTCCTTGTTGTTAATCCTCATCTGAGGATATTTTTTTTTCATTGATTTGTTTTTTAGACAGAGTGAAAGGGAGGGAGGGAGAGAGAGAAACATCAATGTACACAAGACACATCAATTGGTTGCCTCCTGCATGCACCCTGACTGGGACTGGGGATTGAACCTGCAACCCAGATACGTGCCCCTGACCAGGAATCAAACCTGCGAACCTCTGGTGTACAAGCTGATGCTCTACCCACTTAGCAGCACTGGCCCGGGCCACTCTGTCTTTGAAATGGAGCACTTATATACTATACTTCTTTAAAGGTTGATAGAACTCATGAGTGAAGCCATATAGGTCTGTGGCAACCACTGAACTTTTTACTGTCTCCATAGTTTTTCCTTTTCCAGAATGTTATATATTTAGAATCATACGGTATACAGCCTTTTCAGATTGATTTCTTTCACTAAGTAATATGCATTTAAGGTTCTTTCATGTCGTTTCATGGCTTGATAGCACGTTTCTTTTTAGCACTGAATAATATTCCATTATCTGGATGGACCACAGTTTATTTATCCATTTACCTATGAAGGACATCTTGGTCATTTTCAAGTTTTGGCAATTATGAATAAAGCTGCTATAAACATCTGTCTGTATGGATATAAGTTTTCAACGCCTTTGTGTAAATAAAAGGAGTGTGATCGTTGGATCACATGATAAGAGTATGTTTAGTCTTCTGAGAAACTGCCAAACTGTCTTCCAAAGTGGGTGGCTGTACCAATTTGCATTCCCATCAGCAATAAGAGTTCCTGTTGCTCCACATCCTCCCCAGCATTTTGTGTTCTAAATTTTGGCCATGGTAACAGGTGTGAAGTTATTGTTTTAATTTGAAATTCTCTAATGACATGTAACATTGAGCATACAATTATTTTTTCCAATTATATAGCTTCTTTGGTGAAGTGTCTGTTCAGGTCTTTGGCCCATTTAAAAAAATCAAATTGATTTCTTATTTTCAAGTTTTGAGATTTCTGTGTATATTTTTGATAACAATATTTTATCAGATGTATTTTTTTGCAAATATTTTCTCCCAGGCCATGGCTTGTTTTCTGTTGACCAGAAATGGGCTGGTAATCTCATTGAGGAGTCCTTGTAGGTTATGAGTTGCTTCTCTCTTGCTGCTTTCAGATTCTTTGTCTTTTGACAGTTTGATTTAATGTGTTTCAATCTGAATCTCTTTGAGATTATCCTACTTGGGGTTTGTTGATCTTATTGGATGTGTAGTTTAATATTTGTCATCAAACTTGGGCCATTCTCAGCAATTATTTATTTACATAATATTTCTGCTTCTTTATCTCTCTTCTCTCCCTCTGGAATTTCTCTTATGTGTATATTGGTATGCTTGATGGTATCTCATAGCTCTCTTAGGCTCTGTTCATTTGTCTTCATTCTTATTTTCCCTGTTCCTCAGATTAGATAATCTCTATTGATCTATTTTCATGGTCTCATATTCTTTCTTCTGCTGGTTCAAATCTGCTGCTGATCCCCTCTAATGAATATTTTCATTTGAGTTAATATAATTTTCAATTCCAGTGTATCTGTTTTTAAAAAAATATTTTTTCTTATTGATATCCTCTATTTGGTGAAACAAAATGCTTTCCCTTAGTTCTTTTTTAAAAATTGAATTTATTGGGGTGACACTGGTTAACAAAATTATATAGGTTTCAGGTGCACGATTCTACAACACATGATCTGCACACTGTATTGTGTGTTCACCATGCCAAGTCAAGTCTCTATCCATCACCATTTATTCCCCCATATCCTCCTCCACCTCCTGGCCCCCCACTCCAGCAATCACCACACTGTTGTACATGCCCATGCGTTCATTCTCTTTTTTATTTTTCTAGAGTCCCTTAGTTCTTTAGACATGTTTTCAATTAGCTGTTGAACATACTTAAAAATGGTTGATTTATAGTCTTTGTCTAGTAAATCCAATGCCTGGGCTTCCTCATGGACAGTTTTCTAATTGTTGCTCTTTTTTCTTCCAGGTTGGGCCATGCTTTCTTGTTGCTTGCATTCCTTGGAGTGTGGGGATGGCATTAGGGTAAGTTAAAGTGTCACAAAGTTCACTAATCTCCTCAAGATGCAGCTGTTTCTCTTAAAAAAAAAATGCTTCCCAAGTTGCTTTAAGCTTTTGATTACTGACAAGAATTCTGAAAAAGTTGGTTCTAACAGATTTTGCCAGTTTTCAGTTGCTTTTTTAGAGGGGCACACTTTGGTGTTCCTTACTTTGTAATTTTCACTAATGTCTTTCCTGTAAGTCTTTAAAAGCT
Organism: Myotis brandtii; assembly: GCF_000412655.1. Lineage (NCBI taxonomy): Eukaryota > Metazoa > Chordata > Mammalia > Chiroptera > Vespertilionidae > Myotis > Myotis brandtii. Next base: position 3,667,946 of record NW_005357076.1, read on the forward strand.
GGTTTACTTTATATGCACAATACTACTCTTCCAATTAGCCACAGTTGAAGTGCTCAGTAGCCACAGGGGGTTAGTAGCTACCATATTGGAAAGTGCAGGTCTCTCTCTCTCTCTCTCTCAAAAAAAAAAATCCAAGCAGTTATTTAAATATAAATGAGAAACGAAGTCTCTAATCTAATGGCTTTCTTGTACTTGGGCTAGAATTGATTTTCATGGCAAGGTTAAGTAGTCTATGAACTAACTGTAGGTATCAAATAATAACTACCACTTCTCAAGCACTTTACTTAATGCCAGGCAACATTTTAAGATTTACTTGTATTAGCATTTTTATTCTTTACAACAAACTAATGGGGCAGGTATTCTTGTGTTTTAAAAATGCAGAAAACAAAGTATCCAGAAGTTAAGCAACTGACCCAATGTTTCACAGCTAAAAAGTTGCATAGCCTGGACTTAAACCTTGAAAGTCTGGTTTTAAAATCAGGCTGTTAACCATCACTACATGCTACTTAGCAGTCCTTACAGCAGAAACTCAGAGAAAAA
>NW_005357076.1:3668495-3715442 GCF_000412655.1 Myotis brandtii
GGGGGGTGGGGGGGGGGGGGGGGGGGGGGGGGAGGAAAACAATTCTATGTATAACACTAAAAACATTAGAAAGTCCAAAGCACACTTGCAAGAAAGCAAACTCACATTTTTAGTGAGTGCTATGCACCTTTATGTAGCACATTACTTGGCACTTATAAGCAGTCAGTGAATATTTGTTGAGTAAATGAATGACTGATGCATATTTACACATTGTACTAGGTCTTTTAAAAAATTTATTGATTTTAGAGAGAGAGGAAGGGGGGAGAGAGAAACATCAATTTTGTTATTCCACTTATTTATGTATTCATTGCTTGATTTTTGTATGTGCCCTGGCTGGAGATGGAACCTACAACCTTGGTCTTTCGGGATGCTGCTCTAACCAGCTGAGCTACCCGGCCAGGGCCACTGTGCTAGGTCTTTACAAAGGTCTCATTCCAAGTCTTTATTTATTTATTAACTAGGGGCCCGATGCACGACATTCATGCAAGGGGCTCGGCCCTCGCAGCCCGGGCTTCGTCCGGAAGGTCATCGGAAGGTTGTTAGGCTGTCCGGTCTAATTAGCATATTACACTTTTATTATTATAGTTCCTCACCCAAGGATATTTATTCCATTGATTTTTAAGAGAGAGAGTGGAAGGGAAGAAGGGAAAGAGGGAGAGGGCGAGGGCGAGGCGGGGAGAGAGACAGACAGACAGACAGACAGACCAGGGTGGGGAATGGATTATGCAACCTGGGTACGCACCCTTGACCGGCAATCAAACCCCCGACTCTTTGGTGCCCAGGACGATGCTCTAACCACCTAGCAACACTGGCCAGGGCATGCCAAGTCATTTTTTTTAAACTTTTTTTTTTTTTTACTGATTTCAGAGAGGAAGGGAGAGGGAGAGAGAGATAGAAACATCAATGAGGAGAATCATTGATTGGCTGCTTCCTGTACGCTCCCCACTGGGGATCAAGCACACAACCCTGGCATGAGCCCTGACTGGTAATTGAATAACTGTGACCTCCTGGTTCATAGGTGTTCACTCAACAACTGAGCCACGCAGGCCAGGCCCAAGTCATGTTAAAGAGGAGGAACTGAAGCTCAGAGTGATGGAGTCATTTTCCCTCTTGAGAGGGTTAGTTCAGTGATTAAAAACTCAATCTAGCCGAAACCGGTTTGGCTCGGTGGATAGAGCGTCAGCCTGCGGACTGAAAGGTCCCAGGTTTGATTCCGGTCAAGGGCATGTACCTGGGTTGTGGGCACATCCCCAGTAGGAGATGTGCAGGAGGCAGCTGATCGATGTTTCTCTCTCATCGATGTTTCTAACTCTCTATCTCTCTCCCTTCCTCTCTGTAAAAAATCAATAAAATATATTAAAAAAAAAAAAAAAAAAAAAAAAAAACTCAATCTTTAAATTCCAGGTCCCGTACACTATAGCTTTTTCTGAGTTGAAAAAGGATCAAGGTCACAAAGGATAAAAGCTTACACCATACCACATGATCACATTTCATTTATTTGCATGTAGATTATGTGATTAGAGACGGGGAATGTAAGGGGCCCAGCTGTGGCAACCTGGGTACCCTTTTCTCTTGCTCACTTAGGGGACTGACTTCCAAGAATGGAGAAGGAAGAGGTCAGACAATATGAGCAATTATAGCTGTTGTGGCAGCTAAGATCCTTGGTCACCTGCCCTTCCTAAGTTTGACTCACTGCAGAGAACTGGAGGAGTGTGAAAGGACTTCACTGAGCCAACATTCATTCAGCATCTCCTAAGAGAAAGCATATACCCCAATAAACAATTATGTGATACATTCTGATTGTATAAATTACAACGAGGAAATGTGCAATGTATTTTGAGAGAGAAAAGGATGGAGCAGCAACTAACTTCCTGGGAAGTTTAGAGAAAACTTTTTAAAGGGCTTGACTTTGAACTGAATCTTTAAACATGAGTAGTTGTAGAAGGAAAAGTTCTCTAGGTTTGTTTGGGCCAGAGTGCAGGGTTATAAGGAGCATGGCAGTAGGAAGGCTGTTTGGGAGTGGAATGTTGAGGAATTGAAAGACCAGGGAACTGATTGTGTTTCTACTTGAGCAAGGCATCCCATGCTGAGGGGGACTGCCTAATGAAGGGGAAGAGCCAGACTTGGGGAAATTATACGTGACGAAGGTCTAAATGATACCTGAGGGGATGAAGAGGCAGGAGAGATTTAAGCGAGAACTGAGAGAACGGGGTGATGAATTAGCTGTGTGAGTGAGAAAGGGATAAAGTCAAAGAATTGTTTCTATTAATGGAGGTAGAACAAGGAGGAACTTACTGGACCTGGGTGCTCAGGAGAAGGCGAGCTCTGTTTTGACAATCAGTGGGCCTGCGGGATATCCCCAGGGGCTGACTGGTGAGTTTCAAGCCTAAACCTCAGGAGGGAATTAGGGTCAGAAACAGATTTGAGAGTTATCAAGTGAGAGATGAATTCGTGGAAGTCAAATTGGTCACCTAGGAGGAGCATATGGAGAGAAAAGGCTTGTGGGTGTAGAGTGTCCACGGAGGACAGGGGAGGTGTCCTAAACCGAAGAGGCTGCAAAGGTGGCAAGAGGATGAGGAGAAGTGTCAGAGTCAAGGGAATGAGAAGTTTCCAGAGAGTGTGGTCCTTCCTCTAAGTCAGATGCTGAGAAAAGGAGAGGTCGGGTAACGACTGAAAACCGGTTATTGGATTTGACAATCGAAGTTTTCCTGTGGTCAGTGAGTTCAGGGTCTGGATTGGGAGATGTCTGGTTGGTGTTTGCAGGGGTGGTTCACGAATGTTCCAACTGCCAGGTAGATTAGGGCTGAGGAGAAGGTGTCCCATGCTCAGACAGGAGCCTGGAGATGTGGTGGCCCCAAGAGACCCTGCAGCAGCACAAGGCTGGCTAGTTTTGTGTTGGAACTCACGAACAAAGTTACATGTTGAAGTAAATAATACATATGGTTTTGTTATCTACTGTTTTATTTTCTTCGTGAGATGCTATCAGTCAAGTTTAATAGGTTTTTCTAATTAAGTACTTCATATTTTTCCAACATTGGGAAAACTTCAACCAGACAGAAATGTTGAAAAATATTATGTAGCAAACATCCATCTATTGACTACCTTTCTACAATTAACATTTTGCTCTTTATCTTCTCATCATTCCATTCATTTTTTGATGCCCTTTACTGTAAGTTTAAGACATAAATACACTTTACCAGTGTGCATATCATTAACTAGAATTCAATTATTTGTGCGTCAGATTAAAAAAATGACGCAACTTGAGTGAAATATTCCCCGAGTTTTGACAAATTCATACATCTGTGTAAGCCCTATCGTGGCTGGAACATCACCATCAACTCCAAGTCCCATTTCCCTTCCAGTCAGTTTCCACTTCTCCCCCTCCCACAAAGTCAACTCTTGTTCTGATTTTTTTCACTAGAGGTTGGTTTTGCTTGTTCTAGAACTTCATATATATGGAATCTTGTGGCCTGTACTTTTTCATATCTGGCTTCTTTCACTCAGTAAAATGTTTTTGAGATCATTTCATCGGTAATTTCTTTTGCTGAATATTATTCCATTGTTTGATTGTACCACAGTTTTAATCTCTATTCCTACTGTTAGCTGCACTGTTTTCAGTTTTGGGCAACAATGAAGAGCCCTGCTCTAAATAGTCTAATGCAAGTCTTTCAGTGGGCATGTGCTTTCATTTCTTTTGGGTTAATAGCAGGAGTGGAATGGCTGGATCAAAGAATAGATGGGCTTAATTTTATAAGAAACTTCCAGGCCTTCTTCCAAAGCTCGTTCCATCTTACACTTCCACTAGCAACGTTGCTTCACACCCTCTCCAACATTTGGTGTTGTCACTTCTCTTAGTCATTCTAGTGCAGTAATATCCTGTTTCTCTGTGACTGATGATGCTGAATACTTTATCACGTGCTTATTGGCCATTCATGTATTTTCCTTTGTAAGGTCATCTGTTTGTCTTTTCATTATTGAGTTGTAAGATTTTTTAATACAGTTAAGTTCTCGCTTAACGTTGTTGATAGGTTCTTGGAAACTGCCAAACTAACAATTTTACCATAGACTGACTGATTTAAGTAGTTAAGTTCCTAAGGTACACGTCTGTGCGTCAGTTAACCCATGGCAAAATTGGTTAGCGTAGCCGTTTTCAGGAAGCTATCAACAACAGAGGATTTGTTGTATGTTCTGGATGTCAGCTCTTTATCAGATACGTGTTGTGAGTATGTTATCCTGGACTGCAGCTTGTTTTTTTGGAGTTCAATTCATCAATATTTTTTCTTTTATGGTTAGTGTATCAAATTCGTCTCTAAGAAACTTTTGCCTACCCCCAAGCTGTGAAAATATTCTCTTATGCTTTGTTCTAGAAGCATAATAGTTTAGCTTTTATGTTATGGCCAGACCCATGTCTAATTTGTCCCCCACACCCACCCCCCGTAGAGATATCAAGTTGTTATATAGCATTGTCTATTGAAAAGACTTCCTCCTATTAGATTGCTTTGGTGCCTTCGTAAAACATCAAACTACTTCATATTTAAATTTATTTTCCTATTCATATAAACTGTTTTTATTCATACATTCTCTTAACATTCCCTCATATATCACTGGGGTTGGATATGTTTTCCAGTTGAGAAAACCAAGACTCAGAGCAGTTCAGGAGCTTGTCCAGGAGGACACAAAGCCAAGACCTTGAACACAGAACTACTACTGAATCATAAAAGATGTTAACATTTTAAACCTATTTTATCCAGTGGAAATATTATTAAATGAGCATATTTTTATTTCAACACTGGCAGTATTTTTAGACTATCAGCCAAACACATGCCTCTCTTGCAGGCTTGTGTATGTCCAAAAACAATCTTTATATTATGCACCTCTGGTTTGAAAGAGTGAAAAATTACAATGCTTGCTCCCCCAAATTGGGTAAGAATAATAGCTTCTAGCCAAGGTTGTTTGGACTTCTAAAAATAGTGACTATTTGAAAAGCCTAGTTGGTGAGTGTACTTGATCAATAGTCTTGGGGTAAGATATTTTCTCTTAAAAAAAGAAAAAACAACTAGGAAAAGGTTTATCAGTGTCCGTCCTAGTTATCTAAGAGAAATACATTCTGTAGTAGTTTTAATATGATAAAGATACCCTACCACTCGAACTAAATTTTTTTTTTAATCCTCACCCGAGGGTATTTTAAATATCAATGTGAGAGAAACACATTGATTGGTTGCCTCCTGCCCGAGCCCCGACCAGGGCATGGGCCAGGGAGGAGCCTGCAATCAAGGGACATGCCCTTGATGGGAATCAAACCCGGACCCTGTGGTCCCCAGGCCGACACTATCCACTGAGCCAGACCAGCTAAGGCTTGAACTAATTTTTTCATGAGACAAAGTTGGAGGACTCACACTTCCTGATTTCAACACTGGTCAAAGCTACAGTAATCAGGATGGCCTGGACTGGCCTAAAGTAGACATGTAGACCAGTGGAATAGAACCAAGATTCCAGAAGCAAAACCTTACATTATGGTGAATTAATTTTTGACAATGGTGCCAAGACAATTCAATAGTGGAGAAAATAATCTTTACAATAGAGTGCAGGGACAACTGAACATTCCCATGCAAGATACTTAGTTTACACACATACAAAGTAAACTAAAAATGGATTGAAGACTTAAATGTACCATAAGAGCAAAAACTCTTAGAAGACAACATAGGTTGTTTTCTTTGTGACCTTGGATAAGGCAATGATCTTAGATATGAAACCATAAGCCCAGTTGACAAAAAAATAGATAAATTGAACTTCAAACAAATCAAAACATTTGTGCTTCAAAGGATACTATCAAGAGAGTAAAACCACAACCCACAGAATGGAAGCAAATATTTGTAAATCATCTATAATAATAAAAGCGTAATATGTAAATCGACTGAATGGCCGAACAGCAGCAGGACTGTCCTGATGCCCTTCCAGATGAAGCCGGGGCTGCAAGGGCTGAGGCAGCCGGGTCTGTAAAGGCCTACTCTTGCACAAATTTCGTGCATAGGGCCTCTAGTATATCTAGTAAAAGACATATCTACAATATGTAAAGGGTGTTTACAACTCAATAGTAAAAGGACAAATCACACAAAAAATGGGCAAGGGATCTGAATAGACATTTCTCCAAAGGAAAATATAAGTGGCCAAAAAGCACATGAAAAGATGCTCTATGTCATTAGTCATTAGGGAAATGCAAATCAAAACCACAATGAGATATCACTTCACACTCACTAAGATGGCTATAATCAAACAGATAATATCAAGACTGGCAAAGACAGAAAGAAACTAGAACCCTCCAACCTTGCTGGTGATAATGGAAAAAAATTTGGCAGTTTCTCAAAAATTTAAACATAAGGTTATCATGTGACCCAGCAACTCTATTCTTAGGTATATACCCCCCAAAATTGAAAAAAATTTGTCCGTGAATGTTCATAGCAGTAGTATTCATAATAGGCAAAAAGTGTTAACCCAAATTTCCACCAACTGATGAATGAATAAACAAAATGTATATCCATACAATGGAATATTATTTGGCAAAAAGAAAAAAATGAAATGAAGTACTGATACATGGCTACAAAATGGATAAACTTTAAAAACATGCTAAGTGAAAGAAGCCAGACACAAAAGAACACGCATTATATGACTCCATTTTTATGAATGTCCAAAACAGGCAAATCTACACAGGCAGATGATAGACTAGTAGTTGCCAGGGGATGAGAATGGGGTGAATTGGGATGTACAGGGTTTCTTTCTTGGGGTGATGAAAATGTGCTTGGTTTAGATACAGTGATGGCTGCACAATTTTGTGAATATACTAAAACCACTGATTTGTATCCTTTAAAATGGAAGATTCTCTGGTACATTAATTATCTCAATAATACTCCAAAAGGACAAGCAGGCATTGGAGACCTTAAAGTTTACCTAAACATAAAACAAAAACTTGAACCTTTTTCTATGATTTAATTCAGTTTTATAAATATTATCCTTTTTTCTTCAACAATAATCATTATAAAAATAGTAAGTAGTTATTAAGCAATTATTAGGCATTGTACCAAGCATTTTATACTTTGTTTTCTCCCTCATATCACCTCAATAACCTTGTACATTGGTGCTATTATTCCATTTTACAGAAAAGAAATTGAAGCTCAAAGAGGCTGAGTAATTTTCCCAAGATCATGGGAAGGTAAGTCTGACTCCTGAGGTTCTATTGTACCATTTCATCTTCCTTAAAACAGTGATGTTTTGGTCTCCAATATTATTATTTTTCAATGTGTTATATTGTTCTTCTATCTCCAGTAACAAATTCGATATCATTTCAGGGATCAATATTAAATAATGATTTTTCTTTCTCAGTTTGTTGAGTACTGACAGAGCAAAGACAGAAAAAATTCCCATATCACAAGCTTTTATTTGTATCAAATTACAGAGTACCATAAGTAAATATAAGATTATGATTTGAATATTATAATTTATAATTTGGCAAGTTATTTAATTATCCAAAGTTTATGATATATTTGATTATACACTGAAGAGATGATTTGGCATAACTTGGCAAGGTAAATATTTCTGTACCTTATTTGGCTATTTATTGTGTGTATATGTGGTACATCTATGTATGAATGTGTGTACACACACACACATACACACACACACACACACATCCCTAAATTAAATATACTTGTATAAAAAGCTAAAGATTGATGTGTTAGGGTTAATTCCTTTAAAAATATCTATTATATTAAATTGCACCTGCATTCAAAGCAGAAATGTAAAAAAACCTGATCAATTTGCTAAATACACATGAATTTACAAAGTAATTGAAAATGAAATAAAAATTTCTATTGAAATGTTATATTCCTGTTTAATTGACATTTAAGTGGCACTATCACACTATGGAAATAAACAATCATTTCTGAGTTTGTTGAGAGAATAAAGATTCTACTGAGCATTACTACACATTCTAAGTTAAGATTGACCATTATTATGTAGGAAAAGGTGGCAGATCATTTTCTTCTGTGTTACGCTGGGGATTCCCAGGAAGCAGTGGGGCAGTATCTGTGCCCCCTGACCTGGGTTTCCTGTGCCTCCTCAGTGGAAGTCGGGCTTCTCGGGAAAGGTGCAGCCAGTCCGCCTAATTATGACGCTTGCTGCATAGTGGCCAGCACGGATGCACTCAGTCAGCGGCTTGTCATACACCAGTTGAGACAGGAAACCTGAAACACAGACAAAGGGGAAGACCGTGAGTACCAGGCAACGGCATCGGAAATGTCACTGGGTCAGACCAGAAAACAGTCTAGACACCTACACCCGTCTTCAGCCTGGTGGGGAGGTCTTCCCCCAAGCATCATGAGCTGCCCCTGATATTTCTTTTAAAGAGCTCGAGGTGGGACATGGCAACTAACTTTCTAAGCCTAAACTATCACTCTTTCCTTTAGCTTTGAGGTGACTGTGAGTAAGAAATACTGGCCAAATAATATTTTCTTGGGTCTTTATAGCTGAGGCGTTATTAGTTATTTATCCTCCTCCCTGTCTCTCTGGATTTCCTCTGTGCTTTTATTCCTAGCATATTGTTTTGGACAAAATCCCACCATCTGGATGTCTCTCTAAGTACAAGTTTGAGAGTTGAAAAGTTAGGAAGGACCCTACATCTCCCTTTCATCCCCAAAGTAAGAGCAAGATAATTTCTATAGTTAAGTACCATGGATCAGCTGATAACAAAATAAATAGAATAGAGTGGAAAACAGTTTTGAGGATTCTGCTTCTGACCCAAATGAAATGAAAGGAACCAGATTTACCTTTCTCCAGAAAAACTAAGATAAAGACAATATACATGAAAAAAAGTTTTTCAAATATTGCACATCAGCCACAAATGATCCACGAAAGGACATACAAGGAAAGCCATAAACAGCTCCAGCTCATGCCTGGGGGTACCAGGCCACAACACAAGGAGAACCACCAGGCAGCGCTTGACAGTCTCACTGAATTGAGAAGATGGAAGTGGGAGTCCAAATGGGACGTAATTAAATATCTAGGCAGACTGGTCAAGAAAAAAAGAGACAAGACATAAACCACCAATATTGGGAATAAGAGAGGTGATATCACTATAGAATCTATACCTAAAAGGATAATAAAGAAAATATATTAATTTTGTAGTTAAGAAGTTTCCCAGAAAGAAAATTCCAGGTCCAAATTGTGTCACAAATATTTAAGGAAAAAAAAATATCAGTGCTATACAAATACGTTAGAAAATGGAAAAGGAGGGAATATTTCCAATTCATTCCATAAGCCGGAATTATTCTGATAACGTATTCAGAAATGATGCAAATATTCTGAAGAAAATGTTAGCAAATCCAACCCAACAGTATATTTAAAAAGATAATAAATTATGATCAGGAGGAGTTTATCCTAAGAATGCAAGTTTGTTTAACATTAAAAAAATCAATATAATTTACCATATTAATTACGAAAGCCATAAGATCATCTTAGTGATGCAGAAAAAGCATTTGACAAAATTCAACATCCACTAATAAAAACTTTCAGCAAACCAGGAATAGAAGGAAATTTCCTCAACCTGATAAAGGACCTTATGAAAAACTTCCAGTTAATATCATTCTTAAAGTTGATGACTCAATTCTTTCCCCATAGGATAAAGAACAAGGCAAGGATGTTTGCTCTTAAACACTGTTCTTGAGACTCCAGCCAGTGCAACAGGCAAACAAAAGAAATACATAAAAGGCATCAAGACTGAAAAAGAAGTAAGACTGTCTTTACATGCAGATGGCAAGATTGTCTGTGTGTATGGTTCTCAATAGTAGGCAGTTTTGCCCCCCAGGGGACATGGTGCAATGTTTGGAGACAGTTTTGTTTATTATAACTAGGGTAGGGGTGCTTCTGGCATTTAGAGTCCAGGGATGCTGCTAAATATCCTATAATATCAATAATGTTAAGATTGAAGGATCAAGAAGGTGTGGTACCTATACACAATGGAATGCTACTCAGCCATAAGAAAGGATGAAATAGTGCCATTTACAACAACATGGATGGGCCTTGAGAACATTATGCTAAGTGAAATAAGTCAGAAAAAGCGAAGAACCGTATGATTTCACTCTTATGTGGGATATAAAACTGAAACTTATGAACACAAACAGCAGTGTGGTGGTTGCCAGAGTGAAGGGGGAGGGGCGAAAGGGGGTACTAGTATATGGTGACTGGAGATTTGACTTTGGGTGGTTGGCACATGGTGCAATATACAGATCTTATAACATAGAAACCCACACCTGAAATCTGTATGTTCATGTTGACCAGTGTCACCTCAATAAATTTAATTTAAAAATCGGAAAAATCCTATGTAGAAAATCTTATGAGAAAAAAGTTCTACAAAAAAGTTATTAGAATTACTAAATGAGTTTGGTCAAGTTGTAGGATACAAGGTCATTATATAAAAACCAACTGAATTTCCATACTAGTAATGTGTGAATATACAAGCAATTGTATATACTAGCAACGAACAATTAGAAAATGATATTAAAATACTATTTACCATACCATCAAATGTGTGAAAAATCTAGGGATAAATCTAACAAAAGTGGTGTAAGACTTGCACACTGCAAATGACAAAATATACCGAAATAAAAGAAATCTAAATAATTAAAGAGATACAGAGTGCTCATAGATCAGAGAACTCAATATTGTTATCAGCTAAGCAGAAATTTTTCTATTGATTCAAAATGCCAATAAAAATTCCAGCAGGATTTTCTTACAGAAACGGATAAGTTGATTCTAAAATTTATGTGGAAATGCAAAGGACTTAGATTAGTCAAAATACAAATTTGAAAAAGAAGACTACTTGATTAAAAAACTTATAGAACTAAAATAATGGAGATGCTATGGTATTGGCACAAAGCTAGATAAATAGATTAGTGAAACTGAACAAAGAGTCCAGATATAAATCTACTTCTATATGGTCAATTGATTTTTGACAAAGATATCAAAGCAATTCATTGGAGAAAGGACAGTGTTTTAAACAAATGGTCTTAGATCAGCCATATGTAAAGCAAACAAAAACTTCAACCCTTACCTCACATCATCTACAAAAATTAATTTGAAATGGATTACAGATCTAAATATAAGAACTAAAACTATAAAACTCAGAAAAAAATTGGAAAAACATTTTAGTGCTTTTGAATTTGCCAAAGATCTCTTAAGTAAGACATAAAAAGTACAATCTTTTATAAAAGAAAATATAATTTAGACTTTGCCAAGTTAAACATTTTTATACATCAATAACAAGAAACAACCAACAGTCTTGGCAGGGTAGCTCAGCTGGTTAGTGTCCTGATATGCCCAGGTTATGGGTTTGATCCCCGGTCAGGGCACATATAAATGTATAAATAAGTGGAACAAAAAATTGATGTTTTTCTCTCTCTTTTCATCCTATAAAAATTAATAAAAAAATAAAACAAGAAACAACCCAACAAAAAATGGGCAAAAGTATTGAATAAACTAAAGAAGATAAAAAGATGCCAAATAAGCCCATGAAAGGATGTTTGACATCATAGTGATTAGAAAACTGCAAATTAAAACCATAATTAGATACCACTGCCCACCCACTAGAATGGCTAAAATGAAAAAAGACTGACCATTCCAAGTGTTGACAAGGGTTGTGGGTCAACAGGAACACTAATATACTGATTATTGGAATATAAAATGATAAGATACTTGGGAAAACCATTTGTCAGTGTCTTAAAAAGTTAAACATACATCTATCATATGACCCAGTTATTCTATTACTGGGTATTTAACCCAAGGTAAATGAAAGCATATATCCACACAAATAACTGTAAATAAATGCTACAGCTTTATTTGTAAAGCCCCAAACTGGAAACAATCCAAATGGGAATAAGAAGGGACAGACAGGAGGGCAAGGTGACAAAAGAGGGTGGATATACTAGTAATGGCTGTGTCCATAGTGATGGGTTCACAGGAGTACACATATGTCAACATTTGTAAAATTGTACACATTAGATATGTGTAGTTTTCTGTATGTCAATTATACTGCCATAAAACTATAAAACAAAGTGAGTGTTGTAGTTACAAATAAGCTACATCATATTAGGTGGGGCCTGGGGCTCCTTCCCCTCTAGGGGAAACCTGAGCTGCTGCAGTGGTACTCAAATCCTCAGAAGAACAGACGGTAATGAGAAACTGTTCCTAGCCAGACTTCCAGGATTCCCACCTAGGCCCCGGCAGTCTGGGGCGTGGGGGCGGATGAAGGTTAATTGAGAAGTTGTGGTACAATGACCTGTAGGGAGCCTTATATGAGATTTATGTCCTTTCTCCTCTGCCATTCTGACCACACAGGCTTTTCCCGTTAGATTTGGGGAATGCTCTGTATCAGATAAAATAAGTAAGTATTCCCAACCAAATGATAAAATTAACTTAGTAAATGGAGTGATGTGTTTTGAAGACATGTGCTTAGAATGTGAAGTCACCCTCTCGAGAGGTTTAGTGAGAGCATTTTATCATTGAGTTTTCAGGTAACAGTCAAAGGTCACTATTCACTTTCAGCCAAACTGTGAGGCTAAACGCTCAGCCCACCACAGCGAATGGAGCAGATGCCAAATTCAGAGTCAGATCAGCTTACAATGGAAACACGTCTATTAGGAGCCTTATGAGCAACATCTGTTTTCCTCATTCCTCCTGGTATAATCCTTGTGAGAAAGAGAGAAGCTCATGTTGTTGAAATATTTTTGTGAAGCATAAGCACCCGCATCCTCTTGCTAAGAGGGCAGCTAGCGAGGACTGACGTGGAGGACTCTGCAGAGGCATTTGCTTTGACAAGTGGAAACCTGGATGCAGAGAAAAGCTAAGACCTTTGTCCCAACTGAGTATCAGTTTTTCAATAACCTATTTTCAAAAACCAACTGAGATGAACTACAGATGTTATATAATCAATTATAAGTGGACCTGTCGCTGATGTGAATCCAAGAGCTGTGTGAAATGGTTTAAGCATCGGGAGCGTATATTTAAAGACTCATAGAGAACCTTTTATAATATGAATAAACACCCCAAGATAGTTTTTATTGTGTACGATATAAATAACCTAAAAATTACCATTTAAAGTGTACAAGTCATACCATGCAGTGTTGTGTAACTATGACCTCTATCCATTTCCAGAACTTTTCTTCACTCCAACAGAAATGCTATACTCATTAAACAATAACTCTCCATCCCCCTCTCCTCTGCCCTCTGGTAACTACTCTTCCTCTTTCTAGCTCTATGAGTTTGTCTATTCCAGGGACCGCATATGAGTAGGACCATACCATACTTGTCCTTTTGTGTCTGGCTTACTAGTATTTCATTTAGCATAATGTTTTCCAACATAATTTTTTAAGTTTACATTTTTTATTTTTAGCTGGTCTAAAGTGTTAAAAACACTTTATTTGGAAATATTTCAAATTCAGAAAAAGTTGCAAGAATAAAAAAAATACAAAAAGCACCCATATATCTTTTATCCAGATGTTCTTATTATTAACACATTACTCCTTTTGTGCACATATATTCTCTTTCTACATATTTTTCCCTTAACTATTGAGAGCAGGTTGCATTTATCATGTCTCTTTACCTTTAAATACGTCAGTGTGTCTTTCCTGAGAGGAAGGTTACTCTCTTACATAACCAGTCATCCATTTATGTAAAACATCTGTACCGTTATCTCATCTACTGTCCATATTGCAAATGACCAGTCGTGTCCTTTACAGCACTTTTCCTTCCAGGATAGAATCTAGTCTAGGATTTATCATATTTTTAGTCTTCTTTAATCTTGAACATTTCCTCAGTCTTTGACTTTCTGACAGGGACATTTTTGAAGAATACAGTCATCTCCTACTCCTACTTAATAGAGTGATTCTCATTTTGGGTTTGTCAGATATTTCCTCTTGATTAAATTCAATTTTCCTCTAGATTATGCATTCCATCATCAATAAGAAGGAACAGATTCTGAAACTGGAAAAATTATGTGTGTCCTTTTCAGGACATCATATTTAGAGGCACGTTGTGTCCAGCTGCTGTTCACTGGTGATGTTAATTTTGATCACTTGATGATGGAGTTGTCTTATCTCCATTCTATAGTTATTTTTCCCTTGCATGTAACAAGCAGTCTGTTGATAGATACTTTGAGACTATGCAAATATTCTGTTCTTCATCAAAAGCCCCCACTCTATCCCAGATTTAGTGCCCATTCATGATTCTTAACAGAAGCAACTTATGACTGCAGTGACTTTCCAACTCCAGCACTCCTTTCACATTTACCAGCCAGCTCTTGGCTACCTCCTATGTGCAAGAGCTTACCCCACTCACATTGATTAGTGTTAATCTATTTATGATCAGGAAGGAGGCATGGATTCTTTCTTCATCAATGGTGCATAATTCATTACAGTCTCTAATTAATTTCGTGCTCAAAATGTCCCAGTTTTTGCTGGCGGGAGCAAAACCTTTTCTCAACCTCATGCTGGCTCTGGTGTCCTTGGACATGCCTTCGCACTATCTTTGAACACGTACTTTCTGGCACCATGTTCCAGGCTCATCGCATATGCACTCTACCCCAACCCTGGAATCAGTCATTTTCTCCAAAAATACTTGGTTCCTATTAGGGTGGAATGGTATTAGAGACCAAGATGGTGGTGGTAGGTGCATGCTTTGTTTCTGGACCCTGTCAGCGAATAGAGCTGGACGTATGCACGGACACACACTCACAGATACACATACTCCCTTATATACATTAGAGGGTACATATGTGTATACACAGACCTATTTTAGAAAGTTAGTTGACACTAGTACTTCCAATTCCAATCCATTCCCACAGGATCCTTTCTTACCTTCCCCCATTCCATCGTCATTATTAAATTTCTTCTACAGTGAGAATTTTAGCTCCAACAAGTCAACACATTTACTTATTTGCTCAGTTTTAACACACCTAAAACTGCTTCAAAATTGCTTTACCCTAATTCTAAAAAAACAAAATCTACTAAAAAGAGTTGATTGGGTTTGCTGTTTCCTATGTACTCAACTAGTGTCTTTAGAATGTTACTTAGATTAATTCTCTTTTCCACCCCACGTTGGGATGGCTCATTTTACTTAAGGTTGAAAAAATGTTGGGTTTTGGTTTACTTCCAGTTTAAGTACTCCCCCTTCTATCCTTGTTAATTTTTTAAAAAGTATGTAGAATATTAACATGTTTCCAAAAGTAAATCTCTACAAAAGATATATTCAGAGAAGTGTTACTTCCTTTTACCCTATACCCTCATGCCCCAATTTCACTATTTTCTGGTTTGTTTTCCTGTTTCTTTTCATAAAGGTAAGCAAATATACGTGCATGTTCTTATTTCCTCTTCTTTCTTTACATAGAAGGAGGTAGCACTGTATATATAATTTTTGCACTTTGCTTTTTTCCCTTAAAAATATCTCCTGGAGCCTGGAAGGTGTGGCTCAGTGGTTGAGTGTTGAACTATGAACCAGTGGGTCACGGTTCAATTCCTGGTCAGGGCACACGCCTGGGTTGCAGGCTGGATCCCCAGTAGGGGGCGTGCAGGAGTCAGCCTATCAATGATTCTCTCTCATCATTGATGTTTCTATCTCTCTCTCCCTCTCTCTGAAATCAATAAAAATATATTTAAAAAATATCTCCTGGGAATCACTGTGTATCAATCACAGAGATCTCCTCCCTTCTTTTTGACAGCCACATGGTACCTGATTGTGTGGACACACCAGTTTGCTCACCCATCTCCTATGTGTGGATGTTCATATACTTTCCAATGCTTTGCAATTTCAAATAATGCTGCAATGAATAACCTTTTGCCTATGTATTTTTGTGTTGCTGGGTATAAATCTTTGGGGCACATTTCTTCTAAGAATTTCTGGGTTGAAGGTTAAATACATAAGTAGTTCTGTTAGATATTGCCAAATTCCATTTCATAGGAGTCAAACCATTTTGTATTTCCACCAGTAATGTTTAAGCATGTTTGCTTCCCTATAACCACACCAACAAAGTGTGCTGGCAAGCATTTGAATTTTTGTCAACCTGATGGGTTAGAAATGATACTTCAGTGTAATTTTAATTTGTATTTCTCTTATTATGAGTGAGGCTGAACATATTATTTATTTATTTAAAAGGGAAGAAGGTTGTTTATTTTTATTGATTTCAGAGAGGCAGGGAGAGGGAGAGATAGAAACATCAATGATGAGAGGGAATCTTTGATCTGTTGCCTCCTGCACGCCCCCTACTGGGGATCGAGCCCGGAACCAGGCATGTGCCCTAGACCAGAATTGAACCCAGGACGCTTTAGTCCATACGCCAGTGGTCTATCCACTGAGCCAAACCAGCTAGGGCTGAACATATTTTTATGTTTAAAGAACCAATCTCTTTCTGTGAATTGTTTGTTCTTCTACTTATTTTTTAAATAGGATTTTTGGTCTACTACCCATTTTTAAAAGTTCTTTGCATTTTGGGGATATTATTCCAAAAAAGTATTTTTTTAGGTAAGAAAAAAATACCGACAATATGTTAATATATATAAATTTATATATACCAGCAAGTAAACAAAGTGCTTATTCATACTTCTTTCATTCACTGTGGTGAATTATAAAAAGTATGGCTGGAAAACACCACAGGAAATAAAGGTGGCTTGCAGATATATTTTTTTAAAAGATTTTGGGCCAACCAAGAATTCAAGAAGCAAAATCTTAAATAACTGACTTGGCATATATGCTCAATATGAAAACAATTCTTAGGAGTCCTTTTTGCTGGTGCCATTATCTTGTAGTCCTTGTCAGTACATCATCTTGAAAATGAAAGGTAAAGCTCTGCATAGATGCCTTTCAACACAGCCAAGAGAACAGGAATAGGAAGCATAACATGGGAGAACAAGAAACATCAACACAGGTTTCCAAATCAAGAACTCGTATGTTGAGGCAGTTGTTGCCTTTCAAAAAAATATATATTTTTATTGATTTCAGAGAGGAAGGGAGGGAGAGTGAGAGAGAAACATCAACGATGAGAGAGAATCATTGACTGGCTGCCTCCTACACGCCCCACACTGGGGATCAAGCCTGCAACCCAGGCATATGCCCTGACTGGGAATTGAACCGTGACCTTCTGGTTCATAGGTCGATGCTCAACCACTGAGTCACGCTAGCTGGGCACGCCTTTCTACTTAGGTTCCTTCTCTCTGTGACCTCTAACTTCTCTCTGAATCTTTTATAGATAGGCTTTATCGTAGGGCCTCTCAGACTTTTCCCAACCTAAGACCATGTCAAGGACCTTAGGTCTCTAGCTGATGAGGCATAGATGGATGAAGTCTTCTCACTGGCACTAAATTTGGCTGACTCTGAATCTTGGAATAATGACAGGTCCAGAATTCTTAGAATAAACCTCTGTCCATTAACAATTGGTACAGCTTATTATCTTCTGTTAAGTTCATTTGGATTTTTCTTTTACTGATGTTAAAGAGAGTGACTGATTTTAGCATAACTAAATCCAGTGTTTGAGATGAGGCCTGAAACATATTTAAACTGTGCAGAGAGGCGGAGGAGGAGGTGTTAAAGTAGTTCCCACAAACCACACAGAGGTGGAATGCTTAGAGTGGGCAAAAGGCAACGGGATTTTCTAACTTAAGTTGCCCATTCCATAGAGTACAGTGGAAGAAATATAATGTGTAGAATTTTCTTGGTGTTATTTACAGAGAACTGAGAAATATTGTCAGGTATGGAAACCTTAATGGAGACACTTAGAGGTAGGGATACTTTAGAAGGAAATGAACAAATCTGTAGGACAATTTTTCCTTTTCCATATACAGTTACTGAATGGAAAGTTTTCATGGTGGCTGAAAACTTTTAGGCTCCATTATGTTCATTCAACATTCACAGCAAAAGGATGACAGCTTTTCTGGTTGTCATCAAATAAGAAAGCTGTGCCACACTGACTTATGAACTGGGAAGAATGAAGTTTTAATGATTTACTTTTTACAAGTGTTAGCATCTTGCTTTTCTCAAATTGTTTTCCCAATGATCCTGCCATAAGTATACACCAGTGACTAAGTCTTTATTTCTTACATAGTCTCCAAAGAACTTTAATATACAGTACACCACAATATGTATGTGGAGTCAAACATTTTAAAGTATATATACATACATTTGCTTTTAAAGTCTCATTTTATGCTAAATCTTAGTCATTATATATTTTGGTAGTATAGCACTTTGTTTACCTGGCAATCTGTACACATGTATATGTGTTGTAAAATGGATTTTAAGTGTGTAATTTAAAGGTCAGAGGAAAGTAACACTGTGAAATAGAGCAATATGTCACACACGAGACCTGAAGCAATGGCAGCTTTCATGGTCATGCACATTACACCTACGATGACCTCCCGGGCCTTCACTAAGAGCCTATTTAGTTTATGTTTAAGAAAGCAAGGGGAAATTTTTTTCTGATTGCAAAAGAAATACCTAGCATCTGTATCAAAAGTCTTAAAACCAGTAGAATTAAGAAGTAAATAAAACACACGCAGTCTATTACAAAGAATAATCAATGATATTTAATATAGCATGGGATCCTAACAAGAGCAGTGAGACTAAACTAAAATAAAAAAATTTCGGAAGTATAAAGGAAGAAGAAAACTTGTCATTATTTTTAGTTAAGAGGATTGTATATAGAAAACTCCAATGAATCTATTCATTGTTGGACTTTGCATAGATTCTTTTTTTTTTTTTAATTTTGATGACTTTTATTTTAAGAAAAAGATTAGCCCAGCCTGTGTGGGTCAGTGGTTGAGCGTCAACCTATGAACCAGGAGGGCACGGTTCAATTTCTGGTCAGGGCATTTGCATAGATTCTTTGCATGGATTGCATTATTGGAGAGTTTGGAAAGATATAAGAGAAATATACAAACTTATTTACATATATTTTTATTTTTTATATATTTTATTGATTTTTTACAGAGAGGAAGGGAGAGGGATAGAGAGTTTGAAACATCGATCAGCTGCCTTCTGCACACCTGCTTCTGGGGATGTGTCTTCAACCAAGGTACATGCCCTTGACCAGAATCGAACCTGGGACCCTTCAGTCCACAGGCTGATGCTCTATCCACTGAGCCAAACCGGTTAGGGCTTCACATAATATTTTTAATATACTAGTACACATGTGTATAACAGCAACATTAAAATGAAAGTATTTTGAAAAAAGATACAAAAGCAACACAGTATGGCAGTCTCAGATGAAGAGGATTGTAAAACCTTATTGAAAGACTATCTAAAGGACCTAAATAAATAGAGATATATACCAGGTTCTTGGATAAAAAGATTCATTAATGAAATTCAATCAAAATCTCAACAAGGTTTTGGGGAACTTGACAAGTTGATTCTAAAATCTGTATAAAAAAGCAAAGGATCAAGAATAGTCAAACACTCCTACTCAAGAAAAACAAGGTAGGAAAGACTTGCCTTACCAGATCCAACACATCATAAAACAATACAGTACAGTATTGGCATGTAGATAAATAGATATAGATTTAAAAGAAAGAAAAAAAGATAGTCCCAAAACATACCTATAAAAATGTGGAAAACTGAGCTACAACTGAGTTAGCATTGTAAATCCATAGTGAAAGGGAGGTTTACTAGAAAATCGTGTTTAGGCAACTAGTTTTGACTTAAAAAAAATAAAATGACCTCATTTCATATTAAAAATAAAATTTCAGATGTATCAAGGAACGATGAGTGGGAAAACTGTAAGACTTTTAGAAGGAAATAAAGAATATATCTGTTGCAAATATTTTCCCTTACTATGTCATTTGCCTTTTATTTATTTTTAAAGATATTTTTATTGATTGCAGAGAGAAAGGGGAGGGGGTGAGATATAGAAACGTCAATAAGAGAGAATCATTGAACGGCTGCCTACTGTATGCCCCCCACTGGGGATGGAGCCCGCAACCAGGGCATATACCCTGACTGGGAATCAAACCATGACCTCCTTGGTTCATAGGTTGATGGGTGATATATTTATCTTTTTAAAAATAAATTTCCATTGAATTTAGGCTGAGAAAGGTCTTTAGTACCATGAGATAAGTATTAGCCTATATTTTCTTTTAGTTTATTTATGGTCATTTAACTCTTTATCTAGAATTTGAGTATCATGATTAGTAGTGATCAACCTTCATTTTCCTCATAGAGTATTTTTGTTCCACTGCCATATCTAATTAATGCATCCTGTTCCTATTGTGTTACAATATTTTATTTTGAAATAATTTTAGATGTATAGAAGAGTTGCACTGATAGAACAGTGTGCTCCTGTATCCAAGATTTCAAGTCCTGACTTTAGTAAATTCCTGCATGTGTTTCCTTCCACTTTTAGTCTTTGTTCAGGTCCATGCAATACATTTTAGAAACATGTTTATTCAAAATAGTAAAAAAACGAAAATTTTGTGTGTATCTAAAAAAAACAATCTTATTATTTCCAGATTTCAGAGATGATTTTTATTTTGTTTGGTTTTCTTTTCTCCTAAATATTCTACAATAAGCACTGTTTTCTTTTTTTTTTTTCTTTTTTACCTCTTCACGTTTTATTTCTACGTCTGCCCCTGGGATATTAGTCCCAGTAACAGACCTGAAGGCTGCTTGTGTTCCGTCTTGGTGCTCACACCTGTCTCCTGCACCTACGCCCAGGGCTGCCCACCGGGGGCAGATGGGCACCCAGGGTGCTGGGGCTTGGGGAGCAGGAGGCCTGCTGTGGCCCCAGGCAGCCGAGTGGCAGCAAGCACTTTACTTTTATAATGAAAAAGCCAATAAGCATTATTTTAAGGAATAATGTGGGGACATTTAACTGTTCAGAAAAATGGTTAAGAATAACTCATTCAAAAATTTCAGCTAAGCGATGTTTTGTTCCAATAGTTTCCCACTCATGCCTTTAGAGTTCATTAATAATTGTAACCACTTGGGAACAGAGCCTTCCACCAAGTAAAATCAGTATAAATATCCGTGTAAATACACTGATACTGGTCAGTCTTCTAAACGATTCCTCAAGGTCATAAAGATCTCCACTACTTTTTCTACTCTTAGGCTTAGGGAAACATAGGCAATATTAGAAGCATCATATGAGAGAGTTTCTGGGGGAGCGTTAGCACAGTCTTCCCCAAGTGAAGGCTTCATCTATAGAAGCTATATGCCAAATAAATCAGTCTGCATCTGTGGAATGGAAACTCAAGGACCGATGCTTTCCTAGCAGAGATCGCTGGGAGATTTCCTGACAGAATTAAGCAAAAAGGATCAGTGTACTTAGAGTGTCTATTATGTGATATCAATGAAACAAACTTTTTGGTAAAAACATAGGACACAGGTCTAAGCCATAATACCTATAATGACAAAGCTGGGAAATATAGGGCTCCAACACAAACTGAAGAAATTGGTAGAAAAAGGTTTTTCTACTTTGGCTTTTTTAAAATTAATAGACTTTTTTTGGAGCAGTTTTGGGCTTACAGAAAAACTGAACAGGAAGTACAGAGTTCCCATATAGTCTCTCATCCTCCCCATCACCGTTTCCCCTATCATTAACATCTTGCATTATTATGGCACATTTGTTACAATTGATAAGCTAATATTGATTCATTGTTAACAACTGAAGTCCACTGTTTACATCAGGGTTCACTCTTTGTGTTGTTCATTATATAGGATATGAAAATTATAATTATCTGTTATCTACTATTACAATATCATACAGAATAGTTTCCCTCCCCTAAAAATTCCTTATACTCCACCTATTCATCCCTCCCTACCTCTCACCCTGAGCCTTTGACAACCACTGATGGTTGGAATAATACAGTGTGTAGCCTTTTCAGATTGGTTTCTTTCATACAGCACTAGGTGTGTACGTTTCCATTGTGTCTTTTTAAAAATATATTTTTATTGATTTCAGAGAGGAAAGGAGAAGGAGAGAGAGATAGAAACATCAATGATGAGAGAGAATCATTGATTGGCTGTCTCCTGCAGGCCCCCTACTGGGGATCAAGCCCAAAACCCAGGCATGTACTCTGACTGGGAATCAAACCGTGACCTCCTGTTCATAGGTTGATGCTCAACCACTGAGCCACATCAGCTGGGCTCCACTGTGTCTTTTCAGGGCTTGATAGCTCATTTCTTTTTATGGCTGAATAATATTTCACTGCATAGATGTACCAGTTTGTTCAATCAGTCACCTATTGAAAGACATCTTGGTCAAATTTTGTCAATTATGAAAAGCTGCTATACACATTGTATGAAGGTTTTTATGTGGACATAAGTTTTCAACTCATCTGGGTAAGAGTGTTTTCTAAGAAACTGCCAAACTGTTTTCCAAAGTAGCTGGACCAGTTTGCATTCCCACCAGCAATGAATGAGAGTTCCTGGTGCTGCACCTACTCACCACATAGGCCACACATACAGACTCAAGATATTGGTAAAATGATATGGACTAAAGAATAGTTTTTCCATTTAAAAAATAATTCTTAATATTTACTTAAAGGAAAACTCCCCAAACAAAATGAACTGCTTAAAAGTACATGTATGCATCGCCCTGGCTAGTCTGGCTCAGTTGGTTGGAGTATTGTCCCAGGCAGCAAAGGGTCAAAGGTTCGATCCCCAGTCATGGTATATACCCAGTAGTGGGTTTGATCCCCGGTTGGGGCAGGAGGCAATTGATCAGTGTTTCTCTCTAGAATCGATGTTTCTCTCTCCTCCCTTCCTCTCTCTAAAATTAATAAAAACATATACTTGGGTGTGGATTTAAAAAAAAAAAGCATCATGTCCCCAAGTCACTTATCTATTCCACTGCTTGGTAAAGTTATTTATTGTATGTTGGTTGTCTTCAGAGAGCTACATGATTCATCTCAGACTCTGTTGCTATTCTCCATGGCTTAGGCTCAGATCCTAGCAGAGTGGGTCCATGATCTAATGAATCATTGGCATTCCTGATTGCTGTAATACTATGATTTCCCTACTGTCTCTATTCCTTGCCCCACCCCAGATCATTCATTTAAGTTATCAATGTTCTTTATACTTGAGTAATATCAAACTATACACTGTTACAGTGGTGACAAGTTAATTACATAGTTATTAAGAGATAATGTGTGAGTAGTAACATAAGTTATCACGTAATTACCTTTGTTCTCAGAGGCATTGCCATGTAATTAAAGCAAGCCGGATATAATATTTTGCAGCAACTAACAGTGCTGAATTAGATATTCCTGCTGTCCTGCTCCCTCTAATAAATTTGCTCTCAGTAATTTGTGGGTCAATTTGATTTTTCAGTTCTTTGTTCATTTTCCCATCTTCCTTAGATATCTACACATTAGTGATGATTTATGTGCTCTCTAAGACTGGCCTGCTACATATATGTTTTATACCAGTTGTTACCAGGTACATGTTGCCACATGGCACATGAAACAGTCAACTTAAAAGCTGCATTTTTTTTATTACCTGCAGCTACTTTAGGTAAGAAAATAAGATATAAATTAAAAATTTGACTAATCTGAATCCTGAATTTACTAGACTCATGCCACTACCACTCCTATACTTGACTTTTATTATAAGTAGCAAATGAAAAAAAAAACACTAAAAAAACTAAAAACCTAGAATGCTAAGTACTTTAATTTATTCAATCAACCAACAGTTATTGAATGCCTACCATCACTAGGTGCTGCGCTATAGACATCAAAGGATTCAAAGAAAGATAAAAGATAGTGTTTGACCTTGAGGATTTTATAGTTTTAGAAGAGAAAGTTACATCAATGCTTTAAAAACAGTCCTGGCAGAAGTGTGCAGCATGAACTTACTAGGAAAGACTTGGCAGAGATCAAAGAAGAGTCGACGACAATGTTCTAGGAGTGTTTCTCAAAGTGTGGTCCCTGAACCAGCAACTTGCTGTCGCATCTCCTAAGCCCAATTCAGGCCTAACAAACCAGTAGCTTTGAGGACAGGGCCTACCAACGTGTCTTTTGACAAGCCCTCAGGTGATTCTGATGCATTCTCAAGTTTGAAAAACAATGTTGTAGGTGACCAGTAATAAGTTTAGCAAAGAGAATAAGCAGACTTAGTGATTTGACATGGGTGCTGATCAAAGTTAAAAACTTAAGAGCAATTCTGCCCTAACCGGTTTGGCTCAGTGGATAGAGCGTCGGCCTGCGGACTGAAGGGTCCCAGGTTCGATTCCGGACAAGGGCATGTACCTTGGTTGCGGGCACATCCCCAGTGGGGGGTGTGCAGGAGGCAGCTGATCGATGTTTCTCTCTCATCGATGTTTCAAACTCTCTATCCCTCTCCCTTCCTCTCTGTAAAAAATCAATAAAATATATTTAAAATACACACACACACAAAAAAACAACAAAAAACTTAAGAGCAATTCTGTGGCTTAAAGCTTAGGAAACTATGTGGGCAATGAAACATAGAGTATGTCCCAGGCTCAGTTCACACCAAGTGCTCTTCACCGAGATTCTAATTGCTTCTCTGTGGAGGAGCTACTTTTTACCCCACTCCACCTGCCAGTGGAGGAATAGCAGTAAAATTCTAGATAGGACAGGACAAAGGTGCTGTTGTTTGATGCACTGGATTTTCCACGGGGCATTATGGCAAGTCAAATTTATCATTATTTTTTAATTGAATTTATTGAGGTGACATTGGTTAAGATTTATACAGGTTTTAGGTATACAATTCTACAATACATCATCTGTATATTGTATTGTGTTTACTACTCAAAGTCAAGTCTTCCTTCATTTATCCCTCCTTTCCCTTCTTCTTCCTCCCCCCTCATCATTGTTTTTTCTTTGCTTAATCCCTTCACCCTTCTCACCCAGCCCCCAGTCCCCTCCCTTCTGACAGTTGTCAGTGTGTTCTCAGTATCCATGAGTCTGTTTCCACTTTGTTTGTTAGTTTATTTTGCTCATTAGATCTACAAGTAAGTGAAAACATATGTACTTGTCTTTCTCTGACTGGCTTATTTCACTTAGCACAATACTGTCCAGGTACATCTATGCTATCGCAAAGAGTAAGATTTCCTTATTCTTTTTTACAGCTGAGTAGTAGTCCATTGTGTAAATGTACCATAGCTTTTTTATCCACTCTTCTACCGATAGGCACTTGAGCTCCTTCCAAATCCTGGCTATTGTATATAATGCTGCAATGAACACAGGGGTGCATATATTCTTTCAAATTAGTGTTCTTTGGAAATATTCCCAGAAGTAGAATTGCTGGGTCATTAGAAAGTTCCATTTTTAATTTTTTGAAGTAATTCCATAATGCTTTCCACAGTGGCTGTACCAATCTGCATTCCCACGAACAGTGCCCAAGGGTTCCTTTTTCTCCTCATCCTTGCCAGCACTTGTTGTTTGTTGAATTATTGATTATAGCCATTCTGACAGGTGTGAGGTGATCTCTCATTGTGGTTTTAATTTGCATTTCTCTGATGATTAGTGATGTTGAGCATCATTTTATGTCTATTGGTCATCTGTAGGTCCCCTTTGGAAAGTGTCTATACAGGTGTTCAGGTCCTTTGCCCATTTCTTAATTGGATTATTTGTGTGTGTGTATGTTGAGTTTTATAAGTTCCTTATAAATTTTGGATAGTAAGCCTTATCAGATGTATTGGTGAATATGTTCCCCATTCATTGTGTTGTCTTTTATTGATTGTTTCTTTGTTGTGCAAAAAATTTTTAGTTTTATATAATCCCATTTGTTTATTTTGTTTGTTTCCCCTGTCTGAGGCACTATATCAGGAATAAATATTGCTATGAGAAATGTCTCAGATTTCACTGCCTATGTTTTCTTCTAGGATTTTTATGGTTTTGAGTCTAACATTTAAGTCTTTAATCCATTTTGAACTTATTCTTATGTATGGTGTAATATTTTATTGCAATCCTTTGTATTTCTTTGGTGTCAATTGTTACTTCTCCTCTTTCATTTCTGATTTTATTTACTAGTATTTGGGTCTTTTCTCTTTTTTCTTGATGAGTATGGTTTGTCAGTCTTATTTATGTTTTCAGAGAACCAGTTCTTGGTTTCATGGATCTTTTGTATTGTTTTCTTTAGACTCCATTTAATTTATTTCTGCTCTGATCTTCATTATTTCCTTACTTCTACTCACTTTGGGCTTTGTCTATTGTTCTTTTACCAGTTCCTTTAAGTGTAAAGTTAGATTGTTTATTTGTGATTTTTGTTGTTTCTTAAGGTAGGTCGGTAATGCTATGAATTTCCCTCTTAGGACTTCTTGCGGTGTGTCCCACAGATTTTTGGGTTGTTGTGTTTTCATTTTTATTTGTTTCAAGGTATCTTTTGATTTCTTCCTTGATCTCATTGTCAACCCATTCATTGTTTAGTAACATGTTATTTAGCATCCATGTCTTTGGGTGTTTTGTAGTTTTTATCTTGTGATTGATTTCCAGTTTATACCCATATGGTCACAGAAGATGCTTGATATGATTTCAATCTTCTTAAATTTATTGAGACATGTTTTGTATATGAACATGTGGTCTATTCTATAAAATGTTCATGTGCACTTGAAAAGAATATATATTCTGCTGCTTTGGGGTGAAATGCTCTGAAAATATTAAATCCATCTGATTGAGTGTATCACTTAAGGCCACCGTTCCCTTGTTGGTTTTGTCTGGAAGATCTATCCATTGATGTCAATGGGTGTTAAAACCCCCTACTATGACGTATTACTGTCAATCTGTCCCTTTATGTACATCAAGATTTGCTTTACATATTTAGGTGCTCCTATGTTGGGTGCATAAATGTTTACAGGGTTATATCCTCTTGTTGGATCAATCCCTTTATCATTATGCAGTATCCTTCTTTGTCTTGTACTAAAGACTTGGTTTTAAAGTATATTTTGTCAAATATAAGTATTGCTACCACAGCTCTTCTTTCATTTCTATTTGCATGAAATATCTTTTTCTATCCCATCACTTTTAGTTTCTGTGTATCTTTCGTTCTGATATGGGTTTCTCGTAGATAGCATATATATATGGATCTTGATTTTTTTAAAATATATTTTTATTGATTTCAGAGAGGAAGGGAAAGGGAGAGAGAGAGATAGAAACATCAATGATGAGAGAAAAATCATTGACCACCTGCCTCCTGCACGCCCCACACCAGGGATCAAGCCCACATCTGGGGCATCTAACTGTGCCCTCCTGGTTCACAGGTTGATACTCAACCACTGAGCCATGCCAGCCATGGGTCTTGCTTTCTTAACCATTCAGCTACCTTATGTCTTTTGATTGGAGCATTTAAGCCATTTACCTTTAAAGTGATTATTGATAAGCACATATTAATTGCCATTTTGTTCTTTTAACTATATTCCTGCTTTTCTCCTTTTACTTCTTAAATCAGGCCCTTTAAAATTTCTTATAATACTGGTTTGGTGGTAACAAACTCTTTTAGCTTTTTCTTGTCTGCAAAGCTCTTTATTTCTCCCTCAATTTTATATGATAGCCTTGCTGGGTAAAGTAGTCTTGGTTGTAGGTCCTTGCTTTTCATCACTTTGCATATTTCATGCCAATTCCTTCTGGCCTGAAATGTTTCTGTCGAGAAATCTGCTGACAGTTTTATGAGAGCTCATTTGTAGGTAACTTACTGCTTTTCTCTTGCTGCTTTTAAGAGTCTCTGTCTTTAATTTTTGCCATTTTAATTATGATGTGTCTTGGTGTAGGTCTCTTTGGGTTCCTCTTGTTTGGAACTCTCTGCACCTCCTGGACTTATATGTATGTTTCCTTCACTGGATTAGGAAAGTTTTTGGTCATTATTTCTTCAAATAGGTTCTTAATCCCTGGCTCTTTCTCTTCTCCTTCTTGTATCCCTATGATATGGATATTGTTATGCTTCATGTTGTCCCAAAGTTCCCTTTCACAATCCACATTTAAAAAAAATGTTTTTATTGATTTTAGAGAGAAGAAGGGAGAAGGAGAGATAGAAACATCTATGAGAGAGAAACATTGATTGCTGTCTCCTTCAAACCCCCTACCTGTAACTTGGGCATGTGCCCTGACTGCAAATCGAACCGGTGACCTCGTGTTGCATGGGATGATGCTCAACCAACTGAGCCACACCTACCAGGCTCCCCATTCTTTTAAATTCTTATCTCTTTTTGCTTCTCTGATTGGGTGTTTTTCCTACCTGTCTTCCAAATTGCTGACTTGATCTTCTGCTTCATCCAACCTACTTTTTATTCCTTCCAGTGTATTTTTGATATCAGATAGGGTATTCTTCATTTCTGACTGGTTCGTTTTCATGCTGTTGTAGTTCTCACTATGTTCCAGTCATCTTTATAATTACTACTTTGACCTCTATATCTGATAAATTACTCTTGGCAAACTAAATTTAAAGATCCACTGGATAACCAATGTATTCTGTGAAATATTGATTGGAGCCTCTGACCTGTTTGCCACTGTTTATTACAGTAGAAACTGATGTTCAGTATTACGATACTGAGAATTAGTTTTCAATTTTTACTACAGGTACTTAGGACAATGGATATTAGATGCTACCTCCTTTCCTAAGATGTGTTCTCCCCATATTTATCTCTATTTTAAGTAACAGTAAGAAAAAGGTAGCTGTGATCAGTTGTTTCTCTGTCACTGGATTAGTCACATATACATGCTAGCATGGATTAATTTTAAATCAAATGACTTGATACTAAAGTATGGCCTACCCTGCAATTTCCTGACTCACTTCATTCTTTTTGATAAAATCCTTCAAAAACCACTTTCTTAGATATACTGACTAGAATGGTTTTTATTTAATGGTAGGGGCAAATTTGTTTGCAGCTGGTAATGTGATTTATTTATTCATCCATATGCCTGACATTTACTCAGTAGCAACTCTATGCCAGGCACCATGTTGGGTTCTGGGGATACACTAGTGATTAAGACACATACTACTCTCTTGAAGCTTATATTTTAATTGGGGAGATAAAAACACATAATAAATTAGTAATTAAAATAATAAGATAATTCCAGAGAGTATTAAGTGCTATTAAGGAAAAAGACTATATGTAGCAGTAGAGAATAATAGTGAAAGGATCCATGTTATTTAGGATGATTAGAGAAGAGGTAACTTTTAAGTTGAGGCTAGAGAAAGAGATAGCCATGTAAAGAGTAGATGGAGAACATTCTAGGCAAAGGGAACTCTGTGTGTAAAAGTATCTAAGGCCTGAAAGAAGATCAGTATAGCCAGAGGACCCAAGCAAAGGTAGAGTGGCATGAAATGCACTTGTAAGGATAGAAGGCCATATAGATCCTCTTAGGCCACAATAGGAGCTTAGATTTTTAGTCTAAGTGCAACTATAAGCCACTGAAAGATTGTTAGCTGGGGGGGAGCGGGGGGAAATGAAATAATTCAAGAGAAAGTAAAGTATGGAGATCAGCTAGGAAGCTATTGTAGTAAGTAGAAAACAGGCCTGAGCTAAAGTCCTGGCAAGAAAGTAGATGAATTAGACCTTAAAATTGAATCAAAAGAACTCACTGAAGACTGAACAGAGGAAAAGGAAGCCATCAAGAATGACTCCTAGGTTTCTAGCTTGAGATTTAGGGTGTTTGATGTTCTGTGTATTGTGTCATGCTGCAGGGAACATTTAAAAAGGGCTTAGACATGGCATGAAAACATACATGTTTGTAGAGCCCAGCCATCAAATACTCTTTTGAGAAATAATTACTTCACCTCCAGTATTGCTGAGGAGTCAGTAGATGTGTTTTGTCCTATAAATAAACCTTTATTACTAATTGGACCAAAGGGAAGGCATCTGACCCAAGAGCAAACAACTTAAAGTTCTTCCAGGATCCTACTTAATAATTAAGCTAGCCTAGTATTCTCTTTCAGGAGCCAGAATGGAAAGCAAAGACCAGGAAACTGATTGTGAAGTAGGAAGAAGCAGACATGCAATGCAGCTGAGTAACATTAATGTGTAAGTACTGGAATGAAAATCCATGAATGTCTGCTGTTGGGGTCTCTAGAACTGATTCCAATCTAGAATTACCATATGTCTCCACTCTCAGTGAAAACTTGTTTAGTTGGCTGTTGTTTGAGATTTCTTTTATAATAATGAATCCTTACTATGAAACATTATTTCATTTAACTTGCATAATAACCCAAATGAGGTAGGTACTCATTACCCTCATTTTTACTTAAATAAATGTTTTTATTGATTTCAGAGAGAGGAGAGAGAGACAGAGGCATAGAAACATCAATGATGAGAGAATCATTGATTGGCTGCCTCCTGAATGCCCCCTACTGGGGATCGAGTCCACAACGTGGGCATGTGCCCTGACTGGGAATCGAGTTGTGACTTTCTGGTTCATGGGTTGATGATCAACCAGAACCACACAGGCTAGGCATCCTCATTTTTATAGGTGAGGAAACTGAGGCTTAGAGATGTTAATGGTCCATAGTCCCACAACTAGTTAATGATAGTACCATGACTTTTGACCCACTGTCTCCCTTAATGCTTTGTGCTTCCTTAAAAACAAAAAATCCTTATAAGCTAGATGAAATGGGTTTCTGTTCCTTTTGACCAAAGGAGTCAGATGAAAAGTCTCTTAAAGCCAAAGCATGACTGCCCTACTATATTTTACCCTGCCTTCCATGCCAATAGCTCCTTCACATATTTGTCATTCTTAAGAAAATTGAAGAGAACAAAATAAATGATTGTATTGTGGGGGATTTTGAAATGTGCATATAAAAACAGTATGATGTCTATATATATAAAAGCCTAAGCGACCATTCAACCAGTAGCTATGACGTGCATTGACCACCAGGGGGCAGATGCTCAATGCAGAGGCATGGGAACATGGCACAGACTGATGAATCTCAGAGGGAAGCGGGGAGGGTGGGAAGAGATTAACCAAAGATCTTATATGCATACTAGGGGCCCAGTGCAGGGATTCATGCACCAGTGGGTGCCTCGGCCTGGCCTGCGGGGATTGGGCCAAAACCGGCTCTCTGACATCCTCTGAGGGGTCCCGGATTGCAAGAGGGTGCAGGCCAGGCCAAGGGACCCCACCGCTGCATAAATTCGTGCACTGGGCCTCTAGTATTATAATAATACATCCATATCCTTTCTTTTACCTCTGACTGTCTTTGAATATTTTAATATAGAATAAAGATCCAAATACTACTGTGAAAAAAACAGTTTCCTCCTTTACTTGCTGAAAAATTAAAAGAAAAAGCTCTGGTGGTTCCCTCTTACATAACAAAATTTTACAACTTGCTTGGCTTACATGACATTTGAAAGGCAAAGAAAACCCTCCAATATCTTTCACTGTCCTTTTTAACAGAGTCTGTTACTCATAGGCTGTAGAACTGGTCATCCCTCAGATATCGTTATTTTTATTAGTTATTAAGGCAGGGGCTGGGGCAGTAGTGCAAGAAGGCAAAAGTTTACTGTAAGGCACTGAATAAATATTGTTTACAAGGTTATATTCTTGATTTTAGTCCTAGGTTTCACTTAACTTTGAGAAGATATGAGAAGACTAATTTAAATATAATGATCACACTTATTTTTAATAAATTTTCAGTTTTGCGTTCATCATCATGCGTTTTTCTAGCCATTTGCAAGAGGGCAGATAGTGTTTATTTGAATACCTTTCGTCAAGGTCATTAGCGAAGTCAGTTTCTGTAGAAGGTGAGCAACTCACCTTGTCCGAACCCTTATCTTTTGCACAGCTGTGCATTCACTTTTATCTTTACTATGACGACTAATTTATAGCAGGATAGAGTATTTTAGATTCTTCTTTAATGAAGGAAGGTATTTAAAAACAAGGGTGGCAGTGACACTTTTATGTGTTTGGATCATGTTGTATTACAAAAATATTTAAGTTTAATAAAGATGCTAACCAGCCCTGGCTGGGTGGCTCAGCTGATTAGAATGTCATCCGATACACCAAAAGGTTTTGGGTTAGATTCTGGTCAGAGCACATACCTAGCTGTTGTGGGTTCGATTCCCCGCTGGGGCATGTTTTGGAGGCAACTGATCGATGTTTCTCTCTCACATCGATGTTTCTCTCTCTCTTTCAAAATTTATAAAAACACATCTTCAGATAAGAATTAAAAAAGAAAAAAGATGTTTACCAGATTTTTTTTCTACAAAGACGTGTTTTAAATATTTTATAATTGCTTTACTACTTCCCTGAAATTGATTTTTCAGAAAAAGCATGTACTGCTGCTGGTACGAGTACAAGATCACCGTCTCTTTACCTGGTGTTTTAGTGTTGGCCTAATTACTGAGTGAGAGTCTGAAAAGCCTTTACCCATAAATTCATATACTTAACAAGTCACAACCTTGAAATCTTGCTCTACCTGAAAGCACCATTAAAAGTGCTTGACTATTATAACTAGAGGAAATTTTTAATAAAAGCTAATTAAGCTACAAAACTCCCAAGTGGTTAACTGATTTTAGGGGCTAAATTTCTGGTACTTCTAATTATCCCTGATGGCTTTACTTAGTGTTTCACAACCATGACAGATGACAGTGAAAAACTGCAGCGAAATTCATCCACCCTGACACTGCTAACCACCGGCTTCTCCCTCTCCGAGTAAAATCAATACTCTGTTTGAGTAAACACGTTTACAGCTTTATTAGGATGTCTTGCTTGTTCTGTAACAGCTACTTGAAGCTGTGGTAACAAATCGACTCAACTCAGTTAAACCTAGAGAGCTGGGTAAGAGGCCCATCGATAAGGTTGTTATAAAAATAAACTGCAGGAGATCAGAAAGCTGGAGCAAACAGTCTGGTAAATGTCAATATTTTCCCTTACAGAGGATGACAAAAACAGTGAGATCATGTGCAAAGTCTTTTTTCCTCTTAAAAATGTTTCTTGTTTCACTGGATAAAGCATTTCTACTTTTTGTGCACAATTCTTCTGAGTTAAATTTTTGCTTCCTAATTCCCATGTGCATCTGGAACAGGAAGCTGGTGTAAATACTTGCTATGTTTCCTGCCATTTCAGATTATTTTCCTTCATATTTAGAGGCTTATGTTGGTCTTCACTGACTTTATAAAATGACCTATTCAAATTATCTGGAATGCTTGGGGTGGTTCAATCTTACCTGCTTTTATTAATGAAACAAAACATTTTGTCATCTGCAGTGGGAGGTCATTTCAATGCAGTGTTCACTCTTGCTATAATAGCTGTGAGACCTGATGTTGTATCTTCCAAATTCGCCTTCCATACTGAAGCATTTTACAAGGGCAAACTGTTAGCTTCGGACAGGCTGCACAACCTCTTGACTAGTGGTAGTACATAAAAATACCTGCTACCTATTAGGAGCAAACCTCCATGGTGTCTATAGCTCTACCAAATAAGAACTCATATACCCTCTTTTAGATGTTCACAGGTTGCTCAAAGAACTAACATCTGGCAGGAAATTCCCACTTCAATTTGGCTAGCTTAGACTACCCAGATGTGACAAAGTAATGGTCTCACCTCCACTCCCCCTGCTGAAAAGTTCTCAGATGTAAACTTGTTTTTCACATCCTATGTAGTCTAGTTAGTAAAACTTTGTTTTGTTTTGTTTCATATTGACTACCAACAAGTCATGAATTTCAAGTAACAACTCATGACCCATATGTTAAACAACACAGATTTTTCTGGAAAAAGGAAATCAACAAACATTAAATTCTGAGATAACTTAAAAAGCTACTGTGCCTGCCAGGGTAAGGTCTGACCTAGCAGGCATTTGCATAATGAAAACCAAAGCCTAAGTGGTGTCAGATGGTGCAGTGACTGACATGGACAGGAAGTCAATTCAGAGCAAAGGTTCCTCTGCAATAACAGCTCAGCCCAACACACCTCCCACACAAAGTGAGCGACTGGGCCACACGGTGTAATGTACGAGTGTAGGTAGGTGCTCAGTGCGATAACTATGAGGATAACTTATTTCCTCTTTCTGGGGTTGAAAATGGAAACCTGTGAATTAAAAAAAAAAATCAAAGAATCTTTTAAATGCCCCTAATTCAGGAAAGAAGCTCTTGCAGAGTATCCATAAGCACGGTTTTACTCATAGAGATAAGGTTTCCTTCCACGCCAACTCCTTCCAAAATACTGCTGTAAAGATCATTCCTCCTTGTGGAACAAAAATGTACAAGATCAGGTTAGCATTCTGATTTTAAACCTAATGTGTGATCTCTTGAAGTGGTTCCCAAAATAAAATTTTAGCATATGCTTCTGTTTATTGTTAAAGCAAAACATCTTGGATACCCACATGTCAAGAAAAACTACATCAAAGGCTTCTATCCATTTGGGATATTGACTCTTGACTTATATAATTCCAAGAGGCCTATATAAAAGACTGCTTAACTGACAACCTTCATTTGGGTTATGAACATGTGTAATTACTGGCTCATGAATTAATGAGCCGGGAGATCTGGCTTCTCCTATGGAGTATTTGCCATTGGCTCTCATTCTTTGGGCCTCGTTTTCCTCATCTATCAAATGGGGCTTTTTAACAGAGCGTGGTTTCATGCCTAACATTAACCCATCCCAGGAGTCGCTTCATGAGCCATCAAATAAAATGTGGATACGGCCATATGGGGATTTGTTTAATCTCATTTCATGCTGATTCAGATAAGACCTCATTTGAACACAGTTTCATTACTGAAAACAGTTTGAAAACGTGAAAAACTGAAAATATGATCTTTAAAAATACTCACTTTCGGCACTGACATTTTAAGCAATATGTTAAAGACCCATCGATACAAAGTCTTAGCTGCTGGATAAAGGAGATGATAGTAAGCTTATTTATGTGAGCTTATTTATGTCTTAATTCATTAGCAAGATAACAAATTTTGTTAATATTTACCTCAATTCAAAAGCCTGTACTTTATCAACTGACAACTCCTGACAGCAGGGTGGTTCTAAAATTTTAAGAGCATTTGATGACAGAAACTGATTTTAATTTGTCATCTATTTCATGGGCTGGAAATATACACATCTTAACTCTATAAAATGTCAATGATAGCTGTATAATTAAAGGCAAAATAAATTAAGAGCCTGTGTTTACGCCCCATATTTGGGAATTCATATATCTGAAGTGAAAATAGGTATGAATTTAGTAATCGTGTTGCTAATTTTCATTTGTTTTATTTAGACCTCTGTTGATAGCAAGCAGCCTTACAACATCAGAAGTTACATCTCATACAAATTTTTATGTAGTTTTGAAAATTGTTTCTAATGACTACTTATCATGGCTAAGACTCTGCTAGGTCCCAAGGTTGGCAAGGCTATGCATCAGCATTACCAACATGAGATTTTATTTTTTGATTACATGAATTACAAAGCCAATAAAGATATACTATAACAAATATTTATTTATTTTTTAAATATATTTTATTGATTATTCACAGAGAGGAAGGGACTGGGATAGAGAGTTAGAAACACTGATGAGAGAGAAACATCGATCAGCTGCCTCCTGCACACCCCCAACTGGGGATGTGACCGCAACCAAGGTACATGCCCTTGACCGGAATCGAACCTGGGACCTTTTAGTCCACAGGCCGACGCTCTATCCACTGAGCCAAACCGGTTAGGGCTACTATAACAAATTTAAACATCACTTAGACAAAATTAAACTTGAATACATTTAGCTTTATGAAAACTTACTATATTGCTACCTATTTTCATTTCGCTATTAATGATTGATTAAATTTGTTAGGTCAGAGATTGGTACCAGTCTACACACTAGTGTTTAAAAAACCACTTTGGCTATTTCAATATACTAATGGAATGCAGTAACAAAATGATTAGGGGTAAGAACTCTTGGGTCAAACTTTGAGTTTGAATCCTGGCTTTCACTGTGACCTTGGGCAAATTACTTGATCTTCAAACCTCTGAGACCAGAGGAACTGTCCAGCTGAGCCTAGGCCCAGATGCCAATCCCAGATTTGTGAAGCTAAATAAACAGTTGTTGTTTTAGATTAAGTTTTTGGGGGTGCTGATATGCAGCAAAAGCTAATTGATACATGTTGTATGAATCAGACAGATATGGTAGGTAAAACTGACTCAATCCATATAATAGCAACTGGGATCACTATTGGATTATAATTAGTTCCATTTGACTTACAAATATTCTAGGCCAGAAAACTGATGCACACATATTTTGTCATGTCTAAGAAAGTTAACTTCAGAAATTTTGCTTATGACATTTCCTCTGGCCCTCTGCAAATAAATAAAATTTTATAAATATCAACACTGTTTTCTTAGAATAAACTTTCAAAATTATATTCAAATATAGGAACATAAGGTTCATATTTGAGCTTGGGGGTTTGATAACCTAGTGTCTCTGTCTTATCCAAATCTCCAGAAGATAAAGTCCTTTGGATTCCATTACCTGTTTATAACTGCATCTAGATGGAGGCCACCCAGGGTACTAGATCTCTGAGAGAACATTTCATGCTTGTGAGATATTCCAGACTTCACCCTAAAATCATCCTGTATTCCAGGTGAATCAATGTTATTTCTCTTTTCTGTCATGGCTTGGGAATCAACTGTGCCTCTTTTAACTAATATGGGCTTAAGTACTCTTAGGCAGGGTTCTTGAAATGTGGTTCTCCTCCTACGTCAGCTTATCTACATCTCTGAGTGTGTAACACTAGAGTAGCCTATCATAAAGTGTCCTGTGACTGTGCAAGGTGTGAGCCCCCATTCCCTTTCCCCCTGCATGAACTTGAGCTACTGTCTGTGGTAAATTTCATATTCCTAATGACCAATTCAATTCTATACTTCATTTGATGGTTTTAAGGAAAAGTGCTGCTTAAGAAATAAAACACCAAGATGTCCTACTAGAGTTAAAAGATGAAAGGTTATTGTGGCTCTGGGTGGGGTAGGGGTGTGCAGATCTAACCTCAGTTATCAGCAGGTAAGTTCTCTACATACAGTGGGCCATATCAAGGTTTTGGTTTTTTAAGCAAAGAAGTGTGAGAAATGATATATTTAATTTTCTACTCTTCTGAGTCTAACAGCAAAGGAAGAAGGTGGTGCAGAAAAATAAATCATAAGAATTCTGCATCACTTCTTTGCATAGCGCAATGAAGCAGCAATTACGAAGAATGGGAAAGTAAGCTAAAAGTGTTTGGGAACAAACAAAGTGAGAATAGGAAATATGAAGATAATTTAAAGAATCTCAATGGCTGCCAGAAGTATAGGCAGGTGCTACATGGAAAGGAAATAGCATCCCTGTTCTGGAAACTTAAATCTTTTTTTCCTTTTTTAACCAAAATTCTTTTCTGAACATTAATTAGAAAGTGAAATTAGTGCTCCCTTTTATTAGATGGGAAATAGAATAATTACTTACATTGTGATTGCTATGTGGCTTTAAGAGTCATATGCATATTGTAGGTAATATCTTTAGGGTAATATACTTTCTCTGCTAAAGTTATGAGAAATTTAAAAATAAAAAGTATTAGAGGCAGCACAGTTACCTGACCATCCTTCAAAATACTAAACTGTGCTAAGCTATGTAGGGCTCTTAACCACATTTAATGAAGCTTTAAAAAACCCCACACATTTCTATTGATTTCAGAGAGGAAGGGAGAGGAGAGAGAGATAGAAACATCAATGATGAGAGAGAATCATTGATCAGCTGCCTCCTGCATGCCTGGTACTGGGGATCGAGCCTGTAATCTGGCCATGTGCCCTGACCGGGAATTGAACCGTGACCTCCTGGTTCATAGGCTGATGCTCAACCACTGAGCAACACTAGCAGGGCTAATGAAGCTTTTTTAATTCTAAGAATGTTGGTCCTTAGGTAAGGTCTCTAGTCATTTTTCTGAGTTATATCTATGTGCCTGGCAAAGGCATACTCATTTTTAGTCTAAAGATAATTTGTAGGTCTAGACCATATTTTTACAACTGCCATAAAATATTCGACTAAATCATTAGATTAACATAAGTTCATATTGACAGCCTACTGGAAACATATTGTTAGGTCTCCTTTCATGTACTTGTTATGATTTTTTCCCTCAGTTTCACTTACTGGGAAGACACGGGGGAAGAGATTTCATCAGGAACAATGACAGTGCCTGTCACAAAATGTTCTCAATGTTTCCATTTGTTACTATGGCAGTGACAAAGAGGGTTCCAAATGAAAGGGCAGACCTGCTGTGACTAAGCGCAACAGGACAACGGGAAGAAATTTCCTCCTGACCTGGGAAATTAGGAAATCGTACTTAGAGATTATAGAATTGTCTCCATTTC
The DNA here is from genome assembly GCF_000412655.1 of Myotis brandtii. Taxonomy (NCBI): domain Eukaryota; kingdom Metazoa; phylum Chordata; class Mammalia; order Chiroptera; family Vespertilionidae; genus Myotis; species Myotis brandtii. Next base: position 3,706,778 of record NW_005357076.1, read on the forward strand.
CAAGGGTACAATTGTAGCACTTGGGCTTTTGAGGGAGAATGTGAAAAGGGTAGTTCCATGAGAGCTGGCTAGTGACAAATAAAGGGCAAATGTGACAAAGTGCTTCAGAACCCCAAATAGATAGAACAAGGAGGTGTGCTTGTAGAGGCTGAAGGATTTGTCACTGTCACTAAACCCTTGAGATGGAACTATGAATTCAACTTATATACATTTGGGGTATTCATTTTTAAATTATACATGAAAACCTATGATGTAGCCATATATATTTTATGTGGCTAATAGGAACACATGGTACTCTGGTACTGAGATATGTAATTAGCACAAGGTAGGTGAGGGGATGCTTTATCTAAGAAGTTAAATTTGAGAATGATATATTGTTATGCAAAGTCACAAAAGACAGAAACACTCTTAAGCCAGCAAAAATTGAAAGTAATAGGAGCATATATTAACTATCTAAAGATGGAATGTGTCACTCAGAAAGGAGATCTATATATATAAAAGGCTAATATGCAATGTGTCCCCTCAGGAGTTCGACCAGGAGACCAGGAGTTTGATTGCTTGCTATGACGTGTGCTGACCACCAGGGGGCAGCACAGAACATGGCGGGCAACCAGTGTCGGTGGGGCGCTGAGGGAGCGAGGGAAGGAGGAGGCAGGGAGGCAGGGAATCTGATCGGCCCTGATCTCTGGCCAGGCCTAGGGACCCTACCTGCGCATGAATTTCATGCACTGGGCTTCTAGTATAATAATAATCAGGCAAGAAAACAAAGAAAAAGGAACTACACAGTAAATGTAAAACTTGTCATTGCCTCTCCATTCATTTGCAAGGTAGAGGAGTTTGCTCCCACGGCTGGATTATTTCAAATCCTAGCAGAAAGGAGTTCCTTGGTGTAGAGATGGGAGTAGGGGTTTTTAGCCAATGGATTTTTCTGTATTTTAAACTAACAATACCTCCTTTATTGTAAGATGGATGTATTGGCCTGGTGCTACTAAACAGATGATTCATATAACTTCTTATATGCTGACCAAGCAAGTTTATGATCTGGCTTTCTGGATCTCTGTAGTGCAATCAATTCTATTGCTTAGGAAAAGCTCCTGGTTCAAACTCACCAGGGACTACAGTCCTTCGATTCCCTACCCTTTCTCCTCTCTTTTTTGCAACAATCTTACCCTACAGTCCTGAGAATCCCATCAGATAACAAAAGCTCCTGTTCAATAAATAAAGTCATCTATTCAGATGAGAGGAAGTTTCTCTCTGGCAAAACCAGCTTTTGTTAGTAGGGCTGGTCTGTGGTGCTCTATCCTAATGAGATGTCCCTAAAAGTGCAGTGAGTAAGAGCACTGCCTCTGGGGCCAGATGCCTGGTGTGAATCCTGATTCTGCTACTTTCTAGCTATGAGACTTTAGGCAAGTTACCTAACCCCTATATGTCTCAGTTTTCTCATCAATAAAATGAACTGCCAGGAGCTTTTATGAACATTATATGAGTTAATATATGTAAAGTGCTTAAGGTATGAATTGGCTCATAGATGCTATATAAATTTATCTATTGCTATACAGCTTGACTTACATAGAGTGTGCTGAACATGTTGACATAAGTATTCCATTGCCAAAATGACAGCATATTCATCTCATTGCATGACTCAGTCTTTCAAGATCTCATTATCATGGGAACTGATCAGAGTAGAGTTAAAGGGAGAAAAAATGGCTCCCTAATTGAGGAACCAGCAGTAGTACCAGCCTGCCTTCTTCTTTGTCTGTACTGATTCCAGCAATGTGTAGTGAAATGCAGTGTTTGGATCCAGGGTATGATGAAAGTGAATAGAGTGAGGAAGCTGTCATGTCTTTAAAAGGGGTTAGCAAACTACAGACTGAAGGCCAAATCCAGCCTGTGGCCGGTTTTTGTACAGCTAAGGAAGGTTTTTACATTTTAGTGTAAAAAGAAAAAAAGAAAACAGAAAATAAGCAATCAAGCAAACAGAACAAGAAAACTATGCAACGCAGCCTGTATATGGCTTGCAAAGCCTAAAATTTTCACTATGTGGTCCTTTACAAAAAGTTCCGCACTCTTCCCTCTTTATTTACCTCACTGTACCCTGACAGTAAATATATAATGAAGCTAGGCAAGTAGAATAAGATAAAAAAGAGGCTGAAAATCCTTAACAAAGAACCCAAGTGCTTTGCTGAGGCAGTCCATGCATCACCTTAAGCACAATACAAATGGGGAGCTAGCTGTTCTGCATCAGTATCCTAAGAATGATTTCTCTCTCCCTCAAAAAGTCTCTGTTCTTCCCTACTACTGGAAGCACTACAGGTAACCAGGGGTCTGGAAGGGAATCTGGTGTTGCAGAGCCAGATAGCCCAGAGCCCCATTAGGTTACCATCATTTACCCTCCGAAATATAAAAATAGAGAACACTTAAAGTTTTAAATATTTTACTTAAAAAGGCTACATGGAGACAAGTTTAAAAGTTTCTGTACTAAGATTCCTGTTTTAAGCAATTTCTAACCAGGAAATCAATAGTGTTTCCTTAATGTGTTACAGAAGTTGGCCCAATTCTGGATGAGATATTTTTAGCCTGCATGGAGTTACAGCTCTGAAGCAGTATGGAATAGAAAAAAATAGCTGCAAAATACTCTAATCAATGATGAAGCCTTTCAAAGCAAAGAAAAGAGCATGGGGCATGCTACCAGTCTAATGGTTAACTGCTCATTTAAGACTAAGCATGAATAGCTTCAAAGAAGAAAATATGAAATATTTATGGTGCTACAAAAGACCATTAAAATACATACATACATACATATATATGTATTTTGAACGATACTGAGTTAAAACCACCACACAATCTTAAATGTTTACCATGATTCAAATTATTTTTCAAGAGAAGAAGGACAATGGTCAGCTCCATTTGCCTTTTTTTTCCTTGTCATGCTTGATGGTATGAGAAGTAAACAGATCAGGAGGCACTCTTGTGGGTTATCATTCTAAAATCTACAGCTTTACACACACCATAACCTAGCTTACCTACACTTAACTAGAAGGAGTTTAGATGTATCAAAAGAACCTTTGAACCAGATTTTAGATCAATCTAAGTAATGAAGCCAAGAATCTCCTAATTATCTTGATCTTGTTTTTGAGTACTCATTTCAAAAATAATATGGTCTTTATAAATGGTCTTTATAAATGGTCCCAGTTCTTGCTAAGCCTGAACCAGACAAATATTTAACTCTTCCTAATAAGATAAACATCCAACTATTATGTTAGAAACACATGTTAACCAAATAATATAATCCTTAGCTATTAGCAGCATACTGTTTAATATTTATCACAATTTGTCTTAAAGAACAACAATGTGTTAACATTTAAGCCCAAAGGGCTATGAATACACTACACACTGTACTTGATGCAGCTTGTTTGTGCAATATTCTGACAGACACAATTAATCTTGTGAAAATGACTAGGGGATAGCACAATAGTAAATTATATTTAAGTCAAAAATACATATTTTCCCTGTAGTAAAATACCTTCTTAATACTTACAGTGATAGTAGCATATGGAAAGAACATTAGGAGTTAATTATTTAAAAGAAGAAATTAAAAGCTATTAAATTCATAAATCTTGGCTATCTGGTAGAGACAAGGGTTAAGGAAATGTTTAACTTATAAGTATAAAATAAATGAGTCGGTACCTCCAACAAATGCATCTCCGGCTCCATTGGTATCAATAATTTCTTCCTGGTCCTGATCCAAGACAGCAAAAGCGGTGACTTCACTTTCTGCAATTAGAGCCAGAGAAAGGCAGACTGACTTCTCTTTGTAATACTCAATATACAAACTCACCCATTAGAGCTGAAGCTCCTTCATCATTCATCTTTCAAAGAGACATGAGCTCCAGGCTGTATGTGAGCACTCAGGAACCAAGGTGCAAAGGCATCTGTAAGCAGGGCTTTTTGGGTAATTTTTAGCATACAGATGGATTTTTGTTCAGAGTTATACCTAGGTGGTTCATTTTTGGGGGAACGACTGTATGTGGTAACAGTACCTTTATGGACAGTGCAAATTCTTGAACAGAAACGATAAGCTAAAGGAAGTGTTTATAAGGACTGGATCATGGATCTCTAATAAAGCTTCAAGCTTGACTGCATTCTGGGAAGTGAAATCCTGGATACAGTAAAGGGCTATAAATTTTAAAAGTAGAAATAATGATTCCTCTTGGGTGTTTCTTTACAGAAAATCACAACAGCACAATAAAAATGCAACTATTATTCTATTATAATACTTCATGCCAAGGTCAAGGGTTACTGATTTTTTTTTTTTTGGCTTATTACAATAACCTAACCTGGTTATGCTTTAGTATGGAGTCACTATTTCCTTTAAACTATATGTCAACTAGCAAAAGGGAAAGCTGCCACTGAATGTATGGGCAGAACAACTCAATGGGTTCCCTCTCTCTTTTTTTAATCCTCACCCAAGGATATGTTTATTGGTTTTAGAGAGAGAGGGAAAGAGAAACATTGAGATGAGAGAAATATCAATCAGTTACCTCCTGTATGTGGCCTGACTGGGGATCAAACCTGCACCATGGGTTTGTACCCTGACCAAAATCGAACCCGCAACCTTTTTGGTGTATAGGACAATGAACCAACCAACTGAGCCACCAGGACACAATGGGCTCTTGTCTCACAGCAGTCTGGACCAGGGCTTGGTTGATTTGACTACAGAGTAACCTAATACAGTACTTTAAACTTGGCACATGACAATGGAATGAAGTTATTTGTGATGAAATCTGGCCCAGAGGACATCTGCAAAAGATTGTATAGTGCTCTTTATTGGGGGCTGGAACTTCTGAAATCACAAATTTGCATCCCTATGGGGACAATGTGGTCAAAGACTTGTAAACTTCAGTCTCACCTAAGATCAAGAGAGAAGGGAAAAGGAGATCTTGAGAACCTTAAGGTCTTAGTAAAGAACTTAAAATCACAAACAAACAAACACCATGTTCTGTCTGCCTTCTGGTACCTGAAGCTAATAAATACTTTCAATAATAGGTAAACATAGATTTGAAAATGCAAAAAAAGATCCTCTTGGAAAGACTGATAGTCAAGAAGGGCTCATTCACTTAGTGGTCCCTTTTGACCACATGGCTGTAGGTGCTAAGAAGACCCCATACCAGAAGCATCTACTTAAACTCTGAATAACTAACTTTCCACACGCTGTAACACCAGAACCTACATGGCAGTTAACAAGATTTTGATTAATTGGAAGTTAAGGCATAGTTACCTAGGATTAAAATTCTAGGGAGCATGCAGGACATACTGTTACACAGGGAAAAAAAGATGTAAGCAGACTTTATTGAAATAATTAGGAAAGGGCTAAGTCTGATTTAGGAAAAGGTCTGTACCATAAATATTTATAAAGAAATCTAGTTTTATTACTTCCAAGTACAAGTCATACTATAAAGGGAATTAACAACTATAAACTAAGAACAAACAAGCACTAAATAAGTAAAACGAGCTAAGTTAATAACACCATTGCCATTTATAATAGGGTTACATTACATAATAATATAACATGTCTATAAAACATTTTAGGTAATATAAGAATTAATTACTGGATTACAGATTTGAAAATAATTATATATAAATGGTAAGTAAGCCACAATTAGACATAACTCCTCGAGTTCTTTGTTTGAAAAAGTTATTGCTTTTTGGTTGGATAAATCCTTACTTCTGAATAGAACCTAATTCCCAAAAGAGATTATTTTGAACTTTGTTCTTAGAATCATGACTTCTTGGTCTAAACCACTGAAAGTTCTGAGTGCAGTGTTACTATGCGGGTTTTCCTGGATGTATGTGAAGAACCTTGAGATGCTTTATTTTCACGGATCATATGAAGTTCAATTTCCTGAAACGTAAGGTAGAATTATTTTCTTCCTTTATTAATACAAGCTAATATAAGAATATCAAGAATGTAAAAGAGATGTCCTAAATCAGTATAGACACAGTCCACTCTCTATTATTCTGTATCTGGAGAGTGATATTATGAGAACTCCTTTCAAAATAATGACCATGAACATTTGCAAGATCCTAAAATGTGTTGTAAATAATTAAAAAAAGGATTAAACAATGTTCAATAATATACTTTAAAAATATATTTCTATTGATTTCAGAGAGGAAGGGAGAGGGAAAAAGAGATAGAAATATCAATGATGAGAGAGAATCATGGATTACTTGCTGCCCACACGCCCCACGACTGGGGAGCGAGCCCACAAAGTGGGCTTGTGCCCCGACCGCAAATCGCATCGTGACCTTCTGGTTCATAGGTTGATACTCAACCACTGAGCCATGCCAGCTAGGCAAATGTTCAACAATATTTAAGTTCAATTATATTTTTGGTACATTCTTATTTTTTTTGAAATGTGGTGAGTGGGTTTACAGGGCTATCAAAAAAGAACCTCACACAATTAACCAAATAGTATTCATGAGCATGACCTATTCCATAGCCTTCTAGACAATTTACTATATAAGCATATGAAGTACCTCACTAAATCTTAAGACACACTGATAGGAATGGGCATTAGTCAGTCAATGAGGCCCAGGTCTCTCATTAGGACTTAGCTTCTTAGGTATTACTAGTAAATGGGCCTGAAATAGCTGTGGGATCAAGTAGCAAAATTATCTTTTTGTCCTAATTATAGAAAAATGACAGTTTTGATGAAGTACTTCTACTTGAGAGATTAAGGTAAGTCAGAGCCATTGTTTCTCAATTCTAACCAAACTTTTTTGTAAAGTGAGAAGAAAAAGGTTTGGGCATGATGAATCATGAGCTACCCCAATCAGACAGGAAACAAACACTAACAATTCAGATTTGTTTGATGTCATTTATAAGATAAGACCCTCAGGGTTTGAATGATATTTAGCTTATTTAAAATACAAAATAGTAAAATTCAAATATTTTCCAGACAGTTTATACAAACAAATAATTTACTTTTCACTTGACTATGATATAAGCTCCACTTCTATGACTTAAGAGGCCAGACTGGCTAGAATCAAAACTCCTCACACATCTGTAATGCTGTGCCCATTATAGTAGAGATGGTTAGTTCATACAAATGACAATCTACACCAGTGATGGCGAACCTATGACACGTGTGTCAGAGGTGACACGTGAACTCATTTTTTTGGTTGATTTTTCTTTGTTAAATGGCATTTAAATATATAAAATAAATATCAAAAAATTTCTGTATGTGACATGGCACCAGAGTTAAGTTAGGGTTTTTCAAAATGCTGACACGCCGAGCTCAAAAGGTTCACCATCACTGATCTACACTAATAAAAGAGAAAGATGCAAACTGACTGTCCCTCTGTGATGTCCACCAGCCAATCAGGAGTGAGTATGCAAATTAACCCAACAAAGATGGCCGGTTAATTTGCATACGCAGGCGCTGAGTGGCCAGGGGCGGGGCAGCCACTTGCGCACATGCTGGTGCCAAGCAGCCTGGGTCCTGGGGATGGGTGTCCTCGGGACCCAGGCTGCTCTGAGCCTGTAGGCCCACGTGTAGGCCCAAAGCAGCCGGGGTCCTGGAACACCCCCAGCCACTCCAGGCCTACGCTCACAGGCGCCGAGTGGCCGAGGGCGGGGCAGGAACATCCCCAGGACCCAGGTGCTCTGAGCTGGTGCACATGCAAGCGGCCGGGGGCGGGGTGGGAACGTCCCCCACAGCAAGCGAGCAGATAGCAGGTCGCTGCTTGCCACTGGCATGGCAGCGAGGGGCAAGCAGTCCCCCGCAGGCCCCCACAGAGAGCAGACAGCAGGGCCCTGCTTGCCCCTCGCCCCGGCGGCGAAGGGCAAGCAGGCTCCCACAGAGAGCAGACACCAGGGCCTGCGATGGTGTCAAGCAGGCAGGTCCGCCGAGAGCAGAGAACCACGGGGAGCAGGCCTAAGCCGTCAGTAGGACATCCCCTGAGGGCTCCCAGATTGGAGAGGGTGCAGGTCGGGCAGAGGGACCCCCCCCTCCTGTGCATGAATTTGTGCACCAGGCCCCTAGTATCGAAATAAAAATAAAATAAAAAATTCAGTCGCTCAGTGCCAAAGAGATAGATTGAATGTTTCTGTAGCCTTATCCCTCCTAAATTAACTATATATTTTAGTACTGTGGACACACAACCTCATGATAATTAATATCCTTAGGAAATTAATTGTTAATTACTTGTTACTGTTTTGTTGATGTCACCTCTAAATTGTAGGGAAGATATAATTGAAGAGGATACATAGCAGGATGAGAGGCTGGTAGGCAGGTGTTTTTAACCTTAAGGTAGACTGCAGTCACCACCTCTGCCACTGCCGCAAGGCATGGAAAAGACAGAAAAATTATGGCAAAAATTCCACCAGAACATGAAAACCATGACCAGGTAAAAACCAGAAGTCTTAAGATTCTTTAAAGAGGCTCCTGCACCTTGGCCATTCCTTATACTGAGGTAATTTCCAGAATACTAATGTTTTTGTTTGCTTGTTTTCTATCATCCTTTTATTTGGAGATCATTATAAACTATCAGAAAAATGTGGAGAAAAATAATCCATAGGAAAAAAAAAATCCATAGAACTACTCCATAATGTTTATCTAAATTTACCAGTTTTTAGCAATTCCCCACATTTTCTTTATTGTTC
>NW_005357076.1:3715453-3726706 GCF_000412655.1 Myotis brandtii
TGCATATATTATACATTTGATTCCTTAATAATTCAGTGTGTATTTCCTAAGAACAAGGATATTCTTTTAGATAACCATAATATAGTTGATAAATTAAAAAACTTAACTATTATTATTGTATCTAATCTATACTCCATATTCCAATTTTGTTAATTGTCTTTTATATAAAAAATAGAGGCCTCGTACACAGATTTGTGCACCAGTGGGGTCCCTCGGCCTGACCTGTGGGGATTGGGCCGAAACTGGCTCTCCGATGTCCTCTGAGGGGTCCCGGATTGCGAGAGGGCGGTTCTCGGTGATGCACCCAGAATTGGGCTCCCACCTCTCTGGTTCCAGGATGTGTCACCTGAGAACTGCAGCTGTCAAGTCACCGCAGTTTGGCAGCTCCTGCATTGAACGTCTGCCCCCTGGTGGTCAGTGCATGTCATAGCTACGACTGAACGGTCGCTTAGGCTTTTATATATATAGATTTTTTTTTAACCTGTACAGGGTACAGTCTAGAACAGGGGTGGGCAAACTTTTTGACTCGAGGACCTCAATGGGTTCTTAAACTGGACCGGAGGGCCGGAACAAAAGCATGGATGGAGTGTTTGTGTGAACTAATATAAATTCAAAGTAAACATCATTACATAAAAGGGTACGGTCGTAGTTTGCCCACGGCTGGACTAGACTGTTCAGTCAGGTTCAATAAGCAACATTCAGGATTCAGAAAATTTGGTTCACATTAGGCCCATTTCATTTCAACGGATCCGGCCCGCGGGCCATAGTTTGCCCACGGCTGGTCTAGAATCAAATATTATTTTTAGTTGTGCTAATTTATTTTTAATTTAACCTTGTAAATATAGAATGTATACATGTAGTTAAAAAAATCTATATATATAAAAGCGTAAGTGACTGAACGACCGAACAACCAGTCACTATGACGTGCACTGACCACCAGGAGGCAGATGCTCAACTCGGGAGCTGCCCTCTGGTGGTCAGTGCGCTCCCACAGCCAACCTCCTGCGGCCCCTCCCTCCAGCCAGTCAACCTCCCACTGCCCCGATTGGCCCCAATTGCTGGCCAGGTGGAGGGACCGCACCCATGCACAAATTCATGCACCGGGCCTCTAGTAAATATATAAAAAGGTATGCTATAAAAAACTCCTCAGTTCTTGTCTCCCATTCACCCAGTTTCTAGTCCTACTACTTTCCAATTAGGTTATCACTGTTATTGCTTTCCTGTATCTCCTTTCAGGATTTCTCTATGCATATACAAGCAAAACATTCTTATTGTTCTCCTTAAAAAAAAAAGTATCATAATATGCAGGTTGTATTGGACCATGTTTTATCATTTGGAGATCTATGTTGGTAAACAGAGAATGCCCTCATTTTTTATTGCTGCATTCCAATAAATAGTTCATTGTATTTAAGCGTTCCTTTACTGATGGCCGTTTAGGTTGTTTTCAATCTTCTGTTATCACAAACAATGTTGCAAAGTACTAATGCTTTTATTTTAAATAGATCCTAAATTTAATTATTTTACTTAATAGCCAAGTCAATAATATAATTCCTACTTTATATAGGGAACTGACACAAGGAAACGAAGTTGTTATACAAATAGCATGAAATATGCCAGTGTCAAAGAAGATGGGAAAAATGAGAATCCAGGAAATGCTTTGCTTTTCACTAGGATACACATACCAGGATGTGAGCAAAGACACCCTGCTCAGACTGGCCTAATAAACAGGGGAGTTAAACAAATGACAAATCTGCTAATAATAGAGATTTATAGAACAATCCTAATTAACAAGGACTGTTGGGAATGAAGAGCTCTGGGTTAATTTAATTTTTTGGTTAACTAAAGAAATAGCAGAAAGTCTTTTTAGTTGGAAATCTTTGTAAATGTATTAATATAATCATATACCATGACATCCCTGCTTTAATTAGTTTATTGAATGGAATGAAATTTTTCTTTGATAATAGAGAATCCTACAGCACAGTTAATGTCATTATTCTGAACATCAGTTCTTATTGTAGTTCCAAAGGCATAAGTGCTTTCATGAAAGGCAGGATAAATGGAACGGTGGCAAGTATACTGGATTAGGACTCAAAAGACTCATGATTTTAGTCTGCTTTTGGCTCAGCTACTTATTTAACAAATACTTAAGAGCTTATCATGTGTCAAGCACTCTATTGGAGACTTGAAATACAGATATGAATAGGACAAAAAAAACCCTGTTCTCATGGGACCTACATTCTAGTGAGGAAAGACAATGTACAAGTAACAAAAAGCTGAACAAGATAATTTGAGATAATAATAAATGCCACAATGAAAATGAAACAGGATGAGATAGTGAAGTATGACAGAGGAAAAGAGTTAACAATTTAGACGGGTGTTACTTCCTCACTGAGGAGGTGATGTTTGAATTGAGACTTCCATAGCAAGGACAGCTGTGTGAAGACCCAGGGCTAGAGTATCAAGTGCAGAGGCCCTGGGCTAGCAACAAGCTTGGGGTGCTTAGCCTGTTTAAGGTTAAGAAGGTCTAGAGTGAACGTGAGGAGATCAACTGTGTATGTGTGTGGTTGAGGGGGGGGTGAAGGACGGGGAGGTGGGTTTTGATAGAATTTCATTCCAAGTAAAATGTGAAACCATTAGAAGGTTTTTTTGTTTATTTGTTTTTAAATATATTTTTTATTGATTTCAGAGAGCAACGGAGAGGGAGAGATAGAAACATCAATGATGAGAGAGAATCATTGGTCGGCTGCCTCCTGCACACCCCCTACTGGGGATTGGGCCCACAACCTGGGCATGTGCCCTTGACGGGGAATCAAACCTGGACCGTTCAGTCTGCAGCTCTACCCACTGAGCCATACCAGCCAGGGTACCATTGGAAGGTTTTAACCAGGGAGTGATATGATCCCATCTTTAATTTTAAAAGCTTATTCTGGAAGTCTTATAGAAAATGGACTGGGCTGAAACGGCCCCGGTGAGGTTGGGATGGCGCCGGTGAGGTTGAGACGGCTCCGGTGGGGTTGAAACAGCCCCTGTGAGGTTGAGGCGGCCCCTGTGAGGCTGAAATGGCCCCCGTGAGGCTGGGACGGCCCCTGTGAGGTGGGGACGGCCCCTGTGAGGCTGAGATGGCCCCTGTGAGACTGAGAAAAATACCACATGAACTCACTCATTTATGGATAATAAGAAACATTATAGACCAGCCGTGGGCAAACTACGGCCTGCGGGCCGGATTCGGCCCGTTTGAAATGAATAAAACTAAAAAAAAAAAAAACCGTACCCTTTTATGTAATGATGTTTACTTTGAATTTATATTAGTTCACACAAACACTCCATCCATGCTTTTGTTCCGGCCCTCCGGTCCAGTTTAAGAACCCATTGTGGCCCTCGAGTCGAAAAGTTTGCCCACCCCTGTTATAGACTGATGAACAAAAATGGATACAGAGGCAGAACAGCATTGAGCAGAATGGGGAGGGTTGGGGGGAGTAGGAGATCAACCGAAAGACTTATATGCATGCATATGAGAATAACTAATGGACACAAGACACTGGGGATGGGGGAAGCCGGGGGAATGTCAAGGGGGAGAAAAAAAGAGACATGTGTAATACTCTTTGTAATACTTTAAGAAAGAAAAAAAAAGAAAGAAAATGGACTGAATGGTGATGGCGAGTGCAGTGAATGATGCTAATTACCAGGAGACCTTCTGTAAGTCACACTCTTAACTTAAACTCAGGTTTACTATTTAGAAAATGAGCATTACACTTGCTTTAGCTATTTTCTGTGACTTTTATTTGGATTAAGTATTAACAACGTTATGAAAGCACTCTGTCAAACATAAAGCCCTATAAAATTTATAAGGTGTTTTTAAGAGCTTATTTTCTTCAATCAGGCAATGATAATAATATCATTGAATAATCACCATGAGCTCTTTATAGTCTGTTAGATCCTTTAGGGAATATACAGGAGAAATATGAAGACATGATCCTTCTTCTCAATGAACTTAGAATCTAGCTAGAAAGAGAAATCTAGCATGTGTGAAAGAATGTGTGAAGTATCATACAAAGTAATACTCCTTATAGTTGCAGCAGAAGTTCAAAGAAGGAAAAGAACAATGTGAATTTAATTAACTGAAAATGGTTTCATGGAGAAAACTGAACTTAAGCCAGGTATTGAAGCTGTGGCTAGTGAAGAGGCTAGGAAAAGAAAGGGATGTATATCCCAGGAGGCATGGAAAAAGAGGGAAGTTTATTATTTCAGGTAAGGCAAGAAATAACACAATTTGTGTTGGGTCCAGCCATCTCTAGGGAGACTTTGAAAGCCAGACAAAACTTTGGATTTGCTTTGGCAGGCAATGGGATGCAACTATAATTTTTGAGTAAAATTCAAATGCTTACTGTGCACCCAGGTACTGCACCAAGTGTTTTATATACTTCACCTCATGCATTCTCACTGCAATCCCATGGATTAGGTATTATTGACCTGATTTTATGAATGAAGACATCAAAGCTCACAGAGGCTGTCAACTGCCCAGAGTCCCGTGGCAAAGTAGGACTTTGGAACAAAAAGAATGAGAAAAGAAGTAAAATGTGATTCCAAAGCTGCCATTCCAGCAATGTTGGAATTTCCAGCGACCGTTTTTCTGAAAAAAGGTGATCATGAAAAAAACAGATTTTGATTAAGCAGTATACAGCAGTTAACTGACATTTAAATTCCCCTCCCAAGCCCTGTACTGATAACTAAATTTGACTAAATTGAGTAGATAAATGCCCCACAGAGAACAGAGGCAGTATAACATTGTCGTTAAGAATATGGACCAGACTGCTTCGGTTCATAGTTCCAATTACTAGTCAATTTCCATTTACTTGCTCGTAACCAAGTTAAACCTTCTGTGCCTTAATTTTCTTATGTGTAAAAAAGGGACAATAATAGTAATTATCTCACAGGGTTTTTTGTGAGCATTAAATCAGTTAATGCACTTAAAGCACTTAGAGCAAAATTGGCACAGAGTAAGCATTTAATGAATACATGCACATGACTATTATTAACCTTAAAATGAAACTTTTGGGAACAGGAATTCATGTCTCACTTAAAACTGCTGCTTCTGAAGGCATGGTTTTGACCTTGAGCACTATTCTCATTTGCAATAATGTCTTTTAGTTTGTTCATGTTTTCTTCTAATTTTCCACAAATGTTTCAAGTAAATGCCAGTTAAAGTCTTCAGTGTTGAATGTACACAGGTAAGAGAATAAATGAGTGTTTGCTTTGAATATGAAAATATTTTTCATAGAAAAGTGACCAAGAAAACATTGATAGATGTCATTACTGCTCTAAAACCTTATTTCCCCTTTGTTTGGTATATATTTATTCTTTAAGAGGCACCTGATATCTTTAATAGGGTCACTAAATGAAGCATATTACTTTAATCTTATACAAAGCAGTTCATTTCAACCTGTTCTCTGTTTCTTTCTATGCATTTGCTCCATTCTCATATCTATAAAAACTGGTTTCCTCTGCTGGCTTAGCTCATAGGTCACTGGCCATCCATGGACTATCTAACCCTGTTGAGTTCCTATCTTTGATCCAATTGGTTATGCAAGGAAAAGAGCTAGGGCTCATGGCACAAAACATGGCTACTTAGGTAAGGGGCTATGGGAAAGGCAATTTGTCTGATGATCTCTACCACCCAGACAAAATGCTTGGCTCATTATAGGTGCTCAGTAAATATTTATTGAATGAATAGAGTGATTTTCATGAATACAAATCTAATTATGTTATTCTGTTAAAATCCTTGGATGGTTCTCTATTGAAGTTTTAACTCCAGGGCATGAATCCAGCCTGCTGTTCAAACCTCATCTTTTGCCATTTCCTGACCTGTAACTGTTCTCTTGTCATACTAATAATTTTTCAAGGTTTTTTATGCCTGTGTACATACCAAGTTTACTGCTCAGATTGTTTTTCACTATTAAGTTACCAAGTCCCAGGTAAGTCTTGTCTTCTTGGATGTAGTTCCTGACCTCTCGGGGTTCTGTTAGAAGCATAACTGATTAGTTCCTCTTCTGTGCCATCATTTATAACCTTCACACACCTCTAAGAAAATACTTATCATACTTATAATTATTTATGTGCAAGGATTTTCTCTACTAAACAACAAACTCCTTGTGGGTAGGAATCATGACTTAATTTTATTCCCATCTCTTAGCTCTGTACCTACTACATAGTAGGTGCTCAATAAACATTTATTATTACTGAATATTCCTATTGGATTTTAAATTCCTTAAGACTGGTCTCTGTTTCATCTAGCAGAGTATAACTCACTATATATTTTCAAAATAATCTTGAATAACTGTTGTATAACTATAATATACTTCTCTAGGTTAGTTTAGTAAACCAGGTAAACTAAAGATTCTAATTGTCAATAATCCCACTTTTTAAAAATAACTTTTTATTGGGGTTACATTGGTTTGCAAAACCATACAGATTTTAAATGTACAACTCAATAAAACCTCATCTGCACAATGTACCATGTGCCCATTGCCCTAAGCAAAGTCTCTTTCTGTCCCCACTCCTCCACTCCACCTTATCCCCGAAACCCCTTTCCCTCTGGCTATCACCACTCTGTTGTCTCTGTCTCTGTATTATGTATATACATTTTTTGGTTAATTCATCCACCCTCTTTCATCTAGCTTTTTAGAGTTATTAGGATTAAATCTAGTTTATAAATGCTTGTGTGAAAGGAAATCATACACCTGCTTGAAAATCAGAGGGTAGTGTGCCGTTTCACCAGTGAATAAATTCAATCTTGCACAAATTACCCTAAAAAAACCTTTCCAGATCTAACTCTACTGAAGACATCCTGTAGAAATAATGAAAATATAATTTGATTGTTGCCTTCAAGCAAGTTGCTTTCTATCATTCAGAAATGAAGACACTTTTATGACTCAATGAACCTAGGTTCAGATCCTGCTTTCTGATATGGGGACTTTGAGTAAACACTCGGACTGGACCAAACCAAGGCAATCAAATGGGTCTAGTGACAAAGGTGGGTTCATCTCATGAGGACACTATATTTAAGCCCAACTAATATTTATAGGTGTGTGATCCTTCCTTATAAAGAGACTAGGGGCTCTTAGGACTGGAAGAACAGAAAGAGGCATTTATTAGATAATGCATCATGATTATAGAAAAAACGGAGACCAAAGATCAACAGGTTTCTTGACATTTTTATGGTTTAGTCCTAATCACTGCAGCAGTAGGATACTAGCCATTATTGGTATTCTAAGTGTACCCCTTCTTAAAATCATGTATTTCCTTCTGAGTATAGCAGTAAAGATTTTCATAATAGATATACAAAGATGCTTTTGTTATTAAAGAAGAAACTATTGCCACCACTACATCTAACTGTAGACTTTCAGTAAGATTTCTGTTTGAATTGTTGATGGTGGCAGTGGCAAACATTTACGAAGCTTACAAAGGAAAAGTTGTATTAACTATCAGGGGGATCAATGTCTCCTTTTTTCTCTTTACAGATTAGAAAAAACTTTTAGAGCAAGAAAGCACTGCTGAAATATCACTGATGTTTAGTGGTTTGGAGGGATGATAATGCCTCAAGGTAATGTCAAAGTTTTATACTGAAGGAAAAAGATTTTTTAAGCATTCTATACTGTACAATAAAATTAAATTTTCCCAAAGTATAGAGTTAATTTCAATAGGTGCCCTGACAAACACAGATAAAAGTTGTGAGTACTAATTATCATCCAAGAAACTTAATTGGATTCACAGATCCCTTGACTACTTGGAATACAGTGATAAAATCCAGTGAGTAACCATTTTATCCATTTAAACAGAACACTTTTCTTTAGTCGTTTGCTAATCTCTTTGCACTTAAAAGTAGATGAAAATGTGTAAATGTATGGTTAATTACCTGCTTAAAAAAACTCACGTACAATATTTTGCATTGCTTTTAAAGCTTGGGTATATTCCTCCTCCTCATTCTTTATGAATAGAAGTTGCAGCATCAAGTTTTTACAAAGTTGCAGGAATAATTTAAAGATCATACTCATGCCTATCCAGAGATTAAGAAGAATGGCACACTATTATAAAGAAATGATAAAGACTTGTCCCAGAGCAGGTCATCTTTGTCATCCAATATTGTGCCAATTACTGGTAATTCCTCTTAGAATTGGTCCTAGTAATGATTCCTAAGTGGTGCTTCCATTTCCCTCCCCAAAGTAGCATTTTAAATAATTCTCAAACCCCCAACCAATTCCCACCCTCAGAAAGAATAGCTCATTAGGGGTCAAGTCTTACACTTTGCCAGTTATGTTGAACTAATAATAGTTCTTCCACCAAACAATACAAGAATCTGTATCTTTGTTTATGAGACCAGAAGATGGGAGATAATTCAATTTAGGAACAACATCACATTGTATAGCTTTAGAGTATACATTCAAGTCTATGTAAATGGCACCTACTAGACTTGGCCTATTCATAGACCACAATACTATGTATACTTCCTCAGATGACCCAGAGGCAATATACAAACTGATCAGGCCACTGAAGTCAGTGCAGCAAGGCTGGTGTCATTAATTGTAAGGTATGTGAAGTTTTGACAATGGCTACATCTGGACAGAAGAAATTTGTGCTGAGCTAGTTAATTCTCTGAAAACACAAAGTAATGAAAAAGAAGAAGAAAAGTCTCTATTTTTAATGTACTGACAAACTGTGCTAATACCCCCATTAAAATCTATTTTAAAAATTTCATTTCAGATAATATAACTAAATGTTCTATGTGAGCTATAATATATAAGTATTAGCAATTACTTTTTATTTTACCATAGTGGCTGCTGGTAAGCAAAGAGGAAAAAAAAACCCCATAATCTGGTTAGCTAATTCCTAAAGCCTATATTTTGAGCATCTGAGGGTAAGGTTCACATTTTTTCACATTGATAGCAATACCCTAAATACTTGGAGGGTGAAGAGAGCATATACTGGACCACATAGGTGCCTTCTAATCCTTACATCAGGTGTCTTGGTTATAAAGGCCTGGAGACAGAAACATCTTTCACACTTTCAGGGAAGGTGATGAACACAAACTTTGACTTTCTTTAGAGCATTATGTGGCTGGGAAATATGAAAATGTGAACATTTTATCTAGCATATTCCAAGGCTAGGACGTCTTGGACTAGATATCAGATAACTCTTATTTTCTTGATTATACATTTACACAGTTAGTGGGAAGAGATGGGGATAATTATTGAAATCTAGCAGAAAGCCCATTATATTAGGTACTTAATAAATACTTAGTGACTGACTGTCAGTAGAATTTAAAAGACTCCTAAGCTAGCAATCAAGTATATTTTCTGGTAAACTATTTTTTACATGCTATTTTAACAAAATAGAAGTTCTGTATTCCTTAGATATTTTCTTAGTGGTTACCCTGAGGATTACAATTAACATTCTAAGTATATAAAAATCTAGTTTGAATTGATACCAACTTAGCTTAATAGAATTCAAAACCTCTGCTCCCACAGCTCCTTCTCTCTTATGTTGTTGTTACAAATTACATTTTAATACATGTGTGCCCATTAAACATATACTTATAATTATTCTCTAATGTATTTGTCTTTTAAATCATGTATGACAAAAAGAGGAGTTACAAACAAAAAATACATTAATACTGCCTATTATATTTACCTATGTAGTTACCTTTACTGAAGTTCTTTATTTCTTCAAATGGTTCTGAGTTACTGTCTAGTGTCCTTTCATTTCAGCCTGAATTCCCTTGAGCATTTCTCGGAGGGCAGGTCCATCTACTTGCAATGAATTCCTTTAGCCTTTGTTTAGCCAAAAATGTCTTACTTTCTCCCTTTCTGATGGACAGTTTTGTCAGATATAGAACTTCTGTATTCCTAGGCCCATTTTTTTTTCCAGCTGGAGAATTATAATTATCAAAAAAGGCTAACGCATGAAGTAGATTCTCCACAGTTCACAATGCATTTTAATTTATTGAAGATGTAAGAAGAAAAAATTATAGTGTGGCCACAGACCAGTGTTGAACTCAAAACAGGAAAGTTTTAAGAAATTGGTTGTTGATTGTACTTTGATAATTAAATACACAAACCTATGATCCTTTAAGGCTCACCTAATTAGCATCAAATGAGTTTACTTAATTACAGCTGTAAATTAAATGCATAAGGTTTGCCTCATCTCAAAATAATTACATGTGCATTGTAATGTGAATTATGGAACATTAATTTGTAGTTTATCGATTACTCCCTAAACAGAGACTGAGACTCATTAGGACAAAGTTATTATCATAGCAGTTTTGATAAATAGTTCCTAGAAAAGGTTCCTGAATAATGTTTGCAAATAAATTCTTTAACGGAAAGGTGTACAAGTATCAGAATTGGTATTGCCCATTTATTGCAAAGTCCTACCCTAGAAAAATGTGCTCCCTGAGATTCAGGTGAGAGGCATATATATGCTTATATCTCATTCTGCACAGAGCTAGGAATTTTTCAAGTTTTAAGTAGAGGCTATAATTACTTCTTAAAAAAAGTCTTCAGCATAATGAATAATTTACAGGTCAAACTATTACCTCTAACAAACCAATTCTTAGCATCCCTCAGATAGAGGAAATGATAGGTTAACTAGCATGTTAAGAAACTTTCTGCTATGTTCATTAGACCCAAGAATCACTAAAAAGGGAGCAAAAACTCTCTATCTTCCTCTATTATGTGGATAGTTTACTATACAGCTTTTTTTTTCTTCCTTATATTTTAAAAATCTGACAAAAGGAAGATAAACAATCCAATAAAAAAAATGCACCTAAATAGACACTTTTCGAAAGAGGACATACAGAAAGCCAAGAGACATATGAAAACATGCTCAAAGTCACTAATCATCTGAGCAATGCAAATCAAAACAACAATGGGGTACCATCTCACACCTGTCAGAATGGCTATCATCAACAAATGACAAGTGCTGGAGAGGATGCAGAGAAAAAGGAACCCTCCTTCACTGCTGGTGGGAATGCAGATTGGTGCAGCCACTGTGGAAAACAGTATGGCATTTCCTAAAAAAATTAAAAATGGAACTGCCATTTGACCCAGTAATACCATTTCTAGGAATATATCCCAAGAAAGCAGAAACACCAATCAGAAAGGATATATGCACCCCTATGTTCATAGCAGCACAATTTACCATAGCTAAGATTTGGAAACAGCCTAAATGCCCATCAGCAGATGAGTGGATTAAAAAACT
>NW_005357076.1:3729093-3749744 GCF_000412655.1 Myotis brandtii
ACAAAAATAGATACAGAGGCAAAGAAGCATCGAACAGACTGTCAAACTACAGCGGGAAGGCAGGGGAGAGTTGGGGCGGGGGAGTAAGAGGTCAACCGAAGGACTTGTATGCAGCATATAAGCCTAACCAATGGACACAAAACATTGGTTGGGGGTGGGGAGGTGAGGGCATGTGCCGGGGGGTAGGGGAGGCAGGGTGGAGGTCAGTCAATGGGGAAAAAAGGAGACATATGTACTACTATTTGTAACACTTTAAACAATAAAATAAAAAAAATCTGAGAAGGTAAGAAAATTTGCTGCTAGAAAATCCATGGAGAATAATTAAAAGCATAAATACAGGGGTGGGGGAATGGCTGGGAGAGGTCAATGGGGAGAAAGGGAGACATATGTAATACTTTGAACAATAAAGAATTTAAATTAAAAAAAGAAAAAGAACTGGCCAAAAAGAAAAAAGCATAAATACAGAGTAATCATGGGAAAAAATATTCTAACTCTAGAATTTTTTTTTGTTTTGTTTTTTTAAAGGAAATGACTATGTTGATCAACTGGGAAGAAACAGCCCAGTTCAATTTAGTGCCTTTAATTTTTGGTTGGGGGTGGGAGGGGGGAGGAATCTTAACCACCAATAAAAATATTTCAAATGCAATTTCATGAATAGGCCTTACATTTTCCTTAAATATAAAATGGATTTCAGTCACAATATATAATTTTCATGTTTAAAAGAGAGGAACTTTTCAGATTAGCCCGGTTCCTACTGTCTTTAAATGCACCCATCATTTTTCACATTTTCTTTTTCCTGCTCTATTGTGAAGCAATTCCCACTGACCACACCTCTATCTCTTACTGAGCTTATGTTATTTCCCTTCATTTTTCTTGGATATTTTTCACTGTGTGCCAAAACAAACTCTCTGCTGCCACAGAGCCCGGAGAACGAGCTTGGCTGCGTACTGTAAATGCTAACGTGGCTAGGAGCACTAGCGCTATTAGTCTTCAAAAGCAACAGAGGTAAAAGCTGAGCAGGCATGTCAAGCTTCTCCTCTGCATTTGGAATTTCTAACTTTGGCCACCATAGCTCCCTCCCCCCGCCCCCCCCCCTCACTATACTTATAGTTTTCTGCCATTTTCTCCCTTTAAATATAGAGACTGAGGGGGAAGATCTCAGCATAGTAATCCTGTTTTAATTTAGCCCAATTTTGGCCTAAAGCAAACATGTAATTACTCATGATTGATTTTAAAGAACATAACTGACTCTCATGTTCAATGAGTCTATGTTTGACTCTAACTAGTGGCTTCCTCTCATTTTTCACTGCCTTTCAGTCTTTTCCCTGTTATCTTAATCCCCAGTGACTGAGGAATCATAAACTGCCACTCTCCTACTACACAAACTATCTGAATTATGCAACTTACATTTCAGGGGACTTAATATGATTAGTTTTGCATCATGTGTTCAAATTCAGATTAAATTCAGACCTCTGTAATAAATGACACGATGCACGAGGGCAACCATAATTATACAGTTATTGATGAAGTTCCTGTTGATAAACAATGCAAACATTAGGAAATACTATTTTGCAATTAAATGATGAAGAAAGCTGTTTACTGCCTTCCATTCTATCCTCTGTAAATAAGACTGAAGTTGCAGATGTTCCTGTATGCTGCATTGATGTTAAATGGTGCATGATGCTCTAGGTGGTTCCCATAACCTTGCTTTGTCTACTATGAACTGACTCAATTGATATGATAATAGAGAAAAGAGCTGGGCTGAACTGGTACAATTTCCATAGCTTTGAAATTTGCCATTATTGGATGGCCAACTGCTTCTAAAAGTTCTTGTTCGGTTGTGCCTACAACAGTGTATTAGACAAACAATATTTTGAAATTAAACACTCAGGTGGGGGCATCACTTATTGAAGCTTTTGTCCCAACAAACATGATATTCGTCAATGCATTTCTAAAGCTAACAATAGGGAATTTTGTGATCCTCTCTAGGATCAATTACTATTAGATTTAGTACAAAGAAAGCAGACATCATTCTTGGGGTCACAAAACGGTGGCACTTGGAGCTTTTTTAACACAGGAATTATGTTTGGAGAAATACCTTTCTCCCTTTAGAAAACCTTTATTTCCATCTCATTATTGTAAAATATTATACTTTAGATTTAGAAATAATAAAGTCTTCAATATTGCTCAATATTATACATTACTCATGAGAAAAATTATCATATAAGAGACCCTATACAAGAATAGTAGGAATAGCTCTGATGTATGAAAATAAAACAACACACTAGAGAACCTCAAACACTGAAGAAAATCCCAGTTAATTCCATAAACATTTTAAACAGTAATAGGAGAAAAACACCATACCTATAAGGGAGAACTAAGAATCTTTTAATTTAGAGATTTAAAAAAATTATTGTTGTTTTAAAAAATATTTTCATTGATTTCAGAGAGGAAGGGAGAAAGAGAGAGAGATAGAAACATCAACGATGAAAGAGAATCATCAATCAGCTGCCTCCTGCATGCCCCACACAGGGGATGGAGAAGCAACCTGGGCATGTGCCCTGACAGGGAATTGAACTGTGACCTCCTGGTTCATAGGTCCATGCTCAACCACTGAGCCACGCTGGCTAGGTCTGAGTATAGGATTTATGGGCATGTAATGAATGAAAGGATAAGATATCACAAATGTATCTTTAGTGAGTGGACAATTAAAATATTAGGAGGAGAAGAACTGCAAATAAATGGGAAGAATGTAACAAAGTAAAAAAAAAACACATGTAAAAATCCTAGAAATGCTAATGGAGGTGTAATATAAAATAGGAAACACAATTGGGCTGCCCTGTAATACCTAAGGGTCAATATTAAAGATTTAACTCCCCAAAGAACAAATTCCCATATGACTAGCTGGATAAGAGATGGGATAAAGGAATTAAAAAAAAAGAACAGATGAAAGAAACTGCACATTCACAGAATTAATGCTTTAAAGAAGGGCAACAAGAGCATTTTTAAACAAACCCTATTTCTAAACTTGATTCAGGTTTAAACAAAGTTTGTCCTGATTTTTTGTTTTTAGTTGGTTTAAATCTTAAATTACAATGAGACCTTTCATTCTGAGCATTAGTTTTATTTCAAGAAGATTACAGAATAATAAACTTAAGGAAAATAGAGCCCCTCGTACACTGTATTCACTGTCCCTCATTACTGGGCTCATCCCTGTGGGAAAACTATAACCTGTTAATAAGGACTGTACTCCCTATCTGATTAATATCAGGCTTGGCCATGTGACTTGACTTCAGCTAAGGAAATGAGACAGGAAGTGATGCAACAGCTGTAAGAGCTACTGTGTAGTTCTTTCATCTTGTCTTTCCCCTCTAATACAACGAGCATGCTCCTGATTGGGGCTGCCTTCAGTGTTGGTCCTACAATGAAGAAAACACGGAGTAGTGCCTCAGTGAACACAGTGAAGAACAGGCCTGTAAGTGAAGAATAAATATTTATTATTGAAAATCATTAAGCCCTGGCAGGTTTGGCTCAGTGGATAGAGCGTCGGCCTGCGAACCGAAAGGTTCCAGGTTCGATTCCAGTCAAGGGCACATGCCCGGGTTGTGGGCTCGATCCCCAGTGGGGAACTTGCAGGAGGCACCCAATCCATGATTCTCTCTCATCATGGATCTTTCTATCTCTCTCTCCCTCTTCCCTCCTCTCTGAAATCAATAAAAATATAAAAATATTTTAAAAAAAGAAAAAATCATTAAGATTTTGAGGGTTATTTGTAAGGTTTAGCCTTACCTGGTTAATGAATATAAAAAGGGGCATATTTTTAATCCTAACAGAATTCAAAATTATGAGATAAAGGCTATAGAATAACTGCTTATTTAAATTTGAAAATGCCTTCAATTTGTCTGAACCAAAATATAATATTAGATTAAACATTCAAGAAGTGCCCTTACAGAGCCTCTGGATAAATGTGGTATACATGATAAAATGTGCCAATGAGGATGCCCTGGTCATGATTATCCCTGTTCCTTAACAGCTTTCTAAGCAACCTAGAAGGACAGAGAAATATTAATATGAGTTTTAAGTAGGTTCTAGGGGCTTTTGATAATGGCAGAGTAGGTAATTTAGACCAACTGTCTCATTAAGACCAATCAGAACATCTGGACAAAATGTAGCTTTAAAAAATGTGCTTGAGGCATTCGAGGCCTAACAAAAGATTAAAGAATTACCAGTATAGGATATAACAGATGATGAAAACCAGAGGGGTGAGCCTGGTGTTTGATGCTGCCGGGAGGACAACACTGGGAACCTAGAGCCTGTCAAGACAGACGGCCCTGGTAAAACCTCCTCATCTTAGGTTGGGAACCAAAAGCTGCACCGAGACTTAAGGGTGAACAGGACATCTATATATACGCCTGGGCAACGGACTTTAACTTAGCTTCCAATCATCTGAATTCCTAAACTCAGATCAAGATGACTAGTCTGGCAGTATTCCTGTGCCTCCCAAAAGCAAACACGATTCATCCTAAGCTTCAAGTTATTTTTAGAAGGAATTTTACAAATACAATGTATGCTCACAATAAAAAAAGTAACATAAGGAGGCAAGCAAGAAATTAAAACCAGCAGAAATTATACAATAGAAAGTAGCCCAAAGTGGTTCCAGATATTGAACTTATCAAACAGAAACTTTGAAATAACTATGTTTACTGATCAAAAGTTAAAAATAAAACTGAGAATTACAGTAGAGAACTGAAAACTATAGAAAATGGAATTAAGAGCTCAATAGGTTTAAGTGGAAATTAAAAAGAATTCAATGTATAAGTTTAACAAAAACATAGACAGTTTAGAGAAGAATTAGTGAACTGGAAGATAGATCAGAAGAAAATATCCACAATGAAGCACAGTAAAGATGGGAAGATGTATTCTACATCGTTCCTAAAGTGGGATGAGGACCAATGGACAGAAGTTACAAGAAGGAAAAATTTCTGTTCAACTGAAGGAAAAACTTTCTAACAATTTAGGGTTAATAAAACTGAAATGAATAGATCAGCTTGTAGTGAATGTTTTAGAAAGGATTATTGAATTGAGTTGGGACTGAGATAAAATGATCCCTATCCTTAGGGTTTTATTAGAATTAAGAGTTAACAGGGAGAAAAATTAAACTGAAGTGTCTCATGAGAAAAAGTTTGGGAAAGTATAGTAAAATCCCACATATATAAAATAATGTAATGTATGCATGCAAGCAAGCATTCAGTGGAATGATGTCTGGAAGACAATCACTAAATTGTTAACATTTGTTATATCTGAGTGGGAGAATTTCAATGGATATTTTATATATGGGAATATGTTGAGGATGCTATAATCATGTGATCACAGCATTGCAACTAAGGATATTACATTAGAGTATGGATTCTCAAACGTGTTGGACCCCTATAATACTCTTAAAAGTGAGGATCCCAAATAGCTTTTGTTTATGTGACTTATATTTACCAATATTTACTTTATTAGAAATTAAGAGAACTTAAAAATATTTATTAATAAATCCATTACATTTTAACATATTTTATGAAAAATAATGATATATTCTAAACAAAAATATTAGTGAAGAGTGGCATTTACATTTTTAGTGATCTCTTTAATGTCTGGTTTAAAAAGACAGCCTGAGTATCATAATTGCTTCAGTATTCAATCTGTTGCTATATCACACATTATAAAGTCTCTGGAAACTCTCCTGAAATAGAGAATCTAAAGGGCAAATAATGTCTTAGTGTTATTGTGAAATAGTTTTGACTTCACAGAAGAGACACCTTGAAAGTCTTGGAGACTTCCAATGGGTCCACAGTTTGAAAACTGCTGCATTAAAGGGCCCCGTAGCTGTCACCGTGCTGGGATGGTTGACATATTCACTCTGGACAAGCTGTAAGTGCAAGAATATGTCAGTTCTGCTATGCTCACAGATGTGTTTAATGGTATAAGCCAATAAAGAGTTAATGCTCTGCAGCTTAGAAAATAAAGACACCAAAAGTGCTTAGATGAAAGTAGGCTGGCCAACAAGAATATTTTAGACCTTTTCAGGCAGATAAAGTGCCACTGTGTTGATCCCTTTATGCAATAATAGGCCCAAATTAATTATCTCAATCTATGATTGCTTTGTTGTTATGGCAAACAAAAGTAAAGTCTGATATAAATGCATTAGACAAACAAACTGAACTAACAAGCAAAATAGAGACAGACTCCTAGAGAGTAGGCAGACAGCTCTGGTAGGGGGGTGGTGGAGGGATTGAGCAAAAGAGAAAATGAAGGAATGAACGCACTAGACAAAGTAGACCAGCTGAGACCTGACATGGGAGAACTAACAAGGGTCTCCAGAATTAAGCCAGACTGATTTCCACATTAGAATCCTGGTAACTTACGACCAAGATACAAGCCCAACCCAAGACAGATGGAAATCTGAAGCCTGCCTAGCATGGTAGTTAACCCGTTTTGGAGAAAACACACACACACACACACACACACACACACACACACACACACACACACACACAATGCAGCCCACACACTACCATAAATGGCATGATTTAGCCTAGTTTATCAGAAACAAACTAACAAGCCACCGACCTTCACTCTTACTAGGTTCAGTTTTGAAGACATAAAAGTCACAAGTGTTGTAGACACCATTTTCCTTCTTAATTGAAAGGCAAAGGGTTTGTCTATTGCAGAGAATTTACTACAATGGTATGGTGGCTGGGTATAAACCCTGACATTAAAATGTCCTATATAATAAAGAGCTAATATGCTAATTAGATGAACAGCAGAACGACAAAGCCTGGGCTGCGAGGGCTGGCTGGGGCTGTGAGGGGCTGTGAGGGGCTGTGAGAGCCAAGCCCCTTGCACAAATATCGTGCATCGGGCCTCTAGTAATTTTATATTTGACTAATCTTTAAAAAAAAGTCTAAGAGAATGATCCCTTTTAAATAAAGTTTATATCCTATCCCCCAAAGAATTCTTTGATATTTGCATTACATCAATATCTAGACCAGGGTTTGTCCAACTATGGTCTGTGGGCCAAATCTAGGTGGCTGCCTATTTTTATAAATAAAGTTTTATTGGAACACAGCCATGCCCATTTATTTCCATATTGTTACATATGGATGCTTTCACACTACAGAGGCAGAGTTGAGCAGTTACGACTGAAATGCAAGTCTTGCAAAGCTGAAACCATTTACTGTTTGGCCATTTACGGAAAGTCTGCTGACTCTTGATCCGGACATATAGTCCATTAGAACTGAAAGGTACATTAGAGATTTTCTAGTCAGTTCTTTCATTTTACAGTTGAATAAAATGAAGCCCAGAGAACGGAAAAAGCAGTAAACTGAGCACACAGAAGACAAGTGGAAGCTTCCTAGCACATGGGATTCCCTCTGCTATTTTCTAGCTGCTCATTCCACACTAGGAATGCTCTGCCTAAAGCAAGAGTCCTGCTGAGTCTCTTAAAAGCCACATATGGTCTTGGCACAGAAATTGCTTTTTCAACACCTGGGTAACCAGGCTGTGGAGGTCCCAGGAGTGCAGCAGTGCCCTCAGCATCAGCTCTAGCCAACCCCTGAGGAGTTAGATCTGAGAGAGAGCCACTTTCAAGGCCCTGCCTCATTAGTCCTTGCTGCCACCAATCTAGCTCAGAGAAAACTGATCCTTCCCTCACGCTTGCTGCACCAAGCCAGTCTTAGGGAAAGTGGTTTTGTTTAGAGGATTTGTTAATTAAGTCATCACTGTATTAATGAAACCCCAGAGCTGCAGCCACTAGTAGTCTATGCTACTTTAGGGCAGCTAAATTTGTACCCTTAATTAAAAGGAGGATGTTATTTTAAAATTGATAATTAAAATATGAAAGTTAAGATATGGAAAACATAGTATTTATCATTTTATCCCCTAACTCACTCTTGCTATTTTGATTGTAATGATAGGCATCTTTATATTCTGATTTTTAATACTTATAGAAACATTTTCAAATTTTAAGTATTGAAGTTTCACAAAATGAATAAACTCATTATGTTGGTTTATTTTTCATCTAACATAATACATAAATATAGTCTCAAACTGCTGAATTATTTGTAATGATAAGTAACATACTTTACTCATTATATTATGGTTGCTTTAAATTTTTATTTTTATACACAAACATGACATGAGTATCTTCAAATGTAGTTGCTCCCATATTTTGATTAATTATTTAGATTAAATTCCATGAAGAGAAATCTATAATAAAAGCATAATATGCTAATTAGACCAGACAGCCGAACAACCTTCTGGACATCCTTCCAGACAACCTTCTGGACAAAACCGTGGCTGCGAGGGCTGAGCCCCTTGTGTGAATTTCGTGCATCGGGCCTCAGTTAGTATATAAAAGGGTATAAAGACCATCACCTATTTATACTCTAACAATACCATAAGGGCATCTGACTGACCACACCCAAGCATCAAATAGCAATTTTTAAAAAAGATTCTCCTATATCACTTATCCCAATATGAATTTTTAAATAAAAGTTCTGATGTCTTCTAATCTTTCTAGGTTCTACCTATAGAATTACTCTTTAATAATTAGAGTTCACACGGTCTCAACCAGAGGCAAGACAACACTGTCAGAAAGCCATTAATAGTCTGATTTTAAAAGAAAAGTTCATTAATAAAAGCAAAAGTGTACAAAGGTTAAAATAATTTTATTAAAAGCATTTATTATGACCTGGGGGAGTTGAGACATTGATCTTTCTGCATCTCTCACAAGGAAAAAATATTCATACTAATGTGGTATTGATATTCTAAAAGCTGCTTAAAACCAGTTTAATGTCCAGTCCATAGATATCAACTCTCAAGAAAAATAATCATCCAGAATCACAAACACACATACACAAATCTGTATCTTCATAAAGTGTATTTCTTTAAGACTATAGTTTAAAAACACTACACTCAATTCATCATAGCTCAGGTAGCCTAGATTACTTCAAGTTGTTGTATATTCATTTTTAAATGGCTCTTTAATATGGGTAATAGTGCAGGACTCAAGATATCATATCTGACCATTCTAAGATTAAATTCATTTCTTTTATTGCTAGCTCTATTGAGGCATGATTGGCACACAATCACCTGCATGTATTTAAAGTGTACAATTTGATAAGTTTGAATGTTTATACACCCATGAAGCTATCACCACAATAAAGATAATGAAGATATCAACCACTTCTAAATATTTCCTGTGCTTCTTCATAAACTCCCACCTTTTCTTGCCTCCCAGTGCCCAGGCAACCGCTCATCTGCACCCACAGTATCAAAGTTTGACTTGGAATTCTAACCAATTACTCTATAATGATTCAGGTAACACTGCCTATACTCAGTGGGCTTTGTCTCCATAAATGGACATGTAATTTGAAAAACAGAAGGTTAGTTTCTAGGAACATTTCTGAGCTAGATGCATTGGACCAACAGTAGTTTCAAGCATTTTGCTACATGCCAGTCTTCTGTGGAGATTGCTAGCCTTGTCATATATCAACACATAATTACAGACTTCCAGCATTAGCTGATAATTGGTAGTTCTTGAAACAACAGTATTTTAAAACAAATAAAAGAGGAATTAATTTGGTTATTTAGAACCAAATATTTGGAACATTCATAGCAATTCTGATTCTTCTTCAGTTATCTTATACAGTGGGGCCTTGACTTATGAGTGTCCCGACTAACGAGTTTTTCGAGATATGAGCCGTCTCTCGGCCGATTTTTTGCTTTGAGTTGCGAGCTAAAATTCGGGTTACGAGCCAGCTTCAGATACCCCACCGCTAGTTGGCGCAGCGAACATTACAGTGAATGCCACAACATCAGCCCAGCATCACGTGTCTCACTCGTTCACTTTTGATTTGACATACAAGTAATTTGAGTTACAAGCTCCGTCACAGAATGAATTAAACTCATAAGTCAAGGCCCCACTGTATGTATCTAAAGATTTTTTTTCTTTTGCATTAAGAAAAAAATTCATTCAGTTGATATTTTTTTCTTTTACAGTTTGTAATTTTGAAAAAACTGTCAATGGCCATTTTAGGTTGCTGGCTGGCTTTAAGAGCCTATAATAAACATTTGACATTTAGAATTTCAA
The DNA here is from genome assembly GCF_000412655.1 of Myotis brandtii. Lineage (NCBI taxonomy): Eukaryota > Metazoa > Chordata > Mammalia > Chiroptera > Vespertilionidae > Myotis > Myotis brandtii. The sequence goes on from NW_005357076.1 coordinate 3,739,232, forward strand.
TGAAACACATTTAATGCTATTCTTCACAAATACACAAAAAGACCTCCTAGGTATTTTATGTGCACTCAGATGAAACATATTTATAGAGTATATAATTCTTTTTTTATAATAATTTTTATTTTTCAATTATAGTTGATATATAATTCTTAACACTATTATTCTAGTCACTTAAATTCAAAATCTTAGGGTCATATTTGTCTCCTTAATAATCACTAAATCCTATTAAACTTTCTTTTTATTTTATTTTGTTATTATTATTTATTGTATTACATATGTCTCCTTTTTCCCTGATTGACCCCCCTCCCCCAGTAATTTTTAATTTATTGTATGTAATTGTGTATTAAAGAGCAACTCTGACCTATAAGCAGTAAGGTACACATTGGAATTTAAGTTCTTGATCATGTAAATTTATGTTTTAATTATTTTAAATTTCTTTTTTTGACAGGTTACAAAGACGGAATTAGAGAAATTAAAATCCAGCTATAGACAATTAATAAAAGAAATGAATTCTGCCAAAGAGAAATATACAGAAGCTTTAGGTCCATCCATGCTGTTACAAATGGTAAAAGTTCCTTCTTTTTTATAGCAGCATAGTATTCCATTGTGTAGATGTAACAGTTTTTTAATCCACTCATCTGCAGATGGGTACTTAGGCTATTTCCAAATCTTAGCTATTATAAATCTAGTAATTTTTTGATAGAATCTTTAGGGTTTTCTATGTCATCTGTGAATAATGAGTTTACTTTTTCCTTCCCAATTTGGATGCCTTTTATTTCTTCTTCTTGTCTGATCGCTATGGCTAGCACTTCCAGTACTATGTCAAACAGGAGTGGTGACAGTGGGCATCCCTGTCTTGTTCCTGTTCTTAGGGGAAATGGTTTTAGTTTTTGTTATGTTGAGGTATGATCCTTCTATTCCCACTTTGCTGAGAGTTTTTATTAGGAAAGGGTGTTGGATTTTGTAAATGCTTTTTCTGCATCAATTGATATGATTATGTGATTTTTGTCTCTCAATTTGTTTATGTGATGTATCACGTTTATTGATTTGCGGATATGGTACCATCCTTGCATCCCCGGAATAAATCCCACTTGGTCATGGTGTATGATCTTTCTAATGTAATGCTGGATCCAATTTGCTAGAATTTTGTTGAAGATTTTAGCATCTATGTTCATCAGGGAGGGATATTGGGCTGTAGTTCTCTTTCTTTGTGGTATCTTTATCTGGCTTTGGAATTAGGGTAATGCCAGAAAGAGCTGGGAAGTGTGCCTTCCTCTTGAATTTTTTGGAGTAGTCTGAATAAGATAGGTTTTAGTTCTTCTTTGAATGTTTGGTAGAACTGCCCTGTAAAACCATCCAGACCAGGGCTATTGTTTGCTGGAAGATTTTGGATGATTGCTTCAATTTCATTGGTAGTTACCAGCCTATTCAGGTTTTTTGATTCTATTGATCTTTTGTATTGTTTTTTTGGTCTCTATGTCATTTATTTCTTTTCTGGTCTTTATTTTTTCCTTCCTTCTGCTTACTCTGGGTTTTTCTTGTTGCTCTCTTTCTAATTCTTTAAGTTGTAGGGTTAGCTAATTTATTACCATTTTTCCTTGTTTTTTGAGGTAGGCCTGTAGAGCTATGAACTTCCCTCTCAAGACTGCTTTCACTGTGTCCCATAGATTTTGGATTGTTGTGTTTTCATTGTCGTTTGTTGCCAGGATGCTTTTTTTTCTTCTTTGATCTCTCTGGTAACCCAGTCATTATTTAATAGCATGCTATTTAGCCTCCAAGTGTTTGATTTTTTTTTCATTGTTTTTATTGTAGTTGATTTCTAATTTTAGGCCATTGTGATCTGAGAAGGTGCTTGATACGATTTCTATCTTCTTGAATTTGAAGAGATTTTGCCTGTGTTCCATTATGTGGTCTATCTTTGAAAATGTACCATGTGCACTTAAGAATGTATATTCTGTAGCATTGGGGTGAAATGTTCTGAAGATGTCAATTAATTCCATCTGATCTAGTCAGTCATTTAGGATTGATGTTTCTTTGCTAATATTTTGTTTAGAGGATTTATCCAGTGGTGTCAATGGGGTATTGAAGTCCCTTTCTATGACTGTATTGCTGTCTATCTCTCCCTTGATATTTTCCAGAAGTTTTTTTTTGTGTGTGTGTATTTGGGTGCTCCTGTATTGGGTGCATATATGTTTACCAGAGTTATATCCTTTTGTTGAATTGCTCCCTTTAGTATTATGAAGTGGCCTTTCTTATCTCTTGTTATGGCCTTCACTTTGAGGTCTATTTTGTCAGATATAAGTATTGCTACCCTTAAACTTTCTTTCATGATGCCTTTTATCTTTAGTGATCCTTCTGTATTTTTCTAGCTTCTTGTAATGTACACTTAGCTTGCACTTGTTGGCATACTAAACTTTGTCCCCCAGTGCACGATACTCCACCTTTCTTGTCTATGCCTTTGCACATGCTATTTCTTCTGCTTAGAATGTTGTTCTTGCTTTCTTTGCTTTGCAAGCTTCAAATACCCACCTAATGTTAAATTTTGTATAAAGCACTTCTTAGATTCCTCAATACAATTAGTCACTCCCTCTTCTTGGGTCTTTAACATCTTAAACTTTCATCTATTATAGCTCTTATTACAACAAACTGTGACTATTACTTTACATCTGTATTTCATATATTGTGAGTTCCTTGAATATAGAAACTACCATGTATACTGTACCTTACCCAGTGCCTGGAAATAATAGATCCTGAATCCCTATACATGAGATGAATAATTGATTATTTTCTTTTTCATCAGCTTCTTATCATTCTAATTAAAATTCCCATTGGTGCATCTAAATTATTGCTACCAACAACAGTATCCAGAACATCTTATCTCAGCATCTGCCTCACCTGTTGTTGTTGTTGTGTGTTTTTTTTCCCCAGTCCCTGCTGGTTCTGCTTTCCTGACTTACCTATTTAACCAAATCACTATGCCTCCTTCCTAGACCAGTGGTCAGCAAACTGCAGCTCGCGAGCCACATGTGGCTCTTTGGCCCCTTGAGTGTGGGTCTTCCACAAAATACCATGTGCGGGCGCGCATGTACAGTGCGATTGAAACTTCGTGGCCCATGCGCAGAAGTCGGTATTTTGTGGAAGAGCCACACTCAAGTGGTTAAAGAGCCGCATGTGGCTAGTGAGCCGCAGTTTGCCAACCACTGTCCTAGACCATTAATCTAATTTACTATAATCTAATTTATCACAGCTTTGGCTTGTGAACTATAGAAACAGCATAAGAGGTCAATACCCAGAAACCTTTTGGTTGGCATAACTCAGCTGGAGAGAAATTATCATCCCAAAAGTACCTATTTAATATTTCTATTTGCTGTTAGGTAAAATTCAGAATAATACGAAGGAAAAAACTAGCTATGCTTTGGAGCTGAATTAAGACCACCAAACACATACTAACACACACATGGAAAGCTGAGTTACAAACAGATCCCAGATTAAATGTCAATACTGTCAATGGTGACAAATACCTCTATGCTTTGTAGATAAGCTTACAAGTAGCATGCTGGGTTGGGTTCTTCCTATCATGTGTCAAAGAAACCTAACGACCCTCATTATGATCTACTGTTCATGCTGACATACCAACAAGTAGGTTTCTAAAAGCTTATGGCAGCCAAATGTTCAGTAAGGTTTTATCATATATATATATGAATTTCTCACTCTTTTTCCAAACTGGTCTTTGGAAAACACCCAATAAAAGAAATATGCATAGATATCTTTTATAATGTAACATAAAGATAGAAATTGATAAACCTGAGGGCATTTCAAAGAAAGCTTTTTTGACTATTCTTTGTAGTTACTCTCAAAGTAGCTAGAGCCAAGGCTCTAAAAAACTTAAATCTATATGGATTTACTCTGAGGGCTTAAGGTCTAAATGCTTTAACAGATCCCAGAATAGCTGATTGCAAAACTACTATTTAATTTGATCATAACAAATAGCACTGTTAATCTTTCCTAGTAATCATGCTAAAATCTCTAATTTATAGTAGAAATAAAATGGTAAGTTCTACTGCAAGACTCAGAAAGTCAAGGCTATGGTTTACTTTTTAGGACTCATGGGCATAGTCATATTAACCAGCAGAGACAGAAATATAAACCTTGCTAGGAATCCAAATAATCATTCCAGGAAACTAGACCCATTGCTCCTCATCCATACTTCTTTAAGACCTAGATATTATTTAAATATCTACAGGGAATAAGATAATTTACAAATAGCTCCTTTAGTAAAATGTGTCTCAGAAGGAACAGTATTCTTTAAAAAATTCAATAATAATGATTTATGTGAATTTTTTCACAAAAAATCCACTTTGAAACTCAGAATTTAATCACATTATAGATAATATAAATGTAGACTCTTTAGTGAAGACATTCCTATTGCTCTAAATTTTAGGTTACTCTACCATTCTGCTCTTAAACCCTAAACCAAGAATAACTTCTGGAAATGGAGACATTTCTCTAATGTTATTTGCTACTTCTATGTGGATTTAAAAATGGGATGAATATAGATTATTTTAACACTATTTTAAACTTCCATTTCTAACTTCCAGTATTACCCAGTAAACTTCCAGAATTTCTATAATTTTATTAACACTATAGTATTTCTTAATTTAGTATTAACTGCAAATTTTTTAAAAAATATATTTTATTGATTTTTTACAGAGAAGAAGGGAGAGGGAAAGGAGAGTTAGAAACATCGATCAGCTGCCTCCTGCACACTCCCCACTGGGTATGTGCCCGCAACCAAGGTACATGCCCTTGACTGGAATCGAACCTGGGACCCTTGAGTCCGAAGGCTGACGCTCTATCCACTGAGCCAAACCGGTTAGGGCTTAACTGCAAATTTTGTTAATAGGTTACTAATCTTTTCCCTAAATTTAAGGGGGTGGGGGCGCGGGGAAGAAAGGCTTACTTAGAGCCAGTCCAGCAGCAATTCTTTTAGAAAACACTTTAGTACAAACTTTCTCCATGGCTGAATTCATTAGCCTTTTGCATTAGTACTTATCATCTTTAAACCAAGTCAATCTTAATTAATTTTCTCTAGTTCTTTACCACATTTTATATATAGCTTTTTGTCTATAATTTTTTCTAACCTTATCAAATTTGTTTCACTCTAATGCCATGGGATTGTTCACTGCTAATATTTTTTAGAGGGGTTATTGCAGCTTTAATTCTTTGGTATTTAATTTAAAAAAAGATCTCCATCTTTAGTATTTGTTGATCCCTCTGAAATGAAGCTTTATATACAAATAGAAGTGTAGTTCCTTTCTTTTATGGCATTATGATAAACTGACCACAAAATGTTTTGCAGCCCCAATGTTCTCTCCTTTCTCTTTATGGTACTTTAAGCACTTAATCATGTACTGCCCAGCACAGGCTATCACAACTTACTATTTCATGCCTACCCACACTTCTCTCCTGATATTTGACATTCTCTGTGATAGATCATACCGTTTAAGGCCTCTTTACCTTTTGATCTTATTCCATTAACTTACATTCCTTTGAAATCTTAACTTGCCAAAATTGTAGTATTCTTCAAAGCCTAGTTCAAACATCACTTCCCTGTGAAACTTTCCCCAACTTCTTGTTCCCTCTGTTCTCCTATAAAAATTAGTTCATAAAAGTTGTATACCACCTCTCATATTGTATTAGTGGATTGTATCTCTCCTACATTTCAAGAAAAGGAGTTTTTGTCTTATTTCTCTTTATAACCACAATTCCTGACACATGGCACTCAATAAAACCATACTGCTTTGAATTCATTTTTACTGTTAACTGACTGTTTTATTTATCAGTGTCTTGCTCTCCAACTTGTCCTGCTTGAGAGTAGAGATTCTTAGATTTCTGCAACTTCAATATTACCTGGCATATTCTTAGAAAGTGATCAAGATTCCTTGAGATGGAATAAATATTAGAAATAACATAGTCCAAAACCTCAACCAATGCAAGAATGCATTTTACCAAATATGCTTGTTTAAATATGTTTAATGATTAGCATGACCATATTAGATCGGTTTGCCCAGGAGAGTCTAGTGTAATTAATGGCACCCCTTTCACTCTCAAAAGTATTTGGATTTTGATAAAAAGTTTTATGATCATCCTAATAACAAAAAATTGCTTCCTTCCTCACAAGTACCAGACAGCTCAACAGCCTAATTATTGTATTTTTTGAGTTCTATTCACAAAACATTTTTTAAAAATTTGCCTTTTGTTATAGATGGGGAGGAGGTAGAGTTCTAGAACTAAATGAAGTAACAACTGACACCACAGAAATACAAAGGATTATAAGAAAATATTACAAATAAGTTTTGCCAGCAATTTGGACAATCTTGAAGAAATGGAAAAATTCCTAGAAACATACAATCTTCCAAGACTGCATCAAGAAGATACAGGAAATTTGGACAGATTTTAACCAACGAAATTGAAGCAGTAATCAAAAAGCTCCCAACAAACAAAAGTCCTGGACCACATGGCTGCATGGGTGAATTTTACCAAACATTCAAAGCAGAACTAACACCTATCCTTCTCATACTATTCCAAAAATTTCAAGAAGAGGGAAGACTCCCAAGTTCATTTCACGAGGCCAACATTATCCTAATTCCAAAACCAGATAAAGACACTACAAAAAGTCCAGCCCTGTGACTCAATGGTTGAGCATCAACCAGGAAACCAAGAGATCACGGTTTGATTCCTTTCAGGGCACATGCCCAGGTTTCAGGCTTGATCCCCAGTAGGGGGCATGCAAGAGACAGCCAGTCAATGATGTTTCTCTCTCATCGCTTTTTGTCTCTCTATTCCTCTCCCTCTTGCTCTAAAAATCAATTAAAAATAAAAGACATTACAGAGAAAGAAAATTATAGGCCAATATCCCAGATGAACACAGATACTAAAATCCTCAACAAAATATTAGCAAACCAGATCCAGCAATGCATTACAGAGATCATACACCATGATCAAGTTGGATTTATTCTGGGGGTGAAAGATTGGTGCAATATCTGCAGGTCAGTTAACGTGATATACCACATAAACAAAATGAAAATCATATAATCATATCAATAGATGCAGAAAAAGCGTATGACAAAATCCAGCACCATTTATGATTTTTAAAAAGAACTCTCTCAGCAAAGTGGGAATAGAGGGAACATACCGTAACATAATAAGGGCCACATATGACAAACCCACAGCTAACATCATACTCAACAGGGAAAACCTAAAATCATTTCCCTTAAGATCAGAATTAAGGGATGTCCACTTTCACCACTCTTATTCAACATAGTCTCTGAGTATTCGTAGTGTGACCTTACCTTGTAGGTGTCCTGTGGAATTAGTGGTACAGTCTCCTTGATCACCTGAACTAGGTGCTCCAGGAATGTCCCTTGTGTGCATAATTATGTGAGCCCTTTTGTTATAGTTGGTCCTCAGGCTGTTTGACTGTGAAGATTGACCTTGACCATAGTGCATGAGCTGTTGAATGAGGGCTGACCCCACAATGTGAAATTCAACTCAGCAGAAAACTGTTCCCTGCAGCGATCTTACTTTGGGTATGCTCTGATGAGGTCTGAAGCCAACTACTAGAGGTGTTGGTTCTGGGCTTCTTGGGAGGGACTCTGATGCAGGTCAATGTCAGATGCTCCCTGTGACTGGCCCTGGGCTACTAGTTAGAAGCTACAAAATGATCCATGGTAGGTGGCTGCCTCTGCTGGACCTTGGTGCATGTGGGAAGGGCCAAGATGCCTACTGAAGCTGTCTTCCACCAGTACCTGATGAGCCTGGGGCAGGTCAACAAAAGGCCCAAGACAACATGAGATCTGCTGGTTGCCTGTTAAGCTCAGCCACTTAAAGAGCTCTGGTGAAATACAAGTTATGTGAGGCAGATTCTGAGTCACCTAGTAGGTGGGATTGGTGTTCACCAGGTTGATACAGATTCAAACTTGGCACCAGTCCTGGGTTTGAGGCCATTCAGCAAAAGTCTCAGGTTATACCAAGGCCAGGGTCTCAGGGAGTCCTCAGAGTGGGGGAAGTAGAGTTCATCAGTCTAAAACAGATTAAGATTTGGCCTTGTGGAAGGAGGGCTCTGCACACAAACAGTGGCATCAGTTAGGGCACACGGGGAAAATGGCCTTTGCCCCAAAGACACACCACTGAGTCTCTCATGTGTATCTCTGACATCATCTTATCTGTCTGGACCTCCTTGAGAGCTTTCTGAGAAAGACCACAATACAGGCCCAGGGCGGCTACAGCCAGAAAACTCCCCTTATCAGGGTAGGATCACAGTGAGTCGGGAGTGTGGGACTAGTGCATCTCCTCAGGCGATGCTATGAGGGAACTGCACTGGTCAGGTGCTCAGGAAAAATGGTTCTTGCCCTAAAGCCACTCTAGTCATTCTCTCTTGTTTGACACTCCCTGAATCTGCCTTGAATTCCTCAAGAGACTTCCAAGAACTCTGCAATTTGGGCCCAGGCTGATTGCAGATAGCTGACTCCTCCATATGGTGGGCGCTTCTCAGGGTGGTGCTAGTACATTACCCCAGGCTGATGTTGTATGGAGTGGAGTGATTGATGCAGGAAAGATGGTGTCTGGAGGCAGCGTGGGAGAGGCAGGCAGCACAGGGTCATTGGTGGATGCCCCTTCAGCACTCTTGCAGAAGCCACACAATCCAATCTCACCCTGTATGACTCCAGTCCACTCTGAGGTGCAATCCCTCTGCCAGAGCCCAAGGGTGAGTGCCCACAAATGAGGTTTTATGTGTTTGCCCTTTAAGAGGGCACCTGGGTTTCTAACAATCTATGGTTTCACCCTGGCAGATAGAATCCCCACTGATTTTCACAGGCATATGTTATATGGGCCCCTCTTCTTGGCACTGGTGCTTTGGGCTAGGAGACCCAGTGTGTCGCTGAGACTCCTTGCTCGTCAGGGGGCACCTTTGCAGCTGAGCTATTCCTCCAGATTCTCAGCCACCACATGTGTGTGTAGGGTCAGCTCTTTTCATGTCTTTGCCCTTCCTACCAGTCTCGGTGTAGTTTTTTCTGTATATCTGTGTTATAAGACTTCTATTCAGCTAGTCTTATGTTGGTTATTCAGGTTGATTATTCTATAATTTAGCTGTAATTCTGATTTGATCCTGGGAGGAAGTGACTGTAACTTCTCCTACCCCGTTCACTATTTTGGATACCCCCTTATATTTTCAAGAGTTTTTAATTACAGAGATTAATTAGAGTTTTAAAAGATGAATACATTCTCTAAGAACCACTTAAGAAAATGTGTGTGAGTCACCTATAATAATAAGAGTAATATGCTAATTAGACCGAACAGCCGAATGACCTTCCAAACGTCCTTCCAGAAGAGCCCTCGCACAAATTTCATGCACTGGGCCTCTAGTGTACGTATATAAATGTATGGGTAAATGTAACTATCATCTAAATATCCAAGCACATATACAAATGCATTTATAAGGTATGTATATACACCTCCACATCAGAATGTTTTCCAGCTTGAACAAATTCTAACAAAAGAGAAGTGTTAGAATTGGAGATTATTTGGCAGAAGCTCTGAGAAAGTTAAATAAGTATGGCCTAGCTCATATATGTACATTCTCTGGGTCATGTAGCCTCTGGTTGTAGTCCTACATGATTTATCCTACTAAAGTCTATTGGTATTGATCTTATGGTTAAGTGTAATGAGAAAGCAGATAGTGATCTTTTAAATATACATTCTGAGCCCTAGCTGGTGTGGTTCAGTTGGTTAAGTGTCAACCCATGCACCAAAAGGTCGCCCTTGCAATCCTCGAACAGGGCACGTGCCCAGTTTTTGGATTTGATCCCTAGTCATGGTGTGTGCGGGAGGCAGCCGATCAATGTTTCTCTCTCTCTCTCTCTTTCTCTTTTCCTTCCTCTTTCTTTAAAATCAATAAAAACATTTAAAAAATATATACATTCTGAGGTACACTGGTTTTTCCAATATTGGCACGACTGATATCCTATATAATAATAGACAAACATGGTAATTAACCGTACCTCTGACATGCTTCTCATTGGCTAATCCGGGCGATATGCAAATTAACTGCCAACCAAGATGGCAGCCGGCAGCCAGACAGCTGAAGCAAACAGGAGGCTTGCTTGCTCCAGTGATGGAGGAAGCCAAGGTTCCCCGCCTGCCGCTGCCGGCCTCTGAGCTGCACTCTAAGAAACAATGTTGCAATTATAGAAGCTAAACAAACCCCAGAAACCTGCTTTCAGCCAGCCGGGCCTCAGAGCTGGAGCTGCAACAGTGTTTCAATTATAGAAGCCAAACAAACCCAGATACCTGCTTTCAGCAGCCGAGGTCTCAGAGCTGGAGCCGAGCCTCAGAGCTAAAGCCGGCTCTCAGTTCCAGTGACAGCCATAGAAGGTAAATAAATCCCAGAATAAAAAAGAAAAAGAAAAAAAGGAGAGGTTGGGAGCTTCAGTCCCCCGCCAGCCTGAAAACGGCC
>NW_005357076.1:3750201-3767418 GCF_000412655.1 Myotis brandtii
CCCCCCCCCCCCCGAGTGCACAAATTTTTGTACACCAGGCCTCTAGTCTATATATATAAAAGCCTAAGCAACCGTTATAACTGGTTGACCAAATGACTGGTTGACCGGTCACTATGATGCACACTGACCACCAGGGGGCAGATGCTCAATGCAGGAGCTGTCCCCTGGTGGTCAGTGCACTCCCACAGCCAACCTCCCGCAGTCCCTCCCCCCTGGACTAGGCGAGACAGCCCCGATGAGCCCAATTGCCAGCCAGGGTGAGGGACCCCACCCGTGTATGAATTTGTGCACCAGGCCTCTAGTTTGAATCATAAAATTCTTCATTGTGGGTGGCTGTCTTGTGCATTATTGGATGTGTACTGGCATCTCTGGCTTCTGTCCACTAGAAGCCAGTGGAATTCCCCCACCTCTACCCAATGTGACAACTAAAAGTGAGGGGGAAAATTGCTCCTTACGACATTGAGAACCACTGTTGTAAGTAAATAAGGCAGCATGTTATAGAACAAATTAAACTGGGATTCAAGAAGTTGGGTTCTAACCCAGCTGTTTTGTCTTTAACTTTGGGTTATTGGAGAAAATATCTAACCCAGCAGTTCTCAAATTAGGTAGAGGGTAGTATTGCTAAATCAGCTATATATAATATAATGAAGAGATGAGCCCACTTAACTTTCTTGGGCCACATATTTTTTTATTTTATAATAAATAACAATTTTAATTTAGGTAATAATGCCATAGCTTGTAACAAACCAACTCCTACACCATAAACTAGAAAATATGCAAAATAAAAAATATTTTAAAAATTAATTGAAGGTATGAGAGAGCTGTCAAGGTAGCTAAGACTTGATGGGACAAGATCCCTGAGAGGAAAGAAAATCTTAAAGAGTTAGGCTGACATTGTAAAAGTTATTCCCTCAGGGCATTTGTAAATTCTTGGTGCTGGGTGAAAGGTTGAGGATTTAGAATAGACAATGGGCACTTACTAAGACACAGAGAAGCCATCAGAACTTTTGGCAATTTCCAGAGACAAAAATTGGAATTTGGAGCAGCCAAGGCAGTCAGAATTGAGATGTCATGATCCTGAAGTTCTCTTAACACACTAGAATAAACCTGACACTCAGCAATTTTCTCTTTTGAGCTATTTGCCAGATTTGTAAAGCAGCAGGATAAGAGGACAAGACATAAAACAGAAGACCTCTAATAGGCAGAGTAGTATTTTTGGCAGTTCGATGGTACCAAACAGAACCCACCAAAGAGTAGGGATGCTAAACCATACACTAGGATTTCAGGTGAGATTTCAGGAGAGCTAGAGCATAGGAGTGGGGATAAATTAGAAGTAGATTGAGCCTTTCAAAAGTGCAATCCAAGCTTGAGTTGGCCCAGTCCTTGATCTGTCTTTATACTAGTTGCCTTCTTTTTAGTGAAAATGTTTTTATTGATTTTAGAGAGGGGGAAGGAAGAGGAAGAGATAGAGAAACATCAATGTGAGAGAGAAACATCGATTGGCTGCCTCCTACACTCTGCTATCCCCCACCCCCCACAGTGGGGATTAAATCTGAACTTGGGCATGTGCCCTGACTAGAAATCAAACTGGAGACTTTCTGGTACATGCAATGATGCTCAATCAACTAAGCTACACTGGCCACAATAGCTGCCTTCTACAGGAAGACAATATCACCAGCAGAAACACTGTAATTTATTATGAACAATGTTTAGCATTTAATGAAAATTATCAGGCAGACCTAGAAATAAACCCAAAAGAAAAGACAAAAGAAATGGACGCATATTAAAAAAAAAAAAGAAAGAAAGAAAAAGAGAGAAATGGACCCACAGATGACTGAAGCTTTTAATTTTTGGATATGCAATTTATTATCACTGTGTTTGAAGAAAATAAATGACAAGGTAGAGAATTATACTACAGAACTGGGATCAATAAAAAAGAATCAAATAATTTAGAAAATAAAAAACTTGATTACTGAAAAAAAATACCTCATAGATGTGTTGAAATGCCGATTGGACAAAGTAGAAAAAAGTAGTCAACTAACTGGTAGGTGAGTGCAAAATATACAAGCTGAAGTTTGAGAGGATGAAAAGTACAAGAAAGAGTATAAAAGATATTTGGGATACACACACACAAAAGGCATAAAACCTATGTAATTGGTACCTCAATTGGAAAGAGAGCAATTCTAAAGAGATTAACAGCTGAGACGTTTTCTAAAACTGATAAGAGCATCAACCATAAACTTGAGAAGCACTAAAATTAACCCTAGCAGGATAAACACAAGAAAAACAAGAACCAAGTACAAGGTGAAAGTAAAAAAAAAATTCTCAAAACCAGCCAGAGAAAATGAAAATAATATATTCAAAAGGGCAAAAATAAGACTAACAGTTGGACTTCTTAATAAAAATAAGAGAATCCAAAACATAATGAAAGATCATCTTTAAGAATATAGCTCTCAATGTAGAGTTCTATACTCACTGAAAGGCAAAATAAAGACATTTTTTAAACAAATAAAAACCAAGAGAATTCCCACACTACATGTAATACTAAAGGAAGTTATTAGGCAGAAAAAAAATTACAAACTATAGCCATTTCAACTGTGCTCGTATTCAGTGAGCCTTATTGTGCTACTTAAGAGTAGTAAAAAAAAAGCAAAAAAAGTAAAGGATTGGGAAAGAAGCAACGAAACCGCTATTGTTCACAGATATTATTACATACATAGAAAATCCAAAAGACATATTATATAAAATGTTCTACATTTTGATTATGGTGGTTGTTCATTGTTATTTAGTAAAATATATGTGAATTTTACTATATGTAATCTATAATTAATATCTGAATTAAATGTCCTTTCAGAAATAAATGCTATGATAGAGCTAACATTTGCCTAGTGTAGGCTGTCTTCTACACTTTCTAGCAACATGAAAGGTGGGAGTTGAAAGAAGTCTCATTTCTTGACAGGCCTGAGATTACTAAACCATACAAATCATGGCCCACAAATATTTTGTTAGGAATGTGACAGTCCTGTGTATGTTGTTCTAAATTATTTTCGACCTCTTGGCTAATGAAAGAACTTTATCTTTTGCAGTTATAACAATCTAAAAATGGAATAGGAGTTAATAACTTAGTTGTTTATATTCATAGTTAAGAAATCTATATTCTTTAAAATCTCAGCTGGTAAGAACTCTTTTCTATGAATGCCATACATGGGCATTCTGAAAGATTGCTACTTAATGTGTTCTATCCACACCATCACCAGCCTATGCCAACAAGATCATCATTTAAAGCTGCTTTGGCTATAGTAGAGAAAACATTTTCAAAATGATTTATAATAATGTCTGTAGCAGTAGGAATTGTGATGATGTGCTGACATTATTCTTCCAGCTGCTGAGGTTGTTTTCCTTTAGAGCTGGCATTTTCCTATTCCACTTACTGTGCTACCAGAACTGCAAATCACAATTGACCTTACCTTACAGAGAACTGAGTGTTTTCAAAGAACATGAAAACTTAACTAGCAAATGGGATGACAAGTTTCTTTAAGAATGTAATAACATGAAGACAAGTAACTTCCAAAATCCCACTTACTTATAATGAAATCACTAAGGGCACGATGAGGTGATTATCTTACATTATAAGCTCCTCAAGGGCAGGAGACTATGTAAAGTAATACGTAGATTACTTGTCTTTGGGGAATGGGTCCTTGGTACTTTGTGACTGATCCAGAAAGAGAAGCATTCACCAAGGCCTGACTTATTTATTTTTTTTAAATAAGTCTTTATTGTTGAAAATATTATATATGTCCTCCTTTCCCCCCCATTAACACCCTCCAGCAAAGACTGACTTATTGAAGTAATAGATGCTTAGCTGCTAAAATGTTCTGTTTCCATCATACCACAGGATCACAGAACTTGAGTCAACATTATCAGATCACCTAATACAATTGTTTTTCAAAGTGAGAGATGAAGGATAGGCAGCATTGCTACATCACATAAGTGAGTTTTCTCAACAAATAAACAACCCTACACTCCACTCCCCTTCCCCTAGACTCCATCACTCCCCACCCCCTTTCTCATACCTCTTTCTTGAGGATGTGTATTTTTTAAAAAAATATATTTTATTGATTTTTTACCGAGAGGAAGGGAGAGGGATAGAGAGTTAGAAACATCGATGAGAGAGAAACATCAATCAGCTGCCTCCTGCACACCCCCTACTGGGGATGTGCCCACAACCAAGGTACATGCCCCTGACCGGAATCGAACCTGGGACCCTTCAGTCCGCAGGCCGACGCTCTATCCACTGAGCCAAACCGGTTAGGGCAATGAGGATGTGTATTCAAATACTCCTCACAGGGACTTATCAGGTTGAGGGGAAGGTGTTTTTAAGAAGGCAGGACTGTATTTACCAAAAGCCCACTCTGTGATTCTGATATGGTAGCACCAAGTCTTCCAGTTGAAAACCTATGACCTAATCTATTTTCTCCCTTTGAGCAATATTACAACTCAAACAACCTAGAAAGAATTCTGAAAGTATTTAGAAAAGCCTACAATTTATTCTTCAGTGGACCCATTTCATGGCTGCATAAAGGCCAATGTATAAAATGCATTATTTTCAATTTAGAATAAAAGTCTTACTGTTTTTCCCAATTTTTAGTGATATATTTAGTACGGTACAGGAACTTGAAGAAATCTATACTTTCTATATACACATATGTATGTGTGTGTATGTATATGTATGTATGTATGTGTGTGTGTGTGTGTATATTACATCAAAATTCTAATACACATACACACACACATATATATATACACATATATATATATTCATTTTTTTCAGTACAATCCTTACTATAGTAAGATGTTAATATACAAAGACCTTATTAGTATCTGCTGTCCAGTAGGCAATGAAAATCTGTAGTCTTAATTTTTCTAAAGTTTTATAGATACAGAAATGATTTCCTTGACCTGACTTCCACCATACCTAACAAGTTCATTCAACATTTATTAAAGGATAAAAATGAACAGAATCATCTTTTCTTTCCTGTTTTTCATCCCCAACTTCTTACTCATTACTTTTCAGTGTCCCCTTCACCTCGCCCTCCCCCTACCCCCTTTTCCAAAACTTGGAACTCAATTAGCCTGCGAGCAATGAAACAATGACTGCTATGTGACAAAACCACTGGGCTGGATGGATATAGAGGATGGATACCCAACTGTAATAGAGGTGGCCAAAAAAATACTACATTCACAGGCAACTTAGAGTAGAGGAATTCAGAGAATTACCTTTATAAAATAATAGAAAGTGGTTTATAGCCACCATGTCGCAAAGGAGAAAGGTCTCTGGAATTAAATACTAAGGAACCTAATTTTGTTATATTATTGCTAGATGCCACAAACTTAGCAGTGATCATTTAAAAATAGTCTACAGTGTGAGGTTTAAGGAACAATGACTCCTAATTAGTGTTATAATAAGTGTGTTCACCATTCTGGAATGTCATTTATGGTAAATTAAGGAACTACTGTCCCTCCCCATCTTCCATTAGTATTTTAATGCTAGGAGGTGGGAAAAGCTGATCCATATTCAAGAGGAAAGGAAGAAAAACAATAACAAATTGGCATCTCTTCTGTAGATTGCCCCACAGGCCAAGCATTTTTATGTTCTTAATCATTATTAAATGACTTAACATGACACCCAGAGCCTGGCGAATGATTGCATCCTGACATGAGAACGAATTACAAATGAAATGAAAGATCAAGCCGTATTAGAAGATTGCCTCTGGGAAATGAAAATCTTTAATTCTCTTTTATTATTGACATTTATTTGGCTGCCATGAATAACAACATAGCAAAGAGATTCAGCTATGCTTGTGCACTGAATAGCTTATCCCAGGGCTCAAAACTGCATTAACATTTATCATGTTTGCTTTTGTAGCTGACACCACTGAACAGATTCTCTATCCATCTTGTATTTATCATGCATTGCAGATATAGTACACCCTCTAATTTAAGTTCATTTTCATATAGTAGAAGCAGCAAAGATTACCAGTGTCTGTCCTCAAATAAATTCCTGCTGGTAAGCATTCCTAAGAGGGTTTAATATATTTAATAAGACCAAATTGAGTTGACAAATTCAGTCACAGGAAGAGGATGCTAATTTTAAAGGTTTCAATTTTTGGAAATTTGTGCTAATTCACAAGACACTTGTACAATATGTATCTCTGGAATAAAGCCTTAAAATAAATGTCTCTATAAAGAGCAACCAAATAGCATTTTATGAATCTGAAGGCAGTATGACAATTCTTATGAGGTAAGAAAGTCGGTATGCTTTTCACTTTTCCAAACGGTGTTCACTGCTAAGACAGGAATAGGCCACTACTATAAAAAGACAGCAATTCAGTTGTTATTAATGCAGGGGTATCTTTTCATGACTTATTTATTTTCTTTCTTGTACAAATTAACAACATGGCTTTTCCTGTCACAACAATAAAAGATTATACAGTACGTGGTGTCTTTGCTCACATGATCCTCTTTGACTAGATTGCCCTCCTTTCTTAAATATTTCCTAAAATTCAAGGCTTAGCAAGGATATCAATGTATCTGGGAAAAATAAATCACTTAATACTATATATCTGAATTTTGTTTGAAAAATTTTCTGTCCTTCTGTTTTTTATACTTTTAATTATGAAAAATTTTAAGTGTATATACAAGTGGATGTAATTGCACAATGACCATCCCCATATATTACAATTATTGACTCATGGCGAATCTCACTTCATCTATAACTCCATTTCATTATTTACTATGTATTGCATTATTTTGAAATAAATATCTGAATCTTGCTTTTGACAATTCTAAAATAAGAAAGTTGAAATGAATTAATTCTGGGGTCTCTATTCCCCAAAATTTGACAATAATTTATTCTTTTACCTTTTCAGGCATATTTATTTAGTTCAACAAAAGTTTACTTCATAGCCACTATAAAATCTTTATTGAGGCTTTATTGATTTCCTTCTCTGAGTCAATAAAAGCCCATATAATTTTTACCAATAATTAACAAGTGTAATTACAGTTTCTTGTATTCATATATCAATGTATATTAATTTTATTTCTGAGTTAGATCTCATATCTTAAGTTTTAGTGTTCAGCAGAGTACTGAATAAACACTAAGGTAAAAATTGCTTCTGTTTATAAGTATTAATTAACTGATTTATTTTAATCTTAATGGTTCAGACAAAATGGAAAAGGTCTGTATTTTGGCTTCAGTAGTAGGTAGTATCTTATTGACAATATTAATCATTTTTTTAAATTGTTTAAGCTACCACAACTCTTTTTTTTTTTAAAAAAAATATTTTTATTGATTTCAGAGAGGAAGGGAGAGGGAGAGAGAGATAGAAACATCAATGATGAGATAGAACCACTGATTGGCTGCCTTCTGCACGTTCCCTACTGGGGATCAAGCCCACAACCCGGGCATGTGACCTTAATAAGAATCGAACCCGGGACCCTTCAGTCCACAGGCTGATGCTCTACCCACTGATCCATACCAGCCAGGGCAATATTAATCATTTTATTTGATAAAATGTGTTAACTAGATAAAATTCCCATTTTATTTCTATGAAAATAGATGGCTGTGTAAAAACAGAAGTGAAGTTTTCTTCTTTAAGTTTAAAGCTGATGAAGTAACTTATATTTGGGTTATATTTGTTCATAGTTGGATAAATTTATGTTATTGTAGCACAGGTATTTGGTAATTAAAATGTATGTTTTTCAGGAAAGACATTTCTAGATTGACAATATCTCCAAAATATCACAGTAAAAAAATCAAGGTAGATTTACTCAACTGATTTTTCTTAAATTATCTTCTTGAAACTATTTTCTAATGCGATAGAAGGTACATATATATTTATTAAAATTATAAAAAAACTATACAAGGTACATTTTCACAGAAATAGAACAAAAAATCCTAAATTTCATATGGAACCACAAAAGACCAAGAACAGCCAAAGCAACCTTGAGAAAGAAGAACAAGGCTGGAGGCATCACATTTCTTGATTTCAAACTATATTACAAAGATACAGTAATCAAAACAGTATGATACTAGTATAAAAACAGAGACACATAGGTCAATGGAACAGAATAGAAAGCCCAGAAATAAACCCGGATATATGTGGTCAATTAATTTATGACAAAGGAACCATGAACATACAACGGGGAGACAATAGTCTCTTCAATAAATGGTGTTTGAAAAATTGGACAGCCACATGCAAAAGAATGAAAATGCAGCATTCCCTTACAACTTACACAAAAATTACCTCAAAAGATTAAAGACTTAAAAGTAAGACCTGAAACCTTAAAACTCTTAGAAGAAAAGGGGATAAGTTCCTTGACACTGGTTTGGTGACAATTTTTTTGGATTTGACACCAAAAGCAAAGGCCACAAAAGCAAAATAAGCAAGTGGGACTACATCAAACTAAAATCACAATCAAGCAAACAAGCAAACAAAGAACACTTCTACACAACAAAAGAAACCATGAACAAAATGAAAAGGCAACCTATGAAATGAGAGAAAATATTTGCAAATCACTTATCTGGTAAGAAGCTAATATCCAATATATATACCTTATACAACTCAACAAAAAACAAACACAAAACCAAACAAAAAAAATCAAACAAACACAATCTGAAAGAGCTGAATATTTTCCCATAAAAGACATTCATACACATGGCCAACAGGTACATGGAAAGGTGATCAACATCATTAATCATCAGGGAAATTTAAATCAAAACCAAAATGAGATCACCTCACACCTGCTAGAGTGGCTGTTATCAAAAAGACAAGAAATACGTGTTGGCAAGGATGGAAATGGAGAAAAAGGAACCTTTGTGCACTGTTGCTGGAAATGTAAATTGGTGTAGCAACTATGAAAAACAGTGTGGAGTTTCCTCAAAAAATTAAAAATAGAACTACCATATGATCCAGCAATTACACTTCTGGGCATTTATTTGAAGAAAATGAAAACACTAATTTGGAATGATATCTGTACCCTCGTGTTCATTGCAGCATTTTTTACAATAGCCAAGACATGGAAACAACCTAAGTGGTCCATTTGATGGATGTAGGGATAAAGAAAATGTATATAGACTTCTACATTTTCTTTATACATTTATACATTAAAATTACATTCAGCCATAAAAGAGAAGGAAATCCTTCCATTTGCAACAATATGGATGAACCTTGAAGGCATTATATGCTAAGTGAAATCAGTCAGACAGAGAAAGACAAATAAGGTATGATCTCACTTGCATGTGGAACCTAAAAACAACCGAACTCATAGATACAGAGAACATATTGATGATTGCCAGAAGTGTGTGTGTGTGTAAGCAAAATGAGTTAAGGTGGTAAAAAAAAAGTATGGTGTTTTAAATTAAATATAATAGGAAGAATGTAAATTTTGTTATACATGATTAAGCTCCATAATACTGGTTTTCTCACACAGTTTGCATGTTTTGAATTAAATATGTTAGAAAGGATATAGACTTTTGTTATAAATGATTAACCTCCATAATAATGGTTTTCTCACACAGTTTGCACATGTACCTGTAGCCATTATAGTGTCATCACTCCCTTGGGTGAAAATCACGACTCGCTGCCTCTTCGAGTTCACCTTTGGCAGAGCTTGGGTCTTTTTGGCTATCTCTTTAATGTCTTCAGTCTGTTAATTGAAAGGAAGAGGAAAAATTTCTCATAACCAGTATAATCAGACAAAGCTTTCTTAGAAGATTAAGGATTTAGACTCTCAAGTTTAAAAAATGAGATACTTAAACATCTATTATGAGTTATCATTTAAAAATTTTAACCACATACAAAAGTAAACATCCTCCTATATAATAAAAGAGAAACATGTAAATTGACTGTCCCTCTACTATGCTCACCAGCCAATCAGGAATGAGTATGCAAATTAACCTCATCGCCTCCCTGGAGACTGACAGCAGGTAGGAGGCAGCTCCCAGCATGGCCTGCTTGGCTGTTGCTGCAGCGACCCGGGAGCAGGCAAGTATGGCCCACAGGCAGCACCCAGCGTGGCCTGCTTGGCAGTCGCTGAGGTGTGGAGCAGGCAGGCCCTGCAGAGAGCAGAGAACCACGGGGAGCAGGCCTAAGCCATCAGTAGGACATTCCCTGAGAGCTCCCATATTTGAGAGTGGGCAGGTCAGGCTGAGGGACACCCCCCCGTGCATGATTTTCGTGCACCAGGCCTCTAGTAATAGTATAATAAACTCCAAGGAGCCCACCATCAAATTGTAAACATTTAAAATTTATTCATTTATACTTTCATCTACCTGCTTTTCATATTATTCTGAAGCAAATTCCAGAGACTATATAATGTCATCTGTAACTGTTTTAGTATGTATCTCTGAAAGATAACAACTTAACCATAACCACATAACTATTATCATATTTAAAAAATAAACACCAATCCCTTAGTATCAGCAAATATCCAGTCAATTTTCAAATTTCTAATAAAAATTTGTAGAGAGAATATTAAACTAGTTTAGGGGTGTACAGAGCATGATTATGCTGACTATGGAAATGATACAGTTACTATAATTCCAAATTTTTCAAAGAATTAAAATGAGAGGTGCTAACCATTTCCTACAGACTTAAATTTTTTTTAAAAGATAAAGTTAAAAAAATTACAAATTAATTCTAGAAACCCTGATGCTATTTTTCGTATCACACAAGCCATGCATAACATTTTTACTTTTGTGTGTGTGTGTGTGTTAATCTTCACCTGAGGATATTTTTCCAATTGATGTTTTTAGATGGAGTGGAAGGGAGGGATTGGGGCGGAGGGCAGAGAGAGAGAGATATGTTGCTTCCTGCACACACTGTGACTGGGGTGGGATTAAACCTGCAACCCAGGTATGTGTTCTTGACTGGGAATCAAACCCATGAGCCTTGGTAGGCTGACGCTCTACCACTGAGCCACACTGGCCAGGGGAAGTTTTACAACTTAAATGTTCTTGACCTGAAATCTAACTCTTAAGCTATAGGTAGAATTTTTAGAATCATGCTTTCAACAATTTCAGATAATTTCAAAATCCATGTCTGAATTCAGTGAGCCTCTAAAACAGCCCATGGCTTGCATTTGTTGGTTTATACTCCATCACTGTGCAAAATTTCAAACAGTATGGAGAGAGAAACACAACCAGAGGGAAAAGATATTTGCTTGGCATAAAGGAAGTTAATTAGGATATACAGGATGGAAACATTTAGGTAAGCAAGGCAGACAAGTCATAATAGTTACAAACAACATTAGAAACCATAGAATTTTTAAAGGTATGACAGTCTTTAGTAAAATAGCTGTATGCTGTTTGTTCACTAAGTACTTAAGAAATTCCAGATGATACATGAAGTTAGGCTTCTACTATACCTAACATGATAATACCAGAGGACGGCTGTTTCTGAAAAGAAGAGCCACTTGAGGTATAACAATGCTGCTGACCTTTCAAACATGCTGACTATTTCACTTCTGGTTGCTTATTTTAGAACAGAACTAAGCTTGAACTCAGATTAAGATGAGAAAAGAAATTCCCTCAGTTTTGGGGAAAGTCTATTATAAAAAGACTATTATAAATGACTAGTAACAGCTGAAAGGACCAAAAATGCCATATAACAATGTCTTCACTCTCTCAAATAAATGTATACATTTAATTAAAATGACTCACATATATTCTCCCAATTGTCTTGCCACACATATATTTTACTACTATAGGGTTTTTTGCTTATGATTGAATACAGTTCATATTTAATAAAGATAAGAGGCAAACTCCAGGAATAGATTCACTTTATCATCTTGGGAGCAGCATCTTATGCATGTTCTGGATGTTTTTTATATAGAGGTTTTTCTTCAAGGTGGTATAAGGAATAAATTAAGAATGATATTCTATGATTGTCTTCTACCCAACTATGTGGGGAAAAAAATTTTTTTATGGAGCTTTGTTAACTTAAAGAAACCTTTTATTATTTTTAAAATTGAATTTATTGGTTAATAAAATTACACAGGGTTCAGATATATACTTCTACAATACGTCATCTGTGTACTGTATGGTGTGCTTACCACCCCAAGTCGAGTCTCCTTCCGTCATCATTTATCCCCTTTACCCTCTCCCACCTCCTCCCCCCTTCCCTCTGGCACTCCCCATACTGTTGTTTGTGTCCATGAGTTTTAAAGAAACCTTTCTATGTCTCAAATTAAATCCTATAAAACTGGCAATTCGAGATTGAAGTAAACTTTCCAAATAAAGAACATAAATCTTTACAGATGGTTACACTTTATTTCTATCCACATCCACAGTTCATACAAAACTCCTTTGTCGCTCTGGGATAACTGGCAGTGAGCACCAAAACTGAACTTCTCTCTAGGCCTTGAGGAGCCACTGCTTTGCCCTCAGGAGTTGCTCCCCATCTACTATAAAAACTTTTCTTAAAACCTTAATTTTGTCTTTCCAAAGCTACATATTTCTAATTTTGCTGTCACAGCCAGAAGATTATTTTCCCTTATATGTGGGCTAACATATCTTAACAGAATGATGAAATTACAAGGGATTTAGAGTATGACACACCTGGACTTGTGCATCTTGAGCAGGTAAATAAACCCCTGTGACGCTCCATTTCCTCATGTACATACTAAGAAAATATTTATGGTAGGAGATGTTGGGAGAGAAGTATGCTATAATTGGTGGGTAAAAATTTGGAGACAATCAGGATATTTGCATATTCTCATAATTTCTCCCCTTAAGATATTTATTCATTACAAAAGGAAAAATAGTTATGTTACAGTGAAAGAAACTGACAGACATAAGTTTACCCTGGTGATCAAATTCAGCAATGCTAAAGTTAGGGGGCAAAATAGGATATTTGCATAGTCCCAAAATATTGCCCTCAAGATATTTATGAACTATAATGGGATAATAGTAACTTTACAGAGGATACACTGCAAATACCGCCTTAACACAGTGATCAAGGTGAACATCACCAACAATAAGACATCGGGACATCATGTACGTCCCTGATACTTTGCACTGAGAAGGGCCCATCACTTCTGTGATATTTCTGGAAAACATTCATAACATCTACTTAATTATGTAAAAATGTCAGACAACCCAAATTGGGGGACATTCTACAAAATGAGTGACAAGTACTCTTCACAAGTATCAAAATCATGAACAAGGAAAGACTTAGAAATTGTCACAGAAAAAAAGAGAGACTAAGGAGACATGACAATAAAAGCATTGTGCAATCCTGGATTAGATTCTGGAACAGAAAAAGGAAATTAGAGGAAATTGGTGAAATCAGAATAAAGACTGAAATTCGGTTATTGGTATTATATCAATGTTAATTTTCTGGATTTGATCATTATGCCTTGCTTATGTAAGATATTAAGATTAGGGGAAGCTGAATAAAAGGTATCTGGGAACTACTATTTTTGTAATTTTTCTAAGCCTAAAATTATTTCAAAATAAAAAGTTAAAAATAACTATTGTGAGGATGAAAGAGGATAAGGTGAAAGAGGTTAATGCAACATTTAGCACATGCTAAGTACTTAATAAATATTAATTTCTTTCTTCTAATAACAATCATTTTAATACTCTCCCAAACTGTCACATCCTGAGGTTGCCCTCCAAATCTCCAAAAAGGGCCTCAAGAGTT
Source organism: Myotis brandtii (assembly GCF_000412655.1). Taxonomy (NCBI): domain Eukaryota; kingdom Metazoa; phylum Chordata; class Mammalia; order Chiroptera; family Vespertilionidae; genus Myotis; species Myotis brandtii. The sequence goes on from NW_005357076.1 coordinate 3,763,908, forward strand.
GAGTAGTGAGAATTCAATTATGTTCTCTAATAAGGAAGGAGAAAAAGGAAAGGGGGGACGAGAGGTAGAAGAAAGCTCATACAATTTAACTATGAGCCATGTTTATAGTTCCAAAAGAGCTTATTAAATCTTAACTTCTCTAGGCAGTGGTATTACTGTGTCCTCATTTTACAGATGCTGAAACCAAGAGCCATGTATATAGCTCTAAAGTACTCATTAAATCTCAACTACTTTGAGCAGTAGATACTATTACTACAGATAAAGAAACTGAGTCACAGAGAGGTTAAATAATTTCCTAAGGTCATAATGATACTAAGTGGTGAAGCTAGGTTGAGCATTTACAAAGTGAGACTCCAGGGATTACAGTCCTAATCACCACTCCAAGCTATCCACAGATTATACTACTTCTATGAATTTAAGCAATGTGCTTTCTGTTATCACAAAACTATATAGCAGGTTCATCCTAAATCATTTTTCTGCCACATTCACAAATTATCACTGATCTTGTATTTAAGTTTGGTATTTTTTTCTTAGTTATTCTGGCTTGTATTTTACCCTAGTAAATTTCCTTTTTTATTGGTTTGCAAATAACTCTTCCTTTTCTTTTATTTTTTTATTGTTGAAACAGACATACCTATTCCTACCCTCCTTTTGTCTACTTCCACCCAGCCTCCATCTCCACTTCCCTCTGGCCATCACCACACTGTTGTCTGTGTCTATGGGTTATGCATATATGTTCTTTGGCTAATCTCTTCACCTTCTTTCATCCAGTTCCCTCTACTACCCTCCCTTTTGAATTTCAATATATTTCTTATTTTCCAAGGTCATTTGGAAATCTAATCTCCTCTTCCAAATCATTAGAATGTGAGAAAGATGTATAGTTTATATGGTAAAGAGTACGGAACTTGGAGAGCTGAGCTCTGGTTCCGGCCCCATTATGTATTAGCTATGTCACCTTATATAATTCATGTAGCCTATTTTTTATCTGTTAAATTGATATGGCAATACATGCCCTACCTACTTTCAAAGGTGTGTGTGAATGTTAAATGTATTAATGAAATGTTGGAAAAGGTTTTATAAACTATGAAGCATTTTTTAAAAATATTTTTTTTATTGATTTCAGAGAGGGAGAGAGAGAAACATCAATGATGAGAGTGAATCATTGATAGGCTGACTCCTGCATTCTCCCTCCTAGGATTGAGCCCACAACCCAGGTATGTGCCCTTGACCGGAATCGAACCCGGAACCCTTCAGTCTGCAGGCCGATGCTCTATTCTCTGAGCCAAACCAGCTAGGGCTGAAGCATTTTATAAATGTTAATCCATTGTATGCCATAAGCATTTGTATATGCAAGCTGTGGACTTTCCCCACATGCCATGCGCGTCTATATAAAAAAAATATGTTTTCCCTAAGTGGCAGCCCTGACCAACTTTAAAATAATTTTTCGTGAGAATTTTCAGCTGAAAATATTCAAGAACACCCGAATTGTGAGTAATATATTTATTTTTATAATATTCATTGCAAAATGATTTTTTAAATTATTTCAAAATATCATGGCGTGTGGAGATGGTTTCCGTTTTGGTCGCGTAGCAGTTAACTGGTTAAATTATGCTTCCATTTTCACTAGCGATTATGTTAACAGTTTAAACTTAGCATTGCCCAGCTGGTATGGCTCAGTGGTTGAGCATCGACCTATGAACCAGGAGATCACGGTTCGATTCCTGGTCAGGGCATATGTCCAGGTTGCGAACTCCATCCCCAGTGTGGGGCATGCAGGAGGCAGCCGAACAATGATTCTCATCATTAATGTTTCTATCTTTATGTCCCTCTCCGTTCCTCTCTGAAATCAATAAAAATATATTTAAAAAATTTAGCATTGTCTTTCAAGTGAAAGAATATACTATCTTCATTCTATTTTTAACAAGCTGGTAATGCAAACATTAAACAATACTATCATGATCTACCTATTCCTACAGAATACCAATTGTGGTAACCCCTCAGATTGCCTCACTTAACCATGTCATATTCTGTTTTGTTTCCCAAAGAGAAACTCCTATAATAACTATGGTGTTCACATGATTGCCACTCTCCAGTCTATCTCAGACTCTCTTCCTTCTCACTCACTCTGTTCAGTGACACTGACCTTCTGTCAGTTCTTGGAATGCAATACGTAGTACATTCTGCTCTTTCTTGTTTGAGAATTTTTGTACTCTTCTTCCCTCTGTCTGAAATTTGTTTCCCTGTTTGTTGAAATTTGTTTCCCTGTTTGTTTTGCTTTTTTATGTCATGGCTATATAATTGTATTTTTCAAGTTTTACTTTCTATGACCATCTCATTCAAAATAGAAACCCCTCCCACATTCTCCTTCACAATACTCTCTCTGGTCATTTCTATCTTGTCCTTCAGGATTTATCGAAGTGATAGGCATGTATCTAGTGCTCAGTAAATATTCGATGAATGAGTAAATGATTAACTAAAGAGAATTAGAAGATCATCTTATCTCTTTCCCTTAATCTGTTTTCAAACTGTCCTCTTACAGGATTCAGTTACCTAGGAAAGAAGCACTATACTCTTTATTCAGCAGCGCTTGACTTAGAGTCTTATTTCCAGAAACTCTGGGTAATATTCACTGTGTTCTTCATATTTGTGAGAAACACAGAAACCTGAGAAAAATCTTGAAGAATTATTTGGGAATCAAGGTCTCCTGAATCCTCTGTGTGGACTTATCTATCCAGCGCTGATCAATGGAACTCTCTGTGATGATATATATGGTTTACATCTACACTGTCCAATATGGAAGTCTCACTCAAAATGTGTGCAGTGAGACTAAGGAACTGAATTTTAAATTTTACTTAATTTTAATTTAAATAGCCACATGTGGCTAGCGGATGCTGTATTGGATAGCACAGTTCAATACTTTTCTCTCCCAGTGGTATAAGACGACAGTCACTACTGGTCAGAGAAAGCCTGCAAGTCTGGCTGGGACCTCCAGGTAGAGTCAGGGGCTGTGGGGAAAGTTGGAAAAGGGAAAATAATTGCTTTGTTTCCTCAACAATCAGAAGTATTATATCTTAGAAATGTAAAACAAGGAAATTAAAATTTGTTGCCTAGAGTAAAAATAAATGAGTGATCCAGTAGAGAAGGTATGAATTCTGTTTATCATTTGGCACATACTCTGTTGTACAGAGAATGAAAATACAAAAAATATTTGTATTTAGGTTTTGGAGTTGTTTTTTCCACTTTATTTAATTTAAATCCCAATTTTCAATACAGCTTTTAAAAGGCTTCATAATAAAACGTGCTTTTAAGTACCTTATTTTTATGTAGGTTCTAAAAATACAAACCTTTAATCAGTTTAGCTCAAGATAAGGTAGATTTAAAAACACACTGCAGTCTGAACTGATTTTTCAGAGTAATAAAAGCCTCATGAAACTTTTTACCTTAAGAATTGTCATTTTAAATTCTTAGCAGGTCTGTCATTTAAATCAGGCACTGTGCAATTTTTCTATCA
>NW_005357076.1:3767438-3775385 GCF_000412655.1 Myotis brandtii
ATATATATTCATTCCACTCTCTTCTGCTTTGTGCTCTGCCCAGCTTCAGTTTTTTATCTCATTCTCCAGTGCCCTCCTAAGCTGGCTCTTCTTACTGAAAAATGCCTAACTCATTTTAAAGATTAAAGATTTTTTTTTTAAAGAAAGATTATCTAAAATTTGTAGAGAAGCTAACCAGAATACCATAAACAATGCCGCCAAGGATACTTCCTTATGAATAAACACTGGTTATTTTTAGAGGCATTTGGATTGGTCAGTTGGCAGACAGATCACAGTGGCAATACTCAATGGCATTGGGAACTGATTAGGATTTATAATAGAAAATGAGGGTAGGCAGCAGAGCTGGTGGGAAGAAAAAAATGGTCACCTTTCCTTTCTTTTTAATCTTTTCAGTTCTCTCATCTCATTCATGCCCCAAATTTAGAGGTAAAATTTAAGCTGGGAGTGATAAAATACAGACTTTGTCTAGTGTCATACGACTTCTGAGAGCACTGACATACTCCCATAGACATTAAACTGCTAAGATAAAGTGATTTATTTTTGACTCTAAAAATACCAAGTTTTAACCCATGTTTTCATATTACTGTGTAATGAACTAAAAAAATAAAAAAATAATGGCATTTAAAAATAATTGAATTTCTCTAGATAGCATCCAGTACTTGGGTTATATTTTATTGATAATACTTACTTGAGGTTTTTCTACTCATGGCTCTACTATATTCTGCAAAGCTTATAATAGTTTAGAGAACCCATGAAGGGACACATCAAGACTGTGTGCTTTATCTAACATGTCACTGTCAGCATCAACAACAAAGCGGTTTTACTATGTCAAGATGTAATAAGGTATATTATTATAACCATCATCACTTGGTTTATTTGTTGTAATCAATTATGGCACATTTATGGTAAAGAAAATTATAGAATCAAAGTAAAAACTAATGGAAAGGTTAATATGGTGCTGGTTAGTAGAAAATAGAAAAAAAAGTTTGTTGCTAGGATTGAATTTAAACCAGGCATATTCAAAGCATATAGTTCAAGGGGGCAATAAAAGTATGAATTAGTTAGCCTTAGTAACCTATTTTAAAAAATTATTATCTAGGCACTAAAGAATCACGATCATTTGTTATGTAACATGTTATCTTTGTAAGCAACTACAAAATTGTTTATTTTCTAGAATCAAAATACATTTTTTTATGTTAGTACAGAAAGTAAGATATAAATTTATGTTCCACAAGCTTTCATTAGTGGAGAATTTTGATGTAACAACAGAGAATTAATATTAATTACTATTAAAATTTAACATCAGTGAAACTTTAAAACATGACTGAAAACACTGACTTATATTCTCATGATTAAAACATTTGACTTTTAAATTGAATATTCCTGATTACATTTAGTATTTTATATAAATTGCAGTTTGGAAAATTACAAAGCGAAACTTAAATGAGATAAATAAATACTTGGAAATCGTTATTCTTTCTTCTACATGTGATTCAACCCCTATATTCACGAGAATACATATAGTAAAACAAAAAAAGCAAATTCGCAATAAACTATCGGAGTTCCCAACAATCAGGTATCATAAGGTGAAGTTTCCTACTCTGATGTAGTTTTTTCACAGAATCTTGAGAATAGACTACTGATACCACATGCTCACTGTCTTCCTCCAAGAAGAGAAAGCAGGATGGTTGCCAAGTCCTATGATATAGATAACATGCTCATGTATTACTTTGTTGCTCAGTAATGAATCTGCCTTTAGTACATTTAAATAATAGTCTCTTCATAAATTCACACACCTTTCTCTAAAGAGTTCAAAGTGAACTTACTAATATAGCAATCAACACTGAGTATGTAAATAAAGAGTTTCTATATTCCAGCTCTAGTCAGATCAGATTTTTGAAAATTACACTACTGTGCAACATTCCAAGCTGTGGTACAGAACACAGCATTCTACATAGTTCTGGCTCAATAAATATGATAACCATAAAACTCATAAACTCAGTAAATTCTGTTAATTAACCTGGGTTCAGTTTTTTCTAGCCATCGATTGGAAAATGGATAGTCTATAGATAAAAACATGGTCTTGTCTGTTATCTTAATTTTGCCAACAAAAAACACATGGAATTTTGAACCTTGACAGAATAATACTTATGTCAAGATAACAGAGTCAGGACTTGAAAATTAAAGACAATTATCGATACTTAGTTTCAAAAAAATGTATATGTGTTTTAAAGCTATCCCCAGCGCCCCCCCCCCCATTCCTCCCAAAAAAAGATAGAAGGAGAAAAAAGATTTAAAGAGGAAGTTTATATGAGCAGGACTTAATCAGTTCTTAACAACTGTTAAGTACAATCTTTTGGAAATTAATTTGCATAATGATCATCTACATAGGGTAGGGCTGAAATTATTTAAACGACATTACATTTCACTATTTAGTCTTGCTCCACCACTACTTTAGCAGTGAATCCTTATGAAATGTAATGCAGCTAATGAGGTAGCTTTTTAACTGAACAAACTGACAGGCCCCATATCTGCAGAGGCAGCTTGAAACCGTGCCCAACCTCTTGGCTTCCCAAGAGGCTTTTCAAAATTCAATAAATAACATCTGTAGGCGATGTTGGGTGCAGACCTAGCAGAGTGCGTCATAACACTGTGCTGGCAGAACAAAGAAACCATGACGACTGCCAAGTTTCCATGGCAACTGCTGAGAGGCTCTGAGAGTATAATAGCACATCAATCACTGTCCAAAAGAACTTCATTATCAGCTAGAAAAAACCTTTAGGATCTGTTTAGTGTGCAATTGTGGGTTAACTCACCTCAAAGCCTTGCTCTCTAGCAAAAGTGGCAGCTTCCTGAAATAAAAAAAAAAAGAACAGTTAATTATAAAGTGCGAGGTAATGAAGAAATAATCCATTTTGAAACTCATTCACAGTCTTCTTTTTACACAATTATCTCAATATACCCACATAGTTCAATTTTTATTCTTACACCAAAAAAGATTTCTTTTTCCCTTGGCATAAAAAAAAAAGGGCAACATTATGTCAACATACTTCACAAGTTGGAATAAAGAAGATGTAGTGAATGTTTTTACTGTAGCTGTCACAGTGAGTTCAGGTGTTTTGACCCCAACAAAGAAAGACAATTATTTGAAACCTATGGAACACGCCTGGTGCTTATGTTTTTAATTAAAACAGTATCTTTCAGAAAGCTCTTCTGTAGAAGAATGTCTGCTAGTAAATGTATTGATTAAGAGAAATCACCAATTTGCAATCTCTAATGAAATTTATTTAGGCAAGGATCATCAATGGATGCTAAATTCATTAGGTGAAAGGATGATGGGGAACTGGGTATTTCATGGAATTAAAATGTCACAGATTATGTGTTGATCACGGGGAGCAAACTATAAATTTATAATGGAAGGAAGGAGCTGTCATAACCTTAACCCAGTGATTGATCATATCACTTATCATTAATAGTGGGGTCACTAATATTCTATTATGAGACAGTATGAAGTATCCAGCATCACCTATACAGTTTTCTGATGGAAATTTTTTTTAATGAATTAATCAAAACTTTAATTATATAACTTGCTGTCTATAGGAAATGCAGAGAATAGGAGAACAAGTTCAATGATATACTGAGAAAGCAAACAGACAAATCCATAGATGGGACATTTTACAGGATAAGTAGCTTGGTCTCTTCAATAAGTCAATTTCATGATAAAGTGGGAGGGGGAAAATGACCAAGAATACTATACAGACCTTAACTGGATTCTGTTTTGAATAAACCAGGTATAAAAGACATTTTGGGGACAACTGAAGAAATTTAAATATTTTAAGAATTAGATAATATTAAGAATTATCAAATTGATAAGAAAAATATCCTTAATTTTTAGCAGTTAGTCCTGAAGTATTTAGGGATGAAATGGCATGATACTTATAATTTACTTTAGAATTCTTAAAAAAATTAGAGTGAAGCAAAATGGCAACATATTAATTATATCTAGATGTATTAAGTATTTCTACTTTTTTGACTGTTTGAAAATTAAAAGAAACAGTCCAAATAAATCCCTATTTTACTTTGATGTAAGATGACAGGGTAACAAAAGTTGAACATTAAAAATATATAATTAAAATACGCAATGTTTTTCTAGAATTAAACATCTTTAGGGTACAATCTGATGAACAATTATTATACACCATAATGCTGTTGCAACAGGGTATCAAATGACAAAAACACTTCTATGCAACCAAATCCTCTCCCTTTCTCTACTCTGCTTTGTGCATGTATTTTAATGTTAGGACTAGTACAGAAAATGGAGGCAATATCACTTTTCAACTCTACTTCCCTCTTGAAAATGAAAAAAACTGCAGACAACTGTCAAGAGCCTCTACATCTTAACTTACATTCCTCCAAAATTATCTCTGCCAAGAGATATTAATAGAAGGATGGGATTTGAGTCCAAGTAGTGAGCAGATCCAACTCAACTGAAACAACGCTGCACCAAACCATGTAAGGCAGAAAGTACAGCCAATGTCTCCAGCACAGATTTGGGTCCTATCTACGTGTTAAGGAAAACACTGGGGAAAAAGTATGTATGCACGGATGGCCCCATATACTAATAAAATATAAATTTAAAGAACCATTTTGAGGGTTTAAAAAGTTTGAAATGGACGATTACAGCTGAACACCGAAGTTGATAGGAAGTGATAAGCTGAAAGTGTAACTCCTCAGGCTGTTCACTAGAGAAGCATAGGGTGATCGACTTAGCCTCAGTAATGTGGATGATACAATAGAATTTTGTAGACAACATAGTCAATAATATTTGCTGACCTAGATATCAAGGAAAAGGATAAAGTTCAAAAGATATCAATGTAGTATTTTTCCAAATTGTCCAATCCAAGAATTAACCAAGCTAATTCTTTTTTTTTTTTTTTTAATCCTCATCTGAGGATACTTTCTCCATTGCTTTTCACAGAGAGAGGGAGGGAAGTAAGGAGGGAGGGAGGGAAACATCAAATGTGAGAGAGACATATCAACTAGTTTCCTCCCGCACGTGTCCCAACTGGGGGTGGGGAGCGAACCGCAACCCAGGTACATGCCCTCACTGGGAATCAAACCCGTGACCATTCAGTGAGCAGGCTGACACTCTAAGCATTGAGCCACACCAGCCAGAGCACCAAGCTAATTCTTATATGAAAACGATAACTGAGCCCTAGCTGGGTAGCTCAGTTGGTTAGAGTGTCATCCCAATATGCCCTTGTTGTAGGTTCTACCCCTCAATCCCCAGTCAGGGCACATACTAAAAGCAACCAATGAATTCATGGTAAGTGGAACAACAAATAGACATCTCTCTCTCTAAATTCAATAAATAAAAAAATTTAGAAAAAGATATCCGAAAAGCTCTGTTAGAAATACTTATTTATATGCAACTTTCAGAGGCATGAAAGAACCCCAAAGACCTATAACACAAATATGAAGAATCTGTATGACTAAAATTGCACTAAGACACAAAAACTCAAAGTTCACATATGGCAGTTAAATTGCTCTTTTAATGTCCAAATTTACTCATACAAACCTAAGAAGTAATTAACTGTGACCTGTTATGGTATAGTAGAACTGACTAATTGCAAGACACACATATAAATGTCAGATCATTATTCTTTAAGGGAGCCAGGCACTAGGACACTTGTCCATCTGTAAACTATTGCAAGTGCTAACATATTTCTGACTGAGGAAGGACATGCTGAAGAAAAGTCAACTCAGTTTTCTATCTTAACGTCCCCCTCACACAGATTTGCAGAACTGTGCCCTATCACTGAAAAGCTAAAGCACTTGTTCTATGACTTAAAAAGATCTTATCTCCTGACTTCCTCTCACCTTCCTTTGATCTTGGACGGGTGCCCCAGTCACTCCATTAGAGAAAGCAGATGGCTCACCTCACCCCCGACTTTCCCACCACAGCTAACCTCTGATCTAAAGGTGTCTGCAGATACATTGATGGAACAACATTTATTATTTTCCTCTCAGCAAAACAAATAAAACAACATAGGGAACAGTTTGACCCAGTAAGAATTTTAAGCAGAATTTTAGTGTTCAGATTCACTGCATGGAGGGACAGAAAGAAAAGGCATTAGGTCAGAAAGTAGGAAAGAAAAGGGGACATGGAAGAGTAAGTGGTTAGAAGAGGGAGAAGTGGGCAAAGAGTAAGGCCCATTCCAAATATCAAAAGTAATTCCAAGTGAACTGATCACACTAAATTGAAAAGGACTTTGTAGTGTGCCTTTGCAGTAAGAGTGAGAAAAGAAAACAAGCAAGTCCCCATCTGTGCTGCCCCAGGGCGCCACGTACTGAGTTTCACAAACCTAATGAAGCAGTCAGGTTAAAATCCAACCGCAGAGTGGATGTGTCATGTGGAGAACAGGGAAGGTTAGAATAGAGAAGCAGGGCGGTTCCTAATGCAGGTGATTATCCATGTGATAATCATTATATTTACAGGCTTTCCATTTTAGATCTGACATCAGAAATCACAAAGGAGGAGGGATTAAGGAAATAAACAACCGACACAGAGGCTTTCCTGCTCCCCTGAGAGTGTAGCACTTTCATTCATGCATGACAAGCAACAAAAGCAAAATCAAACAGGCCAGGAAAGAGTATTTCTGAGAAGGCTGCATTTCACATTAACACTTCTTTCCATTTTGATAACTTTCACTATTATTCAGCTTCTCAGACAGGTTACATTTTCAGAATCAGTTCCCATTGTTGTCTATGCTATAATACAGTATCATTTTTGGTTTACAATGAATGATACTCACATCATATGTCTTTTACAACAACAAAGTCATTTTTTCCTTCCTGGAATTGAGTGTTGTGAATAAAATGACATATAATTAAAGTCTTAGACGCTCATCTACACCATGCTATTTAGGATTTGCAGTAGGCTTGCTGCTTCACTGACCAGGCTAAAAGGGTTCCAGTGAAACAACAACCAAATACAGTTTTTGAATGGAGGTTTAAAAAAACCCTAAAATTCATGGCTAATGAAAACTATGGAATACTTACGTTAAGAGCTATTTAAAGGGATTAGCAAGCCACTATTAAATAGCATAATCCTCAGATTATGCAGGAAAGAAAGGAGAAACTCAAGTGCTTGTTTGTGTGTATGTATGAAAGACAACTATCTCTTTTATAGTAGTTCCTCCTTATCCATGGTGTAGCTTTTTGCAGTTTCAGTTACATATGGTCTGAAAATATTAAATGGAAAATTCCAGAACTAAACAATGCATTCATTTTAAACTGAGTGACGTTCTGAGTAGCATGATGCTATCTTGCACTGTCCTGCTCCATCTCGCCCAGACTCGAATCATCTCTTTGCCCAGCTTATCACAGTTTACACCCTATCTGACCATTAGTTACTTGGTAGCCTTCTTTTTTTTTTCAATCCTCCCCCGAGGATATGTTTATTGATTTTTTTTTTTTTTAGAGAGAGAGGAAGAGAGAGAAACACCAATCAGCTGCTTCCTGTATTCACCCCTGCCAGGATTGAACCCCCAACCTAGGTATGTGCTCTGATGGGGAATTGAACCTGCAACCTTTTTTTTTTGGTGTACGGGATGACACTCCAAACAACTGAGCCACCCGGCTGGGGCTTGACAGCCTTCTTGGTTATCAGATCAACTGCCTCATTATCATGGTACTTATATTCAAGTTACCCTTATTTTACGTAATAATGCTACATTCATATAACTTTCATTATAGTAATATTATTATAACAGTTCTATTTTATTATCAGTTCTTGTTAATATCTTACTGTGACTAGTTTATAAATTAATCACAGTATGTATGTATAGGGAAAAACAGTGTATATATATATATATATAAACATAGTATATATGTACATAGTATATAAGTACATAAACAGTATATATGTACATAAAATATGTACAT
>NW_005357076.1:3775871-3787917 GCF_000412655.1 Myotis brandtii
ATTCTGTCTTTTGTTGGGCGGCTCCTTGCTGGACAAAATCTCCAGGCGTTCTTGCTGGCTGAATATCTGGTATGCTTGCTTGGATTTCGTTTTCTACTAAGTGCACAGACTGCTTGTCTGCCGTTTCCCGGCGTCCCATGTGAGACTGGATCTGGTGGACCTGTTTGTGCGTTTGCTAGTACAGCGGTTCCATGTTGCTGGCCCAGCTGGGTATCTGGTTCCCGCTTCCTCCGAACCTGATTCTGCTTCTTCGGGAGCTACTGCATTTGATTGAAAACTATTTTCTCTGCATTTTGTCTGATTATATCCCAGTTATAATATATAAAGTAGAATTATTTATAATCAATATTAAACTATAACTATAATATCCATATTCTTATTTTAATTCCAATTACTGGTTACTAGTTATTTTTTAAAAATATGTTTTTATTGATTTCAGAGAGAGGGAGAGGGAGAGATAGAAACATTGATGAGGGAGAAACATAGATTGGCTGCCTCCTGCATGCCCCCTACTGGGGATTGAGGCCCTAACCCAGGCTTGTGCTCTGACCAGGAATTGAACTGGCGACCTCCTGATGCATGGGATGATGCTCAACCAATTGAGCCACACTGGCCAGGGCACCATTCTACTTTTTAATCTTAGACATCAGGAGTCTTGAGAGTAGGCTAAAACTTCATGGACTGAAATAAAAAGGGAAAAGGGTCTCACTCAGGACCAAAGAAAGGTAACTTCTATCTGCAGAAAGCAAATATTCATCCAAAATAAACTACTTTTTCTCCAACACAAGAAGCAGCAGAAAATTCACTGGGAGTCCCCATGGTCCTCACTCAAGTCGTACAAGTCCAGAGCTCTGGGAAAACCCAATGGATAATGGAGCCACCAAAACAGTTCTGCTGTTTTACTTTGTTCATCTCTCCTCCTAACAAGTTTTTAACCCACTAAATATAGTTTTGTCCAACAGTTACTATTATCTTAGAGTTATACCTCTGCTACAACTGCAGACCTTATAATGGTATTAGACTTTGACTGAATAATTTCAAAGAATTTGAAGCAACACTGTAAATCCTAAATGGCGTGATATATATGAGAGTTTAAGAAAGAATGTTATCTGTTTCTCTCCATATAAATCTATGTATAAAAATATCTCTGTAATATAAAATTTATATGTTTGTGTACACATTGAGATGTATAATGCTCTTTTTGAATGGCTTTCAATACCAGATAGTACTGGTCAGGAGGTAGTTAGAGGCAGATGGAAAGGGTACAGAATGGTTTAGAATCAGAAGACCTACAATAAAGACTACAATGAATTTTACAGTTCATCTGTTAAGTAATCTTGAGCAAGTCACTCAGGATATCAATGAAATCAAGGCCAACAATACCTATTTCAGTGGATTGTTGCTAGGAATAATTAAAATATTTAATGTGAAACTGTAAAATCATTTTGCCTACTGAATTCAAGTTCTTGGTAAGATCTCTGGGTAGTTTAAACAAATGAGTTCCAGAGCATCCAGAGTACATTCACTGATTTGTCCTATCTGTAGATGATAGGTATAGTAGGCAGCCTCCAAATCAGCTCCCAATGGCCCCTGACTACTGTATTCAGATCCTTGTACAATTCCTGCGCCTTGAATGTAGGCTGGACCTAGTAACTTGCTTCTAACAAATATATGGCAAAAGTGATGGAATGTTTTGTTCAACCATCCTCTTGCTTCCGCACTCTCTCAGCTCACTCTAAGGGAAATAAGCTGCCATGCTGTGAGTACCCCTCTGGAGAGGCCCATGGCTAACAACACTGAAAATATAGCTTTGTGAGTGGGTTTGGAAGTGAATCATCTCCCGGCAATAATACTACTACAGACCTGGCTGACCTCGTGGTTATGAGAGACTCCGAGTCAGAGGCACCAAACTAAGCTGTGCCTGGATTCACTATCCACATTTTATATACGAGGAGACTAAGTAACATGGCCAAATTCAGATATTTTCTTATCCAGATGTTAATTCTTAAAAACAACAACACTTAATAAAAATCAGATCAAAGCAAGCATGGTTAGTAGATCAATCACAGGGTGAGCAAAATATGAAAAAATTATTTAGATATATATTATCTAAAGGGTTTTGGAAAAATGGTTTTGGATAACCATTTCATCAACACAAATAAACTTGGATATGTTATCTTTTGCATGAAATTCCTTTGTTGGCATCAAGTTTAGTTTCAATTTACAATGTGTTTCGTTATGCCAAAGCAATGGTTACCTTACTGAGATTAGAATAAGATATTTGAGTAGTGCTAGAATCCCTGGGTGAGAAATATATTATTGAGTCAAAATCTAATACCATTATAAGGTCTGCAACAGCTGTAGCTGTGATATACCTCTAAGTCATGCTGATATTTAATCATAAAGAACTACCTGCTGTTTATTTCTTTTCATACAATATATCATAGAAGACATGTTGCTTAAACCTCTAAATATGTCCTCATGCTGTCCTTCAGACTACGAATTACCTTTTCTTTATGCTATCTACAAAATTATTTATATACTTTCTCAGGAGACTGTATTAGTATTATACTATTTTTAATATTGTACTATTTTGATGAGAAAAGTTTTAACTTGTAAATAAAGTAAATGAAGACTACTTTTAAAAATAAATTTCATTCACAAAAATATCTATACTGGCTTTTCCAAGGAATATAACATAAGTTTTTGGAGATTTTCAACCTGGGCTGTGACATTTATTACCATATGCTTCCCGTCTGCAGAATGCTGAATAGAAATATTATTTAGCATTTATTGAGTGCCAAAAAAATCCGTGGAGCAATGTATAAGCTATAAAGACACTCATGGACCGTATCCAATAGGTTTACTATAACAATAAGATAGACAGTATATAAATTACACCTCAATAAACGTGACTGGAAAAAAACATTAGCAGCCAAAACACAAGCCAAAAAAATTGATTTAGTTTAGAATATACTTAACCCTTTCATAAAGTGATTTATTAGCTGATATGTCTATCCTCACAAGAAGAGTTGTTCATTCCCACCTTTAACCATATTTAATGGTGGTTACGGAAGAAAAACAAAGTTAGGAAAAGTGCTCTATCAAAATTTGATTGATTAGCTATTTGGGCTACTTCTAGAACAACCCAAGTTTTTCAGTTACTGAAGAAAGAGAAGAGAGATGACAGCATAAGAACATTCTCAGGGTAGCAGGGCTCTTGTTAGGTATTTTATTTCAATTTATAATGAAATAATGTGCTTGGCACACATGAGGCACTCAACAAATGTCAATTATTTTCTTTAACTCATTTGATTTTATTGATCATAAAAATCCCATAAAATAGGTACTTTTCTAATTTCACAGATGAAAATCTAAAGGTTCAGAGAAATTAAAGTATGTCCAAGACCACAGAGCAGGTAATTATTATAGCTAGTATTTGGAACAGAGATGTTTTTGAATGGTCTATGCTGGTCAGCTACTGATGAACTCTTTCAGCTTTTATATGTCTAAAAAAGTCTTCATATCATTTTCAGTTTTGAAAGGTATTTTTGTGTGGATATAGCATAATAGGTTGACAGTTTTTTTTCTTTCAGTGCTCTACCTTGCATTGTTTTAGATGAGAAAACTGCTGTCATTCTTTCCTTTGTTTCCCTATATATAATGTGTCTTTAAAAAACTGGTTGCTTTAAAGACTTTTTTCTTTATCACTGATTTCATGCAATTTGATGATGTTCCTTGATATAGTTTTTTCCTTGTTTCTTCTGCTTGTGTTCATTGAGCATCTGAATTTGTGGGTTTATAGATTTTATCAAATTTGGAACAGTTGCAGCCGATATCAACTTTAAATATTTTTCTGTTCTCCCTTCCCCTTCCCTAAACTCCAAATATGTATATTAGGTCACTTGAAGCTGTCCTATTGTTTGCTGGTTTCCCCCCTCAATGCTTTTTGAATCGCTTTTACTGCTATGTTGTCAAGATCACTTATTACTATTTTTTCTTCTTCAGTGTCTAATCTCATCCAGCACATTTTTGATCTCTAGAAGTTGAAGGATTTTTTTTTGGTATTTTTCATATCTCTCCTTAACCAGCTTATGCATTCTTTTACTTTCTTGAAACACAGAATATGTTTAGAAATGCTAATTCTTGTCAAATAATTCTAACACCTGTGTCATTTTAAAATATATTTCTATTGATTGGTTTTTTCTCATATGGGTTGAATTTTCTGATTCCTTGCATGCCTGATAACTTTTGACTGGATGCTTTATAAATCTTACGTTTTGGGGTACTAGATTTTTTAAATTTCCTTTTTGTATTTCTTATATTTTTGAGGTTTATTCTGAAATTCAGTTAGGTTACCTGAAAGTTTGATCCTTTCCAGGCTATTTTTAAGCTTTGTTGGGTGAGATGAGAGGGCTATTCTGGTGCTCCTCCTGATATAATATCTTTTGAGTACTAAATAAAATGTCCCATTTATTAGCGGTTTCTCCACTCTAGTTACTGGGGATACAAACTATTATCAGCCTTGTGTGAGTTTGGGGGATGTTCTACCTGCTTTTTCCTGTGGTTTTAACCTTGGCCATCAATAGTTTCCTCACATACATGTGCTGATCAGTATTCAGCTGAAGAGGCTAGGGAATCCTCTGCAGATTATCTAGTGTGTGTGCTCTGTCTCTTCTCTGGTACTCTCTCTTGCAAATTATAGCCATCTTGGCCTTCTTCATTAAAAAAAAAAAGTAATTCTTTATTGGGCCTCCTTCATTTTTTAACTTTGTTTCAATTCAGTTGGACCACTGAGTTTAGGATCCCCCTTCCTGCACTGCAGACTGGAAACCCTGTTTAAGCAGAATACTATGAAAATTGTAGGGATTCCCTAATCTGTTTCCCTTCTCTCAGGGATCACTGTCCTGTGCTACCTGTTGTCTAATGTCAGAAAACTGCTATTTTATATATTTGGTCTTGGTTTACACTCTTTAAGGAAGTAGGATAAATCTGGCCCGTCTTACATTACTTCTAGCAGAAGTTCAGTGTGAGTCTGTCTGAAAGTAGAGATCCAAAAGTATCCTGGCACATTTAACCAATCTCTAAAGCTTAAAAAAGCTTAGCAGCAGGCCAAAAATAAGAAATATTGACAATTTATCTTAAGCATCCTATACACTGCTTTTTATTTCTTATTGTATAAAGGATATAGTTCCTTTATTCATAGCTGCTGCACTAAATCATAAACATTCTACTTTACCAGGAATCTATATTTGAAACCCTCTGAAGAATAACTCTGCTCAGTTCTAAACCCTCTTTTACTCTACATATCCTATATTATTGACATTTTCTTGTCTTTTGTCTTACCAACTAGAAAGCTCCAGATATCTAATAAAATCTTACCTTTTTTTTTTTTTGTCCTTACTTTCACCAACAGAAAGCTCTACTACAATATGATCAATACATTATGCCTAGGGTCAGCAGCCTGCAGGACAAATTCAGCTCACTGCCTGGTTTTATAAATAAAATTCTACTGGGACATAGCAAGGCTCATTCATTTATATGTTGTCTATTTTGAGCTGAATAGTTCAACAGAGATCATACTACTGGACTTTTATAGAGGAAGTTTAAAATTAATGGAAGGATGTCAACTTCTGTGTTATGTATTAGTAGGATGTTCATAAGTTTCAAAACAAACTTTTTTCCTTTTGTATGGAGTTACCAATGAAGAACTAAAGGTGCTATGGAGAGCAGGCTCCTTCCAACCTGCTAGTCTTAAGATAAGTAAAATGTGTATCATTTGATGGGTCATACTTCCTTCCAAAAAAACAACAACCCCAAGACAAAAAAAACCCCCACCCAAATCATTTATATTAATAAAAGACAATAAAAGACAAGATAAAGAACTAATTCGTATTAGTTTAGGTAGATGTTTATGTGGGACAATGAGAACAGCATTACTGATCAGTGCCAAACATAAGACAAAAAGAGGAAGAGAAGACTTCAGGTAGGCGAGAGAGATCAGCATTCTTGTTAAGTGCCTTTTTAATAATTCCTTTCTCAGTTCAAATGTGCAGCAATATCCTTTATATTTTCCATATTTCATGTGTAGTGCTTCCCAATTTGTTAGGGTGTGCTAATCACTAACACTATAAATCCTATTTTCCGGGGCCACTCTCATGGCCCTAACTTATTCTAGTTCTGGAAGTTTTGCAAAATTAACTCTTAAAAAAAAAATAAGGTGAAAACAAAATGAAGACAATATGTAAAATACAGAAATGGTCAAACATACGGTACAGTTGTTGCTTTAAAAAAAACTTTGCTGTGAGCAAAGTGGCACGGGTAATAAGGTGTGAAATATGGCAGAGTAATACAGATGCTAAAAAGAAAGCACTAGTTTCTAGCTGTTTTGACTCTTAACTTCAGAACCTATCACAAAAGCTCCCCTATTTCTTGAGTCTCTGCTTCTTTTGAGGTACAACAGGAAATATAATTGGAAATCCCAGTACCATTTATAGTCCAAAATATCCTATATAATAAAAGGCAAATATGCAAATCAATCGAATGGCGGAACAACCGGTCACTAAGACGCGCACTGACCACCAGGGGGCAGATGCTTAACACAGGAGTTGCCCCCTGGTGGTTAGTGTGCTCCCACAGGGGGAGTGCTGCTTAGCCAGAAGCCCTGATCCGGGCTCATGGCTGGTGAGCACAGCAGTGGTGGCAGGAGCCTCTCCCGTCTCCGCGGCAGTGCTAAGGATGTCCGACTGACGTGGCCTAAGCTGTCAGTCAGACATCCCCCAAGGGCTCCCGGACTGTGAGAGGGTGCAGGCTGGGCTAAGGGACGCCCCCGAGTGCACAAATTTTGTGCACTGGGCCAGTAGTTACTGAATAACATTAGAAAAGGAACTTACAGGTCTATATTGTGATTTATTAATATAACAAAATATAGTAAAAACAGAAGCATCTAGTCTCCTACCTCTAGTGGAAAAAAAAGGGTACTTTCTCCCAGGTCAGAATTTTAGCCTGTGGATATGTATATAACACGTCTCACCCAAACATCACCAGTAACCAGTATTATTTTCTTCCTTCTTGTCAGTTGACTCACAATAATTATGAACAGTGTTGTAATGCTGCTGATTTAGAAACAAGTCCAATACAGACAAACTTAAAATTTCACAATATCCAGAGGAAAGGAAGTGGCAAGAACAACTATGGAAGTCACAATCAACACAGGTGTCTTAAGAAACAAACAAAAACAATGAAACTACAAAGAAGTAAAAAACAAACAAAAAACAACCTAATGACCATGAAAAAGAAATCAGCCAAATGTACAAGTCAGACTATTAAAAAAATAATCATAGAGAATGACAGAAAACACCCAACAGGTAGGTACTCAATAAATGTTAAATTGAAAGCATCATTCACCTCCCCTTGCTGCATGAAAGAGAGATAAATTTGAAAAGATACTGAATACTTCTGAAAAGCTCATACTGCATTTGATAATGGAGCCAATCATCTTAGTCTATAAGCTAAAACCGAGAAATGTCTTTCTATCTCTTAAACCTCTTGTTAGAATCTAAGATAACACATTATCCAGTCAGTCCTAGTGCTTGCCCATAGGTGTTTTATAGTCTCCACGATAAAAGATAAGTTTGGTTATCAACATGTTGGGAACTGAAGGTAATGAAGCACAGAAGGAGTAATCAATACTGGTATTTTTATTGTACTGAACATTATAAAGTGATTGGGCTGACAAATGGGATTTTGTTAACAATTCTGACTTACTGTATACATAGCATCATAAGTTAGCTTATACTTAAATCCAAATCAGAAATTGTTATTTCATTGGTTACCAATCTCAGCCTTTCTTCTTGACCTTTTTAAATAGGACTTGATCTCTTTTTGGAGAGAAGGATTTCTGCATAGTGTTAAATTTAAAAATAATTATTTTAAAATATAAAAATGAGTTTTCATTTCCTTCTATTCTTTCAGAGGTTCAATTTCAATCCCTCTCCCAATTTCTTTGCATTGCCAATCATTCTCCATTGTAAATATTTTTCCTCCTTCAGTTCTTTGGTCAATTTTACTAACTCCTGTACAGCAAGCTCGCTCGTTTGGAACTTCCAATTCCAACAGATAATTTAATAAGTGAGAAATTAGACTTCATTGATGTTCCAGAGTTCAAATTTTTTCCACTCTCTTTGAAACTTTCCTCCCTACTTTTTAATTGCATATCTTCTTTCCCTTTCTCTTTCACCTCCCAGTTGTTGATCTTCTCGTTTGTTAAGTTCCCTAAACAGTGTTTCCCTAGAAATTCAGCTATCAACTTTCCAATCTTTTCTCTTTACATTTTTTGGGATAATTTCCTTTACTCCTTTCATTTGATGTCCTCATCAGATATTTGGCCTCACTTCCAGAGTCACCTTGACACTTTCTTTTTTTTTTTTTAATGCATTAGACAGCTTACAAGTTTTGCCAAGGACATTTTATAAGCAGAAGGCCTATAACATTGATAGCCTATTTCCATTCTTACCAACACAAACCTAAGTCAGTCCTGTACTACCTGTTGCCTCCATTACTGCTCTAGTCTCTTAACCAGTCTCTGATACCAGTCACACTCAGTTTGAACGCAGCCTTGTATATGACCATTAGATTCATCTTCCTAAATATCAACTCTGATTAGCCTCTGCTCAAAAAGCTACCTACTGCTTCTTGATAAAAGTTCCAGTTCCATAGCCTGACTTTCAAAGGTCCACCATAATGTACCCCTACTTCTCCTTTGTAGGCTGATCTTTTATTATTTCCTTACTAGAGGCCCGCTGCACAGATTCGTGCCCGGTGGGGTCCCTTGGGCTGGCCTGCAGGGATCAGACCAAAACTGGCTCTCCGACATCCCCCGAGGGGTCCCAGATTGCGAGAGGGTGGTTCTCAGGTGATGCACCCTGGAATCAGGCTCCCTTCTCTCTGGTTCTGGGTGCGTCACACAAGAACCGCAGCTGCCAAGTCGCTGCAGCTTGGTAGCTCCTGCATTGAGCGTTTGCCCCCTGCTGGTCAATGTGTGTCATAGCTACCGGTCGAAGCATCTGCCCCCTGGTGGTCATTGCGCATCATAGCTACTGGTCAGATGGTCGAATGGTCGCTTAGGCTTTTTTTTTTTTTAATATGTTTTTATTGATTTCAGAGAGGAAGGGAGAGGGAGAGAGAGATGGAAACATCAATGATGAGAGAGAATCATTGATTAGCTGCCCCTTGCACACCGCACACTGTGGATCGAGCCTGCAACCCGGGCATGTGCCCTGACTGGGAATTGAACCCGTGACCTCCTGGTTCATAGGTTGATGCTCAACCACTGAACCATGCTGGCCGGGCTAGGCTTTTATATTTATACATACATGTATGAGATACCACTCAAGCTAGAATATTTACTATTCTCTAAACATGCCCCAGGCTTTTTGCCTTCCTGCTGCCTTGCACATGGTAGGCACTAAGTGAATTACAATATCCTTCAACTACCCTTATCAAAATCCTACCAATCCCTCCAGGGTTTGTTCAGCCATCTTCTGCTTAACGAAAGCCTTCTTGAATTGTTCATGATCTCTCCTTTCCCTACCTCCAGAAGTGGCTTTCTGCATTACAGAAGAGTTTTGCTCAATTTGTAAAGGTTTCTCTTATCACAATTATGAACATATAGTTACTTGTATAGACAGCTTATCCCTACTACTACTAATAGATGATAAATTCTTAGTGCAGAAACACATTTTTCACATTGTATCCTCAAAGCATCCAACATATTTTCTGCACAGAAGATGATAAATCCTGGCTGATCTACCAAATGATAAGGACAAAACACTCTCATTAAGCAAAGAAAAAATACCGCTGCATTAGATTAACAATGACTTGATTTCTTGTGGTTCATACTTTAATTTTGGGATTAGAGTCAACTAACTTAGTGCTCTACTATGCTATTTCTTACAATGCATTATAATTTATTTGCCTGGTTTACTTTCTCCCCAAGATTCTGAGCTTCTTGAAAACTAAGTTTTCTATCATATCTAGAACTGTGTCTCACAATAGTATGAATTAAATAAACGTTCTTATGACTTCGTTAAAATAATTGATTGAAAAGAATTTTATTTAAAAAGGTAAAAGATCTTTATACCTATATGTATTGAGGTTTTTCAAGAATGAGATCTAACATTTGGATAAAAACTTAGTAAGCTGCTGGCCTGATGTATTCTGTGAGAATATTTATGCTTTGGGAAGTTACCATAAAGAATTTTGGCATTTGTTTCATTTCCAAGTATCACACAAATAATCATGGAAATCGTTTTCCTGGAAGAATTTTACTCCAAATTTTTAAATTATATTTTCAAAGATACATACAGTTCAGACATGACTGGCAAAACTGGATACCAAACAATAGAATATAGCACAATAACAAGGGTAAGTGCCAAAAGATTTTCAATAGAAGTAGCAAGAATAGCAAAAACAAACAAAAAATAACTAAACAAATACCATAAAACAACACCCTACACATCGATGAAATAACAGGGTAAACAGGAAATCCTGACTCTGAGGATTTGGTAAGTTATCAACGAAGAGCAATTTTATGACATACCAGTACTACTATTTTACTTTGCTAACATGCAAGATAACTAGAAAATTTACTGAATGTGGGATAGAAACATAAGTCTAAATGAGCTTATAACCAGCAATAACCAGTATAGTCCTTTCACAACTTTAAAATGACAACTTCTTTTTTGCCTCTAGCAAATAAATGCTAATATATATCCAATGTACTCTATGTGCATTTTTTCACTGGCAGTACACAACACTGTAGACACCATCACATGGGTAACTCAAGACCCACTACTAAATTTTCTTAGTACGAGAGAGAGAGAGAGAGAGAGAGAGAGATAGAGAGATTATATACAATAGGTTAATCTCATGTGTTAAGTGTAACCAGGACACCACCTGAGTTATCTAGGGAACCCCATGGAAACAGAAATCAGGAGCAGTGGTAACACTTCTGAGAACCTGTTGTAAAAGGAATGAGTTACATCTCTAATTAACATGCACTGCACCTCACAAACAAGAAAAGCCACTTGATTAGTCAGAGTAGAGATGGTTTAGACACAATGGGGGCATGAGAGGCGTTCACCAACCCAGTAGAACCCGGTAGTAGGGCAGAAGCGAGGAGCCTGGATACAGGAGTGGGTTGCTGTAGGGGAGTGTACTATGCTTCCCATCTCCACTTCCAAACAAAATAACTCCCTATAACATTACCATGGTCAACAACCTTCATCTGGACAACAAACACTTCATAGTGGTTTTGTTGTTATAGAGATTTTTCAGTTATCAGTAACTTCTCTTTGCTCTGCTACCTTCACATTATCCCCAGCTCATCATAGGTGATGGTAATCTACTTTTATTTTGAAAGGATGGCAAAGAAAGTCAAGAGTCTCAAGAAAGCAATGGTATATCCTGGAGAAGAAAATGATATAGAATACATATATAAGACAATGCCAATTGTCTCAAGTCTATCTAAAGTTTTTCAGGTGTACCCTAAACTACTGAGAGTGTTATCAGGCACAACATCTGAAAACACAACTGCCATAGAAAATGGCATAATTATCTGTGTAATTGTGTAAGAAAAATATGCACTTAAAAAAAATATATATATTTTATTGATTTTTACAGAGAGGAAGGGAGAGGGATAGAGAGCTAGAAACATCAATGAGAGAGAAACATCGATCAGGTGCCTTCTGCACACCCCCCACTGGGGATGTGCCCGCAACCAAGGTACATGCCCTTGACTGGAATCAAACCTGTGACCCTTCAGTCCGCAGGCCGATGCTCTATCCACTGAGCCAAACCGGTCAGGGCAAAGTATGCACTCTTATTAGTATCCCCAAAGCAATCTACACTAATAAAAGAGAAACATGGTAATTGGCGTACGACGCTACCCTTCCCATTGGCTAATCAGCATATCCTTATGCAAATTAACTGTCAGCCAAGATGGCGGCCGGCAGCCAGGCAGCTGGAAGCGAACATGAGGCTTGCT
>NW_005357076.1:3788972-3800969 GCF_000412655.1 Myotis brandtii
CCTCTAGTATATATATATTACTCTATAGGGACTGCCTAAATTGTGTAACCACTGTGATAATATTAGTCAGATACTACTGAGTGCTGGACAGGCATGATAGTTGCAGGATTTCTCTTGGTTGTGATGATCTGGGCAGATTTTTAAAAATCGATTAAAGGAAGTACCAATAGTTGCCTTCTATCTTCTTCAAGAATTTTAACAACCAATGAACATATTAGATACCATCTATTTCCACAGTTATATGGCACTCTGCTAGACTCATCTGATTAATCAAAAAATAAGAAAAGAATTAAATGAAAACAAAATTAAAGTCAGGGTAAGGATGTTGCAATTGAAAGTAAAAGAAAACAACAACAAAAAATATTTTATGGTGGAAGTGGAATCTGTCATACATCGAAAAAGATAGGTAAAATTTTAGGTGAAGGTGTACATAAAGAAGGACACAGAGATACGGAAAATGGGAAGTGTGTCCTGAGAACAATTGGTCCAATTTGGCTGGATCATAAGGTTTATATCTTATGCAGAGGAGTGAAAATCACTAAGATTTGAAAGGTAGATTTAGTCTGTAATGAGTTAGGAGACTGATTTTAACTCATTTAACTAAACCTTAAAGATATTAAGGTTTTTTGAGCAAGGAAGCATCATAATCAGGATACGCTTTAGAAATATTAATTTATCTAGCAGTAGTATGCAGACTGGATTTAAAAAGGAAGACAGGTGAAGATTCTTAGATAGCAGATCAGAAAAAGGTGATAAACACAAAATATTTTCATTCAAAGAACAAAGTACTATACAAATGATAAGTCCTAAGATAGAAACAAAATATAATAAACTTTAGGCAAACAATCAGCTTGCTTTCCATGTTCCATAAAATAATAAAATAAAAAGATGGAGTCCTGGACTTTGAATCAAGACACTCAGATTTCAGTTTTAGTGTGATTTTGGGCAAGACACAAACTCTCTCAGATTCCTAAACTCGAAAATGAGAGGCTTATTTCACTTTCATAAGTCTTTCTACTCTAAAATTCAGTGACCATAAAAAAGATTTTTTGGAAGGTCCTTAACAACCACAGACAGCCTATTTATTAGGGAGGGCCCCTTAAGAAAAAAAATGCAAAGATTTTATAAAAAAATGACTGGCCTAAAATCAGTGAGTAGATTTAAGTATATTATTTTCTACTGCTATATCTTTCTGTAAAAGGTAAAGTAACTTTTTAGAGACAGGAAAAGATTCATTCCTTCTTTCTAGAAGCCAAAATTCAAGCAACCTTTTGCCTTATTCATGGATACTTAAAACAAACCTTTGCCAAGAAAAACAAATTATAAAATATGGAGGTTGGAAAATGTGAATCATCACTGGTATTAAAACCCACTTTTAATAAATATGTTGTAGTTTCAAACTACTGCTGAATCCCATTAGGTTTAAACATAAATTCAATAAGAATTTATGATTTTATAAATGGCATTTAAATGTATTCAGAAGTAGAAACAAGAACCATCTGATAGAGAAGTGATTGTGGTTAAAATGAAAAGGAGAAAATAAAGACAGAAGGAGGCCAGAAGGTGAAAGAGAGGAAGGATATAGAACTAGGCTGAAAGTGAAGGTACTGCAGTAATGATTCTATGGCTAAAGCTAGGAGACAAATGCTTATGAATTTATCTTTTATATTATGCATTTTCTTACTTGATGGATTCCGAATAGTACAATAAGAGATAAGGCACCTATCATTTAAAAGGCAGAAATTATTTCAGCAGAACTTTGTGCCAAGTTCTTAAGGATTTTTAGAACATATGGAAATATGCACCACATGACTTAAAATAACAAATTGGCCTTTATTCCATATCCAACTTGGATTTTACTTAACTGTCTTCTAAAATTTTTATTCCATCTTAATTTTAATCATATTCATTAATCTGAAAAACAGAATTGTAAGTAGGGTCTAATTACATTGTTCTTGCTAAATCAAGGTTTATGCTTTTTCTTGATAATACACTTATTTAAAAATTGCCAGTATTGTAGGCAGAAATATTGAATTGTTATAATTTTTCATTTAGTTGTTAGGTAATGGTTATGCCAACATTGTTTCATCAACTCAACAAGCACATGTTAAGGACACAGTAATATCTCTGGAGCACTGTCGCTAGGCTGAATTCTAAGACCTGTGATTTGACTTTCTAGGCTCTAACTCTCCCATTCTAACTTTCACCCAACCTTCTGGCTCCCAGGGCTTTAAAACCGGATTTTAAAAATAATATGGGGCCTCCCAAGGTCTATATACTTTTTCTCTCCATGCTACTAATACTTAGCAATTTTCTTAGGATACTTGGGCACAGAATAGAGAAGGAAAAGAGTAAAAAGTCAATCTTGAAGCGACAACAGAAAAATATCCGACACAGGAAGTTAGATGGAAGCTATCAGCCTTGGCCAAGATTCTCATGCCACAGGAAGCAGCAGAGCCACTGTGGACATAAAGTCTTGGGAAGAAGAAATTCCCTGAACGTATTACTTTGCATAAGAACCCTGGTGAGGTAAATAAAAGTACCCTAATAATGACATATTTAATTTTGCAGGAAAGAGGTTTAAAAGTGTATTTCATCTAATTTAAGGAAAATAAGAGTAAAGTGATTTTTATGGGTGGGGCACATATGAAATTAAGGAATAAGAACATAACAAACACACACAAAAGCCTACTTCCAATACATGTACATATGACCAAGTACATGATAAGATAGTATTTAAAAGTTGAGAAATATATCCAAAATGGTGAGAAAATTCAGAGTTTTAAAAATGTGATTAGGTCAGTCAGGAGAAGTTTGTTAGAGAAAAAGGATTTGTATGTTGGACCTTGAAAGAGCATCCTAGGAAGAAAAACAGAGTGAAAGCATAAAAGCAAAATGTATTACAGGGTGCTAAGAAAATCACAGGACTGGGGCACCAGGGCTATCAAAGAGAATAGACGAAATACCACTAGTTTTCCTGGGTTTGAGAAGGTTTTCAGGTTTTGAAAATTAAGGGTAGGATATAATACAGATGCTCCTCAACTTATGATGGGGTAACATCCAGATAAAGCCATCATTAGTTGAAGATATTTAAGTGTTGAAAATGCATTTTGTTTAG
Source organism: Myotis brandtii (assembly GCF_000412655.1). Classification (NCBI taxonomy): domain Eukaryota; kingdom Metazoa; phylum Chordata; class Mammalia; order Chiroptera; family Vespertilionidae; genus Myotis; species Myotis brandtii. The sequence continues at coordinate 3,792,091 of NW_005357076.1, forward strand.
GATTTTTGCATTTGTATTCATCAGAGTTTTCTTTTTTGTGCTATCCTTATCAGGTTTTGGTATTAGGGTAATGTGATCTCATAATATGTTAAAAGTATTGCTTCTTCTTCAATTTACTGGAAGAGTTTGAGAAGGAAAGGCATTAAATCTTCTTTGAATGTTTGATAGAATTCACTAGTGAAGCCATCTGGTCCTGGACTTTTCTTCTGGGTATCTACCCCCCAAAACTGAAAACGTTTATTTGTAAAGATATTTGTATCTCTTTGTTAATTGCAGCGTTATTCACAGTGGCCAAGACAAGGAAACAACTGAAATGTCTTTGGTAGATGATTGGATAAGAAAATGTGATATACATATATGCAATAGAATAGTACTTACCGAAGCTATAAGAAAAGATGAAATACTGCCATTTGTGACAACATGGATGGCTCTTGAGACTATCATGCGAAGTGAAATAAGTCAGATGTAAAAAGTCAAGAACTATATGATTTCATTCATATGTGGGATATAAAACTGAAAGGAACAAATGAACAAACAAGACAAACAAACAAACACTCATAGACACAGACAGCAGTATGGGTGTTACCAGAGAGAAAGGGGGGTAGAGAAGGTAGCAAAGGGTAAAGGGTGTTAAATATATGGTGACAGAGAGAGAGATGTGAGACTTTGGGCGGTGGGCACACAATGCGGTATACAAATGATGTATTATGGAATTGTACACTTGAAACCTATATAAATTTATTACCCAAATGTCACCCATGGAGACATTTTTTTAAAGAAAATAAATTTAATCAACCTATACTACCAAACATCATAGCTTAGCCTAGCCTACCTTAAATGTGCTCAGAATACTTACATTAGCCTACAGTTGGGCAAAATCATCTAACACAATAACTACCCTGTAGAGCAAGCATGTCAAACTCACGGCCCATGGGCCGCATGTGGCCCACAACGAATATTTTTGCGGCCCAGCCAATATAACAATATGTAAGAAAACATTAATTTTATCATTGCTCTTGTTCTATTTTATATTATACTTTTCGAAATAAACCTACGTTTCTATGAAAATTGAAGCTTGTGTTTTTTTGCGGCCCACATAAACTTAAACCTTATTTGGCCCATGTTAGCCTTTGAGTTTGACATGCTTGCTGTAGAGTATTGGTTGTTTAGCCTTGTAATCGCATGGCTGCCTGTGAGCTGTGACTTGCTGCTGCTGCCCAACACCCCAAGAGAATATATCGCACAGCATATCACTAACCCAGAAAAAAAAATCAAAATTCAAAGTATGGTTTCTACTGAATGCATACTGCTTTTGTACCATCATAAAGTCAAAAAATCATAAGTCAAATCACCATAAGTCGGGGACCATCTGTACAATGTTTTCTTCTTTCAAGTGGCTTTCCTCTGAATCTTGATGGGCTCATTAAATTTAAATGGTCTTTCTGGGAGATTTCTGAGATTCTGGCTTTTGACTCTAAGCAAAGAACTGTTAAAAGTCAAAGATGTAGACAGCAGAGAGATGCTGGGAGAAGTCAATAAGTGAAACAGGTTGTTTTCTAGACATACTTGTTAGGAAATTATTATGCTGTTATAGTGGCTTTCAAGATTTCTTGAAAGCAACCACAGTAAAATATTCACTTCACTTTGCAACTTGCCACACACAGATATATGTATACATACATTTATATAAATAAATGTATATTCTTATATCTTTCATGCTTATTTAATTCAAAATTGCTAATTTCTCCCTTAAAGTGAAACTATGAAACCATTTACAAAATAACATGGCCATTTGAAAATTAGACTTAAAAAAGTTCTCTGAGGGCATTTTATAGTGACTAGAACATACTAAGTGCTCAATATATTAAACTATCCTTTCTCTTACCAAGCACCTACTATGTTCCAGGGACTATGTTAGATATTGGTAATACAGAAAAGACTAAGAAGGATCTTACTGAAATTTCGTGATGTGGATAAAGAAGGAACCTCCGAGACAATGATATTAAGTTGAGACTTAATGATTAAGAGTTAGCTGAGTGAACAATATAAATAATAGGGTAAATATAGGTCAAGGCAGAAGAAAGACCATGTGCAAAGAGCCTAAGTGGGTAGGAAAAAGAGTTCAATGGTTTTAAAGACGGAAAATAGGACAGTATGGATTCTGAACTGTGTTAGGGAAAAAACAAAATAAAACAAATACTTACAACATAACAGCAACAACAAAAAAAGATATTTCTTAAATGTAAAACCATACCCAGAAACCAAATTTAATTTTCCCTTGACCTGGTTCACAAAGACAGTTTTAAAGTTAGAAAGCATAAAATATAATGCAAGTGTACTTGACACAAAGAACTCTGACTTAATTTCTTGCCAAAGCAGGCATTTATTGAAAACACATGCACTATACTAAAAAGGATCCTAAAACTTTATGTGCCACATTTGATAAGGGGTCTAATTTATATTCTGGCATGTAGCTGAAAGTTTGAATTAGTGATGCAACAACATAATAAGGACCTCATTTTCTCTATTCTTTTATAGATCTGCCATATTCACTAGGTCACTGGCAATTCCAAACTGATGCACTAATTTCAAACAGAGGTTAAAGGTGAGGAACAAGGAAAATAAGGTTATCTATAAACAAAACAAACAAAAAAAAAAACAAACGCTAATCAGTGAAAGTGTATTTACACCCATTCTAATATACTCAAGTCCCCGAATACATCCCCAAATCAGAACCTTTTCTGCATGTCCCAGTTAACCTAGTTCTGTACCAAGTGTCCTACTAACATATATTTTTAAAAGCCCACATTTCTTTAAAAGTAACAGATCTGCCTTCTTTATTCAAAAAGCACTTATTAGCATCTACTATGTGCCAGGCAAGGGGCCATAAAGAAAAAAAATATGAATAATATCCTTACACTTCCCACAATTAAGGATAGTGTTTCCCTCTCTCACTTTCCTACTAGACAATTTTGCTCACCATTGTATCAAGAGAAGTGCTTGGCATTTAAATAATAAACAGTTTTTAGGGACCTTTACTGGAGAGAAGGTTGTGCAAATTCTCACAAGCACCAAGTATAAATAATTAAGCACAAAAACCTCACAACCAAATTTCACTTAAATCTAACTCTACCCCATACCAGAGGGTAAACTCTAGGGATCCATTATGAAAAAATTACAAGGTAAAGTTGGGAGGCAAGGCAATGGAGAAATAGTAAAACTGTGTCACTAATCCTTATGAGACCTCTTAGAACATGTTTTGAACCCCCCAAGGAGGACAAAATTCATTCTCATAAAGCCAGCTCTTCAAAGTTCATTAAATATCCAGATTTTTAGTTTTATATCTTAAGTATTTTTTGGATATAGAAACATTTCTACATAGCTGGATCTCTCATATATAATAGCAGTATAAAGTGGCAACTAGTTTAATTGAACTAAAAATGGAGTACTTTTAGCTTTCTTCCTACTTTCTTAGATAAAACTTATAGGGCCTCAGGTGAAAGACTAAGTCAATAAAAATGCATTCCTAATTGAGAGCTTTCCTTTTACTATATAAAAAACAAACAAAAATAAACTTCACAACCTTCTGGGCTTCAGATTTTGGACCTATAAAATGAAGGGACAGATTCAGATGGCCTCTTAAGGAGACCCTTCTAGTTCTAAACCCTATTTTATGACCAGTGACAAACCTTATTTTCTGAGTGTGACTAGGTTACTGGAATATGATTATATTAACTGAAAATGATTTGTGGGGTTACCACTTGTAGGGGAAAGTATTTTTTTGTGAATTAGAGTTAAGAAAAGAATAACTTTAAATTATTTCTAAATGGCTGTGATTTTTTTTTTTTTAGTTTTTCAATTTACATTCAATATTATTCTGTATCAGTTTCAGATGTACAGCATAGTGCTTAGATAACCATATACTTTATAGAGTGGTCCCCCAATATTTCAAGTACCCACCTTACCCCATACATTATGATATTACTGAGTATATTCCATATGCTGTAATTTGTATCTCTGTGACTATTCTGTAACTACCAATTTGTACTTCTACTTCTTAATCCCTTCGCCTTTTTCACCCACTCCCCCAATCCTCCGTGATGGCTTTTATTTATTTATTTATTTTATGTCAACTTGGCTAGTTATCCAGAAAAATTTGTTAGATAAACCTTGTCCAGATAAACCCAATGTAAATTGAAAATATTGTAAGTAAAATATACATGACATCACAGCTTAGCCTACCTTAAACATGTTCAGAACACTTACAGTAGCCTACAGCTGGGGAAATCATCTAACACAATGCCTACGCTGTGGACTATTGGTTGTTTACCCTAGTGATTGTGTGGATGAACTCTTTTCCCCAGTTATTCAATCATGTACTAACCTAGTTGCTGCAGCGATGGAAATTTGCAGATGTAATTAGAGTCCCTGACCAGTTGACTCTAAAGTAATCAAAAGGGATATTATCCAGGGTGGGCCTGATTTAATTAGGTGAGCCCTCAAAAAGAGAGCTTAGGCTTTCTCTGAGCTGAGAGACTCTACAGCTTATACCTCTAGAATTTAGCCTGCTCATGATCATCTCCTCCTGACTGAACCATATAAGCCAATTCCTTGGTTTTGCTTCTCTGTTTAACTTTATATGATGTTATATAAGTTATAAACAGTGAACATCTTAAAATATGTTAACTGTTTCCATCAATTTCAATGAAATGAGTGGGTGTGAGGAGTAGGCACATGTGTATTAGGCAGATAAAGTCTATATTCAGATGAAACTTTGCGGTGTACAAAGGTTACCTTTGATGCCCTATCCCCACATTCATACTGTTCACCTTCTCCCTTGACCTCAGACTCCGTGTCCTCGCATTCTCTTTCCTTCCCCATCCAAAACTGAGGTGAGGAAATGATCTGGAGCTTATTCACACCGTGTATTAATATTTGACAACATTTAGTATGCTAAAATTTCCAGAAGGTGATTCTACTTTAATAAGCTTCAACAAAAAGAAATAACTAGCAAAAACAGTGGAATAAATAAATAAGAAAATAAGTATATTCCGGCAGACAAATTCACAAACTCTCAGGTGACCAGTTATTCTGCCTTCTTGTAAACTGGCCACATTCAGTTTTTTTTATAAATGATTTCTTCATTTAACACTCTAGAAATGATTACAGCCAAAGCTTCCCTACCAGTAACATTTCCTTAGCAGATGATACCGCTACAGAAGCGACTGACACTTTTTTGTTCTGTTTTGTTTTGGTTTTGGGAGGGAGTCTTTATACATCATTAGGTAAATACCATTAATTTTATTTTTTAATTGTTTATGTACTCATGCCATGTATTCCAAGCTAGATCTCAAGCTCTTTGAAGATATACTAGTAATTTGTACCTTAAAAAAACACACACCATTCTAGCACTCTCTCTTTTTCTTGTAAGAGCTTAGCAATAAAACAAGTAACCAGTGAGTAGTTGTTGATTTGATAATTTGTAGAATAGCATATACAGGGTGATCCTCCAAGTGTATACACACTTTAACAGCTGATAGCTCAATTTTGAAAATGAAATGTATTTTAATAAACACTGCCTTTATAATTATTCAAAGTGTATGTATACATTTTTTGGGGACACCCTGAGGAAAATTGTGATTTGGCTTTTATTGAAAGGATTTATTTCCCTATAAACAAACAAACAAATAAAAAACCCCATAAGACATAGTAGAAAAAAACCAGAACCACCCCCCCACCCCCCCCCCCCCCCCCCCCCAAGAAAAAATGGACAAAAAATTAAGGAAAAAAACCAGAAAATAAAAATACAAATGGTTTGTAAACATGTGAACTTCCACAATAAATCTAGAAATGCAAATTAAAACAATGAGATATTTAAAATGTATCATTTCGGCAAAGAATAAAAACATTTACATTGGGAATAAGACTTGATAGAAATGCCTGGGAGAACAACTGGCAAAATTTATCAAAACTTAAAATATTCATTTCCTAAGAATCAGCAGCTCTACTTCTAGAGATTGAGTTTATAGAAAATGTGCACAGAAGTACACAGACATATATTGACTATAGCACTATTTATTACAACAAGAACAAAAGAAGAAAACACAATAGCCCTCAGTAGGAGAATGAACTATGGTGTAAATATACAATAACACAACTATTATAAAACAAAAGGAAAACGAATCTGTACTAACAGGAAAAGTGATCTAGGTATTTTGTTAGGTAAAAAGCTGCAAAATAGAATTACAATATGACCTTATTAACATTTATATTTAAAATACTTCTTACAATAAAAAATAATCTAGAAGGACATACCCAAAACTGATAATAGTGGTAATCTCACTCTGAGATATGGTGGGATTATGGAAGAACTAGAGGCCCGGTACACGAAAATTGTGCACTTTGGAGTTGGGGGGAGGGTCCCTCAGCCCAGCCTGTGCCCTCTTGTAGTCCAGGAGCCCTCGGGGATGTCAGACTGACAGCTTAGACCCGCTCCCCGAGCTGGGAGCGGGCCTAAACTGGCAGTCGGACATCCTTAGCGCTGCCACAGAGGCGGGAGAGGCTCCTGCCACCGCCACTACACTCGCCAGCCGTGAGCCTGGCTCAGGGTTTCTGGCTGAGCGGAGCTCCCCTCATGGGAGTATACTGACCATCAGGGGGCAGTTCCTGCGTTGAGTGTCTGCCTCCTGGTGGTCAGTGCGTGTCATAGCGACCAGTCATTTTGCCGTTTGGTCGATTTGCATATTACGCTTTTATTATATAGGATTTTTCCTGCATTATCTATTTTTGTAATGTCCAGTTTTTAAGCAATGACCAAGAAAAAAGAAATTAGGTTTAAGTACAAGATAGCAATAGCATCTCTAGTCATTTGTTCTACTTTGTAATACTATAGTACATGATTTTCAAATTATAAAGGGCATGAAAAGGCAAACACAAATATTGTAAGTCAACATGTATGCCCATGAGTAGTAGCCAGTCAAATACCTATCTATCTATCTATACTTATTTAGTGTCTTAAATTTACTAATTTGTATTAGAAGACTTATGCTTCACCTCTTACAAACTTGAATTAAGAACAGAAAGTAATGAGGAAAACGAAGCACAGGGTTCCTCCACTATCTATAGCAGGGGTGGGAAATCATTTGGTCTGACCCTGCCAGCCAAGGCAACCGCAGGCAGGACTCGAAACTCAATAAATCCAGGAGTTTTTTTCATAGCAACATAAATTTATATTAAGTGAATTATGTTAAGCAAATGTTGGTATAAATATCTAAATGGCACTTGGCAAAAAAAAGGTTCCCCACCCCTGTTCTATAGCATAGCTATTTCTATGCTATAGTTAATACTTAGATATTTTAATCTGTAGCTCCAGTGACAATAGGTGTAGTGTAGCTGGCAGCTCAAACTGAAGTTTATTTTTCTTATTTTATACATGTTAGTAGTTATAGAGTAGCACCATTCTCTAATATGTCATAGCACTTGGACTGACTGAGCTCCTATTTTATTTCTTGTGGTCTCACAGTCTACGACATACTCTAAAGAATGCAAGATGAAGCAGAAGTAGGACCCTGACAGCACCAGTCACAGAAATTTGAAGTCCTTTCCTATAGATACACTGCTGTGTAACCTACACTTAAATCTTACAGAGCAATAATGGTTCTAAAAGGAACTAATAGCATCCCTCCAGCTGTGCCTGGCATCCTCTCTACTCAAATTCTAAAGCAGACTACTATATATGTTTAAGTTGATACGTAGAAGACAGTAGGAGAAAAACTAAGATTGGTTAAGAATCAGTCGATAAGACTGAGAAAATGTTTTAATGAATGCTATATATGCCCTCTTGCCAAATCTCCTGAGTGGTACTGATTTTCCAATAGAAGATATCTGGTTAAATATACAGTAGCAGAGTCCCTGCTGGTCAAAGCTAGTGAAGCTGTTCTTTTAGCTCAGTGGCAAAGAATGCACACAATATAGTACATGAGAGGCTCAGGACTTGAAATATACTCCTGCCAATTGCTTTTTACTTTGAAGATTTTCTAAATCAATGATTAGCTATCTGCACTGAGAAGGGTATGGAATAGCCTCAAGATGTATATGCAGTCCTTATGTAAAAAATAAGCACAGCTCATATGGCATATTGCTGTTCTCTATTTTAGAACTAGCACAGGAACCATGTGATGTGTTCATTGCTATGGTAACTACATTTCAGTAGTGAACAGGAGAGCAAACGGGCATGTAAAACATGTATAGTTGTCAATATGTAAGTAATTGCTGTCCTGGAGCTGCAGAAACTTAAATTTCCTTGTTGCCTGGACTTAGTAGAATAAAATTCTATGCCTTCTATTTTTTTAAAATGAGGTTTAATAAATCTTCACTCCACATAATGCCTTCTCCATTCAAGACAACAAATGAATAGTGTCTTTCATCCCAGGGTCTCAGTTACTTCATAGAGCAGCGATTTTCAACCTGTGTGCCGCAAGAATTTTTAAAACATGCAATACCTGACTATTTAATCAGGGGCACGGACCTCTTTTCCCTTAGGTTGTCAAATAAAAAAAAAATGACAACAGTCAACACAACAACTGCTGTCCAGTGTGAATAAATAAAAATTGTACCTACTTTTTGTCAGATTGGGAAAAAAAAACATGTTCTGGTGTGTCGCAGAATTTTAGAAACTAGTTTGTGTGTGCCATGAGATAAAAAAAGATTGAAAATAACTTTCATAGAAAATAACAATAATCTATATCTACACTAATAAAAGAGAAACATGGTAATTAGCGTACGACCGCTACCCTTCCCATTGGCTAATCAGCATATCCTTATGCAAATTAACTGTCAGCCAAGATGGCGACCGGCAGCCATGCACTGAAGCGAGCAGG
>NW_005357076.1:3802581-3823008 GCF_000412655.1 Myotis brandtii
GCACGGCCTCTAGTCTATATAATAAAGAGCCAGGGTCGTAACGACCATTACGACCAGGCTCGACCGAACTGGAAGTCAGTGCTGGGTTGCCGTGGGGGCCCAGCACTGACTGGGTCCGCTGCGGGCACCCCGACCCACCACTGACTGCCTAGGAGGCTGCGGATCAGGTCCAGAGAGAGACCTGCAGAGAGAGAGGCAGGGTCTGATCCGTAGCTTCTGTGGCAGCCATTGATCAGAACTTGTCTCTCTTTCTCTCCCGGGCCTGGCCAACAGCTGCGCCTCCGTTTCTCACTAGGCCTCCACCAGGACTGCTGATCAGCCCCGCCTTTCTGATCAGGCCCCATTGATAGGCTGACTGGCATTGAAACTGACCAATCAGAACCAAATCTGGGTGAATGTAAGGAGTCAATGGCTTCCTAGGAGGTGGAGCTTTTGACGCTGACTGGCATAGAAACTGACCAATCAGAACCAAATCTGGGTGAATGTAAGGAGTCAATGGCTTCCTAGGAGGTGGAGCTTTTGACGCTGACTGGCATAGAAACTGACCAATCAGAACCAAATCTGGGTGAATGTAAGGAGTCAATGGCTTCCTAGGAGGTGGAGCTTTTGACGCTGACTGGCATAGAAACTGACCAATCAGAACCAAATCTGGGTCAACTGTGAGGAGCCAGTGGCTGCCTAGGAGGTGGAGTTTTTGACGCTGACTGGCATAGAAACTGACCAATCAGAACCAAATTGGCCAGCAGAGGAGAGCAGTTGGGAGCGAGTTCAGGCAGGCAGGGGAGGGCAGTTAGGGGTGATCAGGCAGGCAGAGGCAGTTAGGGGCGATCGGGCCTTCAGGGAAGGGCAGTTAGAGTCTTTAAGAACTGATTGCTGGACTATCCTGATTCTCTACTAGCTATTACAACAAGTCAACCCACATTTACTATGCCCCTATTCAAATCTAATACACACAAGGTAGCTACCAAAGCACGGATCTAGTAATGTTACCTCTAGTATCTCCAATATATTGTTGCTGCAAGGGGGCAACACCAGGGGGAAGAGCAATTATGAAGCTATTGCAATAAACCAGGAAAGTGGCAACAGCATCATGAACTAGAAGGAAGGCAGTGAGGTGTAAGTAGTAGTCAGATTTTCAATAATTGAGGGCAGATTCCAAAGCCACTCCTGACTGAAGTTAATGTGTGACAATGGTTATCAAAGCTCGCTGACTGCAAATCACTGGACATTTATCCTTGACCTAAAATAGCCACTCAAGGTCTATAAACTAAGAATGACAACTACACATCATAAACTTCTTCAAAATGCTCAAAGAATCCAAAAACAGTCTCTTAAATGTACATGGCATTTTTACAGCTATCAAAAGCTCCATTATAATCTCAATGAGTCAACATATAAATTATTTATACCTATTATATCCATGAAACTACAGGGGAGAAAAGTAAATCTAAACACCCTAGCCTAATCTCTCCTTTCTCAAACAATATATAATCTATTACATAAACAAAATCACCCACATCCTATATAATAAAAAGCTAATATGCAAATTGTCCCCTTGACCAGGAGTTCGACCAGGGGGCAGGGCTGGCTGGCCAACCACCTGCAACCCCTCCCCCCCACTGGCCCCGCCCGAGGCCCCTAATCCTGGCCGGCCCCACCCTTGTTTGGCCCCCGCATCCGGATCGGGGGTGGGGCTGGCCTACCAACTGCCTGCGGCCCCTCTCCCGGGCCAGCCCTGACCATGAATGCCCCCCCGATTGGGGGTGGGGCTGGCCAGGAACCTCCCATATCCCCTCCCCTTGGCTGGCCCGGCCCGATCGTGGCGGGCCGGCTGGACCCCACCCATGCACAAATTGGTGCACCAGGCCTCTAGAAAAAAATAAAAAACCAATGTCGTATAAGAAACAAGTGTTCTATAAACACAGAGGAAAACTGGTGAATGAATGAAGACTTCATAGAGGAAATTGGATCTATCCCTCAAGACACAGCATAACCCCATCCTCATATAGTCTGGTTATGAAGATTATACTCTCACTATATGGGGGGTCCCTCAGCCCAGCCTGCACCCCCTCACAATCCAGAACCCCTTGGAGGTTGTCTGCAGGGATCAGGCCTAAACTGGCAGTCGGACATCCCTCTCACAATCCAGGACCACTGGTTCCTAAGTACTCACCTGTCTGCCTACCTGATTGCCCCTAACCACTCTGCCTGCCTGCCTGATCACCCCTAACCACCTCTGCCTGCCTGCCTGTCTGATCGGCCCCAACTGCTCACCTGTCTGCCTGATCGCCCCTAACCGCCTCTGCCTTGGCCCCCACCGCAGCGGCTTTGTCCGGAAGGAAATCCGGAAGGTCATTTGGCTGTCCAGTCTAATTAGCATATTACACTTTTATTATTATAGATTTTATATGATTTCAGGACAAAGTACTTTCCCTTTATAGTATTATTCACCTGTTTGTTATGATAAATTAATGACTGTCTTAATTAAATAATGTCTGTCACTAGACACTAAAATTCATGAGGGTAGGGGCCATGTCTGCTCTTTTTCACTAAAGTATCCTCAACATCTGACACATAGTAGACACAATGAATTATTATGAAATAAATGAATAAAGGAAGGCAGAAAGTCCAAATCTTCTGCCAAGTTTTCTGGGCTCACGGAAATTTGATATTTATCTACTTAGTTATAACAGGTAACATTTGTTCCAAAAGGCCTGGTTTTATTCATAGTGCAAATTCATTTAGAATATAATTACTGAGTGTCTACATATGTAGTAATAGGCAATGTTTAAGGCGTTGGGGACATAGCAGCAAATAAGAAACAAAGTCTTTATCCTTATGGAGCATACTCACACAAACTAGACTCATTCTTGCTTCAATGGCATAATGAAGCCATTCCTTCTGTGTAAGGCATCTTTTTTATTCCTTTCCATCACCTTTCCCATGTTATCCTGAACACTCAATCTGGTAGGATTGCCAGATAAAATACAAGATAAGATGCCCAGTTAAACTTGAATTTCAGATATGCAATGAATAATTTTTAGAATATGAATACTACATGTCCCATCTGATATTCAAATTTAAATGGAAATCCTGTATTTCTATTTGTTAAAATTGTCAATCTCATTATCTGGTATTTTCCATTTTCCAAATTTCCATTCTAAATTATATTCAGAATTAGAGATCAACACTTAATTATTGTCTTCAGTAGAATTTAACTATTTTTTATTTATTGATTTTTTTTTTTTTAGAGAGAGAAAGGTAGAGAGAGAGAGGGAGGGAGAAAGAGAGAGAGAGAAAGAAACATTGATTTGTTTTCTACTTATTTATGCGTTCATTGGTTGATTCTTGTATGTGCCTTGACCGGGGACTGAATCCACAACCTTGGCATATGGGGATGAAGCTCTAACCATTGAGCTACCCGGCCAAGGCTGTCTTCAGCAGGATTTTTGTTGCTCCATGTTGTAAGCACTTAGCAAATACTTGATATATGGATTCAGAAATTAAAATTAAAATGAAGATTTATTTACAAAGATGTTTTGCCCAACTGCAATTGTAATACTGGAAAAATTAGAAAGAGTAAAAATGTTAAACAATAGAAGAATAATGAAAATGAATGATGTTATATAGCCACCCAAAATGATAATTGGAAGACCAATTAATGACACTAGAAAATGCTAAAAATATAATAGTGAGTGGGGAAAAAGGATATAAAATTATAATAATAGAAATAATTTCAATTAATTAAAACTTTACATATATAGAACAGTTAGCTATGTTCTTTAAAAATGCCATTGTCATGAAAGAGAAAGACCAAGGAACTGTTGCAGATGAAAGGAAATCAGAGCTATGACAAGAAAAGACAATGTATGATCCTGGATTGGACCTTGGAGTAGGAAAACAAAATAGTTAGGAAGGACATTCTTTTTTTTTCTTTTTAAAAGATGTTTTTTAATGATTTTTTAGAGAGAGAGAAACATTGATTGGCTGCCTTCTGCATGCCTCCCACTGGGAATCGAGCTCAAAACCCAGGTGCAACCCAGGCATGTATGTGCCCAGATCAGTAATTGAACCGGTCGGTGACCTCTCAGTGGATGGGACGATGCTCAACCAACTAAGCCACACTGTCCTGGGCTAGAAAGGACATTCTTGAGAGAACTAGAAAAATTTGAATATGTACTATGGTTAGGTATATATATGGGAGGGAGGGAAGAAGGGAAGAAGGAAGGGGGAGGAGAGAAAGAAAGAAAGAGAGAGAGAGAGAGAGAGAGAGAGAGCGCGAGCTCAAAGCATAGGGAAGAAATTTAATTGTACTGTTCTTATGACTCTTCTCTAAGTTGGAAATCATTTCAAAACAAAGAGTTAAAACTGCACAGAAAAAAAATTGCAAGAAAAATATTTTTTTTTGTTTTGAGTTAATGTTGGATGATATAACAAATGTTGATTTTAATGTTTTCTTTGATGTTTATTTTTCATTTTCTACAATGAGCATGATTATTATTATAGCTCCACAAATTTTTTAAATCACTTAAAGGTACTTTGAAGTACATAATCCACAACTCATTAATCTGTCAAATTATATATTTTGATGTCCCATATTTATAGAGATCTTATAAACCTCCAAGATAAATTATTTTTAACATTTTATTAAATGATCATTATAAAATAAATTAGAACAGTGATTTTCAACTGGTGTGCCTCAAGAACTTTTAAAACATGCAATAACTATTTAGTCAGGGGCACTGACTTCTTTCTCCCTAGATTGCTAAATAAAAAAATGACAACAAACAACATATAGCTGTCTAGTGTGACTGCCCTGTCTTGAACCATAAATATATAGATTATATAAAAAAAAGTTGCACCTTACTGGTCACATCGCATAATAAGGTTGTCTCTGATTGGTTAATTCTTGGTAACAGAAATATTTATATACAAGAATAGGCTCCTGATTTTTTAAAAAGTCACTTTGGAACAAGAAGGAATAGATAATTACTATTATGTTGTTTTATTCCTGTTTTTCTTTTTTTTTTAATCAATCAAAACCATACCTATTTTTTTTTGTCAGACTGACAAAAATATATTTTTTGGTGTGTCACAGGATTTTAGTAATTAGTTTATATGTGCCATGAGATAAAAAACGGTTAAAAACCACTGAATTAAAGACTAAGTACATTTTTAGTTACTTTCCTAAGATTTAGAGGTACCATAGGTAAGTAATCAAATCAGTTTGTCCATCTACCCTTCTACTTTTCTACCTTTTTATTGAAGACATTCTATTATCTTATAATATAGGTCATTTTTAAAGGCTTTAACTTGAAATTGATCTAGTTCTGAGCATTACCTACTACACAGAGAGTTATAGGGAATTTGATAATGAAGTCAGTGACAACTTAGGGGTATTTACCTGATTGTTAAAAGAAAAAAGGAAAATAAATGAAAATCCTGAGCTTAGCTCATATATATCTGAGAGTACCTAAAGAAACAGAGGTGAGAATATTTCTAGAAAAGGCCTTCCCATGCACTTGCTGCACAGTAAATTAACACATTAAAATCACATTTTTAAACACAACCCAGTCTCATAATTCTTCCACTTCCATTTGTTATTTAAAAAATAGCACCAAGTACCATTTAGTTTTGATAACATTGCTTAGGTTTCCATCTTTTTTACCCATTTTGTAGCTGTCTAAATGTCCCCAACAATAAGAAAAAGTTTTGTTAATTTTGTGGTATTCCTTGTGGTACTTTTCTGGGTTTCATATAAGAAATATAAACACTGACTTCAGCATAAAAAATGTGAAGTTTATTTATGAAGTAAATGGAGTTCTGAATTCAGAATATCCCTCCTAGAAGAGGTAGGAACTGAAGAGGTCATTTCTGAATTAATACTATGCTGAGAGAAAGAGAATGTATATTTCCTCATGTTGTAAGGAATTAATTTTCTAAAAACTATCAATCCAAGTTGGCTTGGTGCTGTAATAAAATAATTCTAATTACCAAATTAAAAATTATATCTTAATTTGAATAAATAACTATGATTATTATCCACTCTATTAACCAATGTCTCTATGTTTAATAATTTTGTTCAGGTCAATTACTGAATTCATACATTGCTTCAATATTAATTATTCATTATAGCTCAAAAGGAATAGTACTTTAGCAATAAAACTAGAATGGGAACACCATATATATTTGGCCTTGAAAATAATGCAAATCCTATGAGCAGTCATATTGCTAAATGAACATTAGAATACCCTTGCAAGAATAAGGGATTAAAAATAAATTTTGATCAGCTCTTGAATACAGAAAAAGGAGATAGATTTAAGTCTTGTTTCTTAGGTAGCAAAATTTGATAATAGGGAGCTCAAGTCCCTTAGTCTTCCTTCTCTACACTATGTATTGAAGCCAGAGAGGAAGAGGGCTGAGAAAATGCTTTTGGTAGAAACCAAAGTCCTTGGGTTTATTAAATTAGCACAAAGTTATCACAAAACAAGGCCCTTAAAACTATTCACATTAGCTGGGATACCTAGTCTGGATCTGAACTCCATATGTGAAAACACATTAGAGATTCCTATTCTGGAAAAAATTGAGAGGAAAGAGACTGTGATAAGTAACTGACTATATAAAAGCAAAGTTAACATTCTCAACAACTTTAGAATACCTAGTGCAGAGCACCGTGCTTGACAACATATATGTGCTATAAATAAATTGTCAAATTAAAGGACATTAAATCTCTAAGACTGCACCTTAAACTAAAAGGAAAAAGCTAAAATAAAATTTCAGTTATATTCTTTTAAAAAATCTATCACCCAATAATTTTGTTTTTATATTGACTAGTTTACCAAAGCACACAATTTGGGTATTATGAAAATTGTGAAGAACATTTATTCTTTTATATTTATGTCTGTGCTCAAGATCATATAGATTCTATTTTACTTGCTTTGCATTATAACAGAGAAAAGTAAATAAAAATTGGAGTAATCATATCACTGCCTTGTTTTTATATAGCCTCTGTGTTTCTGAAATCATATTCACATATTTTACTTAATACTGACAAACCAGAGTATGTCTATTACCACTTTTCAGATGAGAAAATTTAGGGCTAGACAAGTTAAATGGACTTGTCATTGCCACACAGCTTAATTGGCTAACAGATCAGAGGTCCCATGACTTTAATAACCATATCATACTAAAGAGTACTACGTCTAGCATACAGACAAAGCATTAATATTCATCTATACTATTAACTCTTAAGAGGCTGAGTGGAAATGATAAAAATTTGGAAATCTATTGTCCATAGTTGAAACCAGGACCAATGTAGATGAATAAGCCCCAGATGCCATACTTCATGATATTCTCCAAACTCAGGAAAGGTGATAACTGGAAACAACTTAAATGTCCATATACAAGAGAGTGATTGAATAAACTATATTACATTCACACAATGGGGTACAATGCAGATATAAAAAAATGAGGAAGATTTCTATGAGCTTTTGTGGAATGATTTCCAAGATATACTTAAGAAGAAAAAAAAACCTAAGGTGCAAAGAGAACCTATAGTGCCACAGTTCATGTTACAAAGAAGGGGATATAAGATATGCAGCTTGCTGCTAATTTGTGCTAACGAAAATAAAGGAATGTGAGCCAGAGCCAGCTCTTCCTCGAAGAGAATTCCAGTTAATAAACACAGCAGAAATGATGGAAATAGAAAAATCACCATTTGGCAAATACCACATTAATTATTGGAGGCAAGAATCATCAATAGATGCTAAAAGTATGGGTAAAAATATAATGAAAGAACAAAATTATTACATTCCCTTGTATTTCCCCACAGGATACTTAATAATTAAATTACAAAGGAAAAGATAGTACCTTTAAAGTGCATGAACTGGGTCAACATCTCAACCCAGTGATCAAAGTTAATAATATCACCAGTAAATTGAAATCTTGATATATGAAGAAAGACACAACAGCTTTTATAAATATTTCTGCCAACACAAGATTAATTATGAGGAAATATCAGTCAATTCTACATTGAAGGACATTCTCCAAAATAACTGACCAGTACTCTTCAAAAGTGTCTAATCATAAAAGACACAGAAAAACTGAGGAATTGTTCCTGATTAAAGAAACTAAGGCAGAAGGATAACTGCATTGGATCTGGATCAGAAAAAGAACATTAGGAGTTTTCCAAATGTGGACATTTTATATAACTATTGTAGAACCAACAAAGCTAAGAAATTACTTATTGATAAATACTATTAACTAATCTACAGAACCTACATAAATTTTGCCAATTTTCCTCCTAATGTCAAAGATGAAAAGCACAGAAAAAAATTGAGCTGAGTCAAAAAACAGATTTTCTAAATATAGACCGAAGCTCCTTCCAGGATCATGTAAATGTACAGGTTTTAGTCGAATTCATAAAATAATTTCAATATTAAGAACATTTTTAAGTGCATTAAAGAACTTCAAATATTAACTCATTACTTTTATATCATGTCAGACTAGACAAATTATTCTAAAATAGTCACAAATTTGTAGCACAGTAACTGAAACAATCAAATAAATAAAAAGATTAATTGAAATACTGAATAATGTGAAAAGGCATTATTGCATAACACAGGATTATCTCCCTAGCAATTTAAACCATTTCAAATTACAGGGCTTTTTAGCAATCATGGTTGGTAATTTGGGGATGATTTAAAAACCTTTCATCTTTAGAGAGGCAATGTAGTTGGTAAGGGGGGGGGGACATGAAGGGAGTAAGAGAGAAAGGGTATGTTGGTGAGGATCAGAAGAGAAAAAGAGGGAAAGAGAGAGAGTTAAGTAGAAAGTAAGGGAGATGCAAAGCACATAGTTAAAGTGCCTTTGGCTCAGAATCCTTCCCGCAGCACATCTTTACAATATTGCACTGACTTTACAAGCTTCCCTAGTGCTACAGTGAATCAATCTCTCTCTCTCTCTCTCTCTCTCTCTCTCTCTCTCTCTCTCTCTCTCATCTCTCTCTCAATAAGTAAAGTATATCAGAAAGATCCTAAGAAGAAAGTTGAATCCAGGAGGTAAGCAGCAATCCGATGATGCCACTGACCTGTCTTAAGTGAAATCTCGTTATCCTCAGCAGATAATACAAATATGCCAGAATTTTATAAGGGTGCCATAGTTTTTATTTTTATTTCTTTGGTGGGGTTATGTATCATCTCTGAAAACAGATCTGTCTATATTATACACTTCTCTTACTGCTTATAACAAAGAAAGAGAAAATGGAAAGGACTATATGAACAGTATCAGGAAGGTGATGTCCATTTTTCAATGAAAGAAACAAGGCACTTCTTAAAAAAGAGGAATTACCATTTTAGATAGAGCCCTATCCCCCACATTCACGTTGGGAATATCTTGATACTATTATCGGTAGGGAACTCTCCTCGCCACCATAGGTTGCTGGTGGGAGTGGGCATCTTGCGATGTCCTGAGAAAAAGAATTTTGACACTTGCACGGGAGGATGAGATATTGTAGAAAGCTTTATTTCTATGGAATTAAATCCGAGTTCCCAAGGTCCCATGTCCCTCTGTCCACCATGGAAGAAGTGTAGCTGTGATTTCAATAGGACTAGAATTAAAGTTATTGCCCAGAGTTTTTGCTCCATGTTGGGGACAGTCCAATCCAGTATCAGGCTAGTTTACTTTGTGTTCCCAGTCTTAGTCCATCAGTCCATTGTGGGTAGGGTCCACGAGGCAGCTTGCATTGCCCACCCCCTCTGAACAATGATCTCTGTCCCAAGGTTTGACTGACAGGCAACTTCCTTTACCCCAACTTCACTGCCCAAGCGCCCATCTCCCCTTTGTTTAGTCCCTTCCCCTAGTAATCTGCAGGGAATGGAGCTGGGAAGTATGGAATTGCAGCTTCCTGTTGAAGCTGCCCAAATGACCACGTTTATTATGTCTGGCCTCCTCTTTTGCCCCTTTCCTATTAATAACTAGAGGCCCTGTGCATAAAATTTGTGCACCAGGAGGGTGGGGGGGTAGGGGCGGTCCCTCAGCCCAGCCTGTACCTTCTTGCAGTCCAGGACCCCTCGCTCCGTACTGTCTGCCTGCTCGCTGCTCCTTACCGCTCGGCTTGCTGCTCCTTAGTGCTGCCGCGGAGACGGGAGAAGCTTTCGCCACTGCCACTGGGCTCGCCAGCCGTGAGCCTGGCTTCTGGTTGAGCAGCGCTCCTGAGGGAGCACACTGACCACCAGGGGGCAGCTCCTGCGTTGAGCATCTGCCCCCTGTGGTTAGTGCACATCATAGCGACCGGTAGTTCTGGTTGTTCCGCCTTAATGGTCGCTTAGACTTTTATTATATAGACTAGAGGCCCAGTGCATGAAAATCATGCACTGGGGGGGGGGGGGGGGCCCCCCCCCCCTGCCACTCCAGAGGCCCAGGCTCTCTCAGACAAGACTTGGCTCTGGCTTCAGCCCAATGTCCCTTCCAAGCCATCTTGCCCTTCCTCTGCCTCCCCTGCTCATCCTCAGAGCAGCCAGGGAATTCCATAATCAGCAAGATGAACCTGAGGTGCTCCCAACCACACCTCTGATCAGGCCCCTGGGGCTGCTCCCAGGCCGCAGACAGCAACTCTTGAAGGGACCTATGGGACATCTCACAAATCAGATGGTTCACTCACTGGTGGGTTCTATTTGTCTATTCTAGTAGTAAGAACAGCTCTGGGTTCATCTAGAAAGAACTGTGTTCATCCAGTCCTGGCTCGCCCAATTCAAGCCCTGATGTGAAGGAGCTACAGGTGAAGCCATGGATGTGCCTGCCAGTCAAGGGGAGGGAGGTTAAGGCCAGTGCTTTCTAGGAAGAGGGAACCACATCTGTAGAGGGCACGAGGCTCAGCCTGGAGGTGGTGAGGGAGACAGGGAAGGGCGGGGCTAGATCCTGAGGATCTTGAGGGCCTTTGTCAGCCACTCTAAAGGAATTTGGCATTTAACCCCGGAGGTCACAGGAGCTATTACAGGATTTTTGGAGGGATGGTATTTGCATGTTTCTCTTTTATTATATAGGACTAGAGGCCCGGTGCACGAAAATTGTGCACTGGGGGGGGGGTCCCTCACCCAGCCTGCACCCTCTCCAATCTGGGACCCCTCGGTCAATGGATCACCCCTAATTGACCTCCCCTGCCAGCCTGATCTCACCCCCAACTGCCCTCTCCTGCTGGCCAATTTGGTTCTGACTGGTCGGTTCCTATGCCAGTCAAAATCAAAAGCTCCACCTCCTAGGCAGCCATTGGCTCCTCACAGTTGACCCAGATTTGGTTCTGATTGGTCAGTTTCTATGACAGTCAGTGTCAAAAGCTCTGCCTCCTAGGCAGCCATTGGCTCCTCACCCTTCACCCAGAATATGTTCTGATTGGTCGGTTTCTCTGCCAGTCAGCATCTCTGGGCCTATCAACGGGGCCTGATCAGAAAGGCAGGGCTGATCAGCAGCCCCGGTGGAGGCCTGGAGAGAAATGGAGGGGCGGCTGCTAGAGAGAAAGAGAGAGGCAAGTGCTGATCAACAGCTGCCACAGAGGCTAGGGAGCAGACTCTGCTTCTCTCTTCAGGCCTCTCTCTGGGCCTGATTTGCAGCCCCCTCAGCAGTCAGTGCTGGGTCACCACGGCAACCCAGCGCTGACTGCAGGACTGACTTCCGGTTAGTTGAGCTTCCGGTCCTGACAGCCCCAGGGTTTTTATATATTAGATTAGCTAATTACAATGGTATCAATACAGTGAAAAGAAAAACGATCTCTTCTGTCAGAATATGGATCTAGTGACAGATCCTAACTCGCTGAAAATGTTTATAAATCATGTATCTTAAGGAATTAGATTTGAAAAAAAGATGTAAAAATTCAAAGAATTTCTCTGAGGATAAAATGTGCATAGACTTGAGAAAAAAGTATTTCTAAAAATTAAATATAATAACTTACAAAGAACAGAAACTCTCCTAACTAAAGAGAGAATATCTGAATTGAAGATATATTCATGTACAGCACTTATCCATATTGGGCACATATAATTTAAAGATTTACACAGATTTTCATACTGAAATAGCAAATGACTTCCATTAAACAGATGTACAGAAACTGACAAACTACTTCAAATAAAAGTTTATCAATGATTATTTATAATTAGAAGCATTGTTGCTAGTTTCAAATTATTAATTTTTATACTGTCTTTTAAAATATAATCAATGGCTATTAGAAAGATTTAACAGTATAAACAACAAATGTCAATTAAGTCTCTCCCCTTCCAGAAAAGCTAATCTATTCCATCTGGTTTTGTAAAAAGATGATTAGGGCCTGGCTAGTGTGGCTCAGTGGTTGAGTGCCGACCAAGAGGTCACGGTTCGATTCCTAGTCAGGGCACATGCCCAGGTTGTGGGCTCCATCCCCAGTAGGGGGCGTGCAGGAGGCAGCCAATGATTCTCTCTCATCATTGATGTTTCTATCTCTCTCTCCCTCTCTCTTCCTCTCTGAAATCAATAAAAATATATTTAAAAAAAAAGATGATTAGGGTTTACATATAAGGAGATAGAGCCATTATTCAGGTTTAGAAAACATGGATTCAAATACCTAAAGTCAATTTTATGTTTCTTTCAAAATGTCCTGATGTTTCACGTAGCATTCCTGTTTTTGACTATACATCACTGTCCTCAACAACAGCAAAAATGACCACAACAACAAACTGCAGAATTTGTTCATTGTTTTGTAATTCATTCATTGATAAAATAAATATTTTTCAAACAGTTGAAACAACTCAAGAAGGAACCAGGAATTTCAATTTTCCTGGAATGTAGTAGAGATTTTTAACATACTGAATCATCTGTAGGGTCAATAGGTTTAAAACTGATTTCCCTGCAAGAAGATGTACAATGTGGGAATATTGCCAGCAAAATGACTAGTGAAACAGAGCAACATATAATCTTTATAAATAGAAATCATCTATGAGATTCAAAATACTAGGTCCATGAGGGGGAGTTTTATCTAAAATGTATCATTCTTAATCTGTATGAAATAATTAAACTGAATTCTTCTACCTAATTTTCAAGCGGTATTTTACTATTTAAATTATCTTAAAGTGCATTGTACTGGTGATGTGACGTTTCACTGTGCAATTAAGTGGTAACTCTAGACAAAGCAGTTATTATCATGAGATAATTGACCTTATTTGAGAGCTAAGCATCCTGAGGCAAAGTTGAGTGTACTTAATCCTGGCAGGTTAATTATCTAGCGATTATGGAACCTTGAAAGGTATTACTCTTAAGAGCCATTTGTAAGAACCTGTTTGCAAGATGATGCTATTCAAAAAACTTAATTTAATAAAAATGAAAAACAAGAAGAATAACCAAGTTCTTTAGTCATGTATTACCAGGTAATGACTACAAAGCAGCTTGCATTAGCAGGCATCAATGGAAATAATTACCTGCATGTATAATGTCCTTTATTTTTTTAAAAATATATTTTATTGATTTTTTACAGAGAGGAAGGGAGAGGGATAGATAGAGAGTTAGAAACATCGATGAGAGAGAAACATCGATCAGCTGCCTCCTGCACATTCCCTACTGGGGATGTGCCCGCAACCAAGGTACATGCCCTTGACTGGAATCGAACCTGGGACCCTTGAGTCCGCAGGCTGACGCTCTATCCACTGAGCCAAACTGGTTAGGGCTATAATGTCCTTTATTAAGCTGATTACATGTGAGTCTAGCTAACAAATGGTTGTGGCTAAAATGAAATGTTTTAAATGAAGATGTCAGAAACAAATTAAAAATAAAATGTAACATCTAAATAATTTATATACTAAAGTAGTTTCAAAATAACATTAACAAGCCAAGCAATAAATTCAGATGTGCAGTTTAAAAGTACAAAATGCAATGTAACAGGTTACCAAGAATTTTTAATTGGGGCAACATATAAGTATGTTTCTATGCATTTCTACATTTCAGTTAAAAGTAAACCCTGGCCAGTGTGGCTTAGGGGTAGAGCGTTGGCCAGTGCACCAAAGGGTTGCAAGTTTAATTGCTGGTCAAGGTTATGTACCTGGGTTGCAGGTTCCATCCCTTGCCCCAGTGGGGCACATGAATGAGGCAACAATCTATGTGTCTCTCTCACATCAATGTTTCTCTCTCTCTCACTCCCCCTCCTTCCCTTTCACTCTCTCTAAAAATCAATGGAAAATATATCCTCGAGTGAGGCTTAACAACAACAACAACAAAAAGTAAACCACACAAATCAAAATCACAATGAGATGCTATGTCACTCCCATTAGGATAGCAATTATAAGGAAAAGGAAAATAACAAGTGTTAGCAAGGATGTAGAGAAATTGGAACTCTCCTTCATTGCCAGTAGAAATGTAAAATGGTGAAGCTGCTGTGGAAAACAATTTGGTGGTTGTTCAAAAAGTTAATCATAGAATTATTATCATACTGAGGGGGGAGTCCCCTCAGCTCGGCCTCTGGGGAGCGGGCCTAAGCCAGCAATCAGACATCCCCCGAGGAGTTCCTTAGTGCTGCCGCAGAAGCAGGAGAGGCTCCCGCCACTGCTACTGTTCTCGCCAGCCATGAGCCCAGCTTCTGGTTGAGCGGCGCTCCCCCTATGGGAGGGC
The DNA here is from genome assembly GCF_000412655.1 of Myotis brandtii. Taxonomy (NCBI): domain Eukaryota; kingdom Metazoa; phylum Chordata; class Mammalia; order Chiroptera; family Vespertilionidae; genus Myotis; species Myotis brandtii. The sequence goes on from NW_005357076.1 coordinate 3,817,204, forward strand.
ACTGACCACCAGGGGGCAGCTCCTGCGTTGAGCGTCTGCCCCCTGGTGGCTAGTGCGTGTCATGGCGACTAGTTGTTCCACCATTTGGTTGATTTGCATATTAGTCTTTTATTATATAAGATTATCATAGTAGAGGCCCAGTGCACGAAATTTGTGTACGGGGGTGGGAGGGTGTCCCTCAGTCCAGCCTGCACCCTCTCCAATCTGGGACCCCTCAGGGGATCGGGCCTAAACTGGCAGTCAGACAACCGGGACTGCTGGCTCCTAACCACTCGTCTGCCTGCCTGATCGCCCCTAACCACTCTGCCTGCCAGCCTGATAACCCACTAACCGCTCCACTGCCAGCCTGATTGACGCCTAACTGCTCCCCTACCTGCATGATCATCCCCAAATGCCCACCCCTGATGGCCCAATCGCCCCCCACTGCCTTCCCCTGCAGGGCTGAGGGGACTGGGGGACTCTGGCTGGATGAGGTAGGGCTGAGGGGACTGGGGGACTGAGGCTAGATGAAGTTGGATGCTGCGGGGATTGGGTGAGGCAGGGCTGAGGGGACTGGGGGACTGAGGCTGGATGAGGTGTGGCTGAGGAGACTGGGGGACTGAGGCTGGATGAGGCGGGGCTGAGGGGATTGGGCACCGCCATCTTGTGGCTGTGGGCACTGCCATCTTTCGAGGGCATGATGGTCGATTAGCATATTCCCTCTTATTAGATAGGATGTTCCTGTGATTCTGAGATAGTACAGGAACTTTAACCTGAGAATGGAAAAATACTAGGTGGCCAGGAAGCCAAGTTAAGACCAGGTGGCCAGAAGATGTCAAAACCACTGTTCCACATGCACAGAGATGATCAAGGTTTGGCCACAATACGACCTTACTGGAGTGGCGGTAATAAGCAACACCAACATTTTGCCCTCATAGCTTAGGCAAAATATTTGCCAAGCAACTGGACAGAAGGAGGAAGTAACCCTACCCTGACATGGAAAATTCCACTCCCTGAACCCTTCACAAGCTCACTTTTTTTGCGCAAGCCTTCCTTTCTGCACAAGCCCACCTTTTCATGCAAGCTCGCTTTGTCCCCAGCATATAAAAGCAGCCAGGCAGAGCCAGCCCTGAAGCCAGATCAGAGGATCTTCCTCTCCTCTGTGCTGTCTCCCTTGTACTCCAGCATAAGTTTAATAAAACCTGTCTCAAAACTTCTTGATTTCTATCTTGGGGAACCCAAGAACTCCAATGCCGGTAACAATTCCACTTGTAAATATATACCCTAAAGTCCTGAAGGCAGGGACTCAAATACTTGCACATCAGTGTTCATAGCAGCATTATTCACAAAAGCCAAAAGGTGGAAACAAACTGAATATCTATCAACAGATGAATGGATAAACAGTGAAATTCTGATATATGCTATAATATGGATGAGCCTTGAAAACATTATGTTAAGTGAAATAAGCCAGACACAGACAACTATTGTATGATACTACTTATATGAGGTACCCACAAGAGGCAAATTTATAGAGACAGACAATAAAATAGTGGTAATCAGGGACACTGTGAGGGTGGGGAATGGGAAATTATTGTTGAACTAGAGGCCTGGAGCATGAGATTTGTGCATGGGTAGGGTCCCTAGGCCCGGCCAGTGATCAGGGCTGATTGGGGCCTTCCTTCCCTTGGCTGCCTGCTGCCAGCTGGGGCCTTCCTTCGTCCCGCACCGTCATGTTATTTAAGCAAGTTAGTTAAGTGGAACTTAATTAAGAGAGGACTCAACACTCCTATAGCACTACCAACACCACCTAACAAAAACTGAGTACTTTCTATGAGTGAAGCTGAACCTTTACAAATGCCTTAGAAAACCAGCCACAGAATTGCTGTGCAGATTACATAACAGTTTTTGTGGACACCCTTTATGACTTTAGGAAGTTGGTATTTCTTCATTCTAACATTGGTTCTTTGAAAGTTTTTATTAGAACTACTCTAGATTAATTTTTCCTATTTTTAAACCTATATAAATGTAATCACACAGTACATATACTTTAAAAATAGCTTATGTGATGTAATTGACATATAATAATCTGCCCAAATTACAAGTATATAATTAGATAAGCTTTTAAAAATATATATTTTTATTGATTTCAGAGAAGAAGGGAGAGGGAGAGAGAGAGAGAGAAATATCAACGATGAGAATCATCGATTGGCTGCCTCCTGCATGCCCCCTACTGGGGATGGAGCTTGCAACCCGGGCATGTGCCCTGACACGGAATCTAACTGTGACCTCAACTTTCAACCACTGAGCCATGCCGGCCAGGCTAATTAGATTAAGTTATGACACATGTATAAAGTCCTGAAACCATACCACAATCAAGATAAGGAAAGCATCCATTACTTCCAAAGTATGTCATTTATTATGATGGTATCAAAAAAAGTATTTTTAAATTTCAATTTCTGAGTGTTTGTTGCTAATATATAGAAAAATAATTGGTTTTTGTATATTTTTCTTGTATCCCACAACCTTGCTAAACTCACTTCTAGTTCTAATAGCTTTTTGTAGATTCCATAGGATTTTTTACAGACTATCATGGTGTTTGATAAATTTTTACTTCTTTCTTAAACTGGATGTTTTCATACCTTATTAGCACTGTACAATGCTGAAGAAAAGTAAAGAAAGTGAACATCCTTGCTTTGTTCCTGATCTTAGAGGAAACTATTCAGTTATTCATCATTCAGTAAAATGTTAGCTGTACAATTTTTGTGGATGTTTTTTATAGGGTTAAACAAGTTCTCTTCTATTCCTAGTATTCTGAGGGTTTTATCAGCCTGAAAATAGATATTGGATTTTTAGATGTTTTTTCTGTGTCTATTAAGCTTAGCATATTTTTTCTTTTTTAGTTTTACTAAGGAGAATTATAATAATTGGTTTTTAAATGTTTAACCAACCCTGCATTATTCTTTTTATATATTGTTGGGTTTGATTTGCTAAAACTATCTTAAGAATTTTTGCATCTATATTTATGAGGGATATGGGTCAGTAGTTTTTTTTGTGTGTGTGTTTGTTAATCCTCACCCAAGGATATTTTTTCCATTGATTTTTACAGAGTGGAAGGAAGGGGGAAGAGAGCGAGGGAGAGGGAGAGGGAGAGAGGGAGAGAGGGAGAGAGGGAGAGAAAGAAAGGATCTATGTGAGAGAGACACATTGATTAGTTGACTCCTGCACAGTCCCTACTGGGGCTGAGAATTAAACCTGCAACACAGGTATGTGCCCTTGACCCTGGGAACCACTGATAAACACCTGCTAAGGCAGTTCTCTTTTAATTCTTTGTTTTGGGCAGTGTTTTTTCCTCTTCAACTTTGTCGGGTAACTCATATAGAACTGGTATTATTTCTTCCTTAAATAAGTGGTAGAATTCAACATTGAAGTAATCTGGCCCTTGAGTTTTCTTTGTGGGAATGGTTTTAACTAAAAATTCAATTTCTTTGATACATAATCCAAATAGCCCTATTTCTATGTGAGTGTGCTTTGGTACTTTATGTCTTTCAAGGAATTTGTCCATTACATAGGGCTGTCAATTATATTTGAACTAGAGGCCTGGTGCACGAATTCGTGCACTGGTGGGGTCCCTCGGCCTGGTCGGCGATTGGGCTGATTGGGGCCATCTAGCCCAGTCCCAATTGGGGCCGATAGGGGCCGGCTGGCCGGTGGGAGGTACTGTGGGAGGTTGGCCGACCACGGGAGGTTGGCTGTGGAAGCACACTGACCACCCAGCTGGCCATGGGATGGGACCGCGGGAGGTTGGCTGGCCATGGGTGGTTAGCTGTGGGAGCACACTGACCACCAGGGGGCAGTGCCTGTGTTGAGCATCTGCCCCCTGGTGGTCGGTGCGTGTCATAGCTACCAGCCCGGTGGTCCGGTCGCTTAGGCTTTATATAAAATATAATATAGATAATATTGTTAGGCAGGACTATGTAGCTTCTACTCTAGACTAATTTTGCCTCTGTAAGTTTCTAAGTACTTTGTCTGAGGCCCCATGAATTTTGAGGTTTTCCACTCTGGCTTGTGAAACAAGAATGGTTACAGGCCCTATGTGTACTCTGAGGATTATTCCCTCTAATCTTTTCAGGTGGTTCTTTTCCCAATCTTCATCAGTTTCCTCTCAAATACATGCTGATAAGTAATCAGCTGAAGATTTGGGTGGGACTCTGGAAATCTGTGCTCTCTCTCTCTCTCTCTATGCAGCTGTTTCCTATCTGGTACTCTGCAAACTCTGGCTGTTTAGCTGTTAAGATTTCTTAAACTGCCAGCTTATGTCCTCAATTCCAAAGAGATACCCAAGAAGGTTCCCCTCTATGTGGTATGGCCTGGAAATTAGCTCTAAGCAGGAAGATAGGGTAATCATAGTGCTCACCTCATTTATTTCTTGTCTCACATTACCTGTCCTTCATTACCTGTAGAGAGACAGCCTTGGTGGACAAGGCATTTTTAAAAATATAAAGGTTATCAAAAGAGTTTTAGAGCATCATTACTAGTTTATGACCCTCTAAAAAAAAGAAGGTGGCAACAGGTAGAAAATAACCCACCCTGGCCAGTGTGGCTCAGTGGACAGAGCATCAGCCCATGCACCAAAGGGTTGCAGGTTTGATTCCCATCAAGGGCACATACCTGGGTTGCAGGTTTGATCCTTGGCCCTGGTTGGGGTGCGTGTGGGAGGCAACCAAATGATGTCTCTTTCACATAGATGTTTCTCTCTCCCCCCAGCCCCCTCACTTCCACTCTCTCTAAAAAAGAAATCAATGGAAAAATATCCTCGGGTGAGGATTAAAAAAAGAGAGAAAATAAGAGCCAATATATTTGGTTTTAGCTAAATATTGACATTTTGAAAATTTATATGAAGCACAATGGATTTGATTTTTTTTTGGGGGGGGGGTGGATGGGGAGAGGGGAGAAAGACTAAACAATCCTATATGTAATCCCTAATAAATACATTTTACACTTCATTGCATTTTAGAAATAAAATGTTCTTTTCTTTCCAGGGGAACTGAGGATAGTTCCTTATTACTAGAGTATTCAAGGAGAAGAATGATTAGAGATGAGGTTAAAGGGATAAAGCTCACAATACTATACTTGCTTTTTATAATAAAATATAGTAACATTTTTATTTATCCTTATTAAATTTCATCACTCTACAGATATTTCCAGTCTATTAAAATTTTTAAGTCTCATTTTGACATTGAACCTACCTGATATTTGTTAAAGTGGTGCATTATTTGCATTCTCTGAATCTGCACTATCTGTAAATACAGCTTTATCCGAATGAAAGCTCCGAGTAAACCTTGAGGCATATTACTAAAAATCTATTTATCAGCAGGCTTTCTGAAACTAGTTCAACAAAACACCAAATATATCTAATTGCCCTATATCCAATATTTATTATTCTATAACCCATATTATGACAGATTGTCTCAAATATATTATACACCCACTGTTTATTGGTCTGCCAAAATAAGCACTATGTATCTGTTGAAATGAATTCATATGAATACTAATCACACCAAAAAATTAAACATACATGACTTGTAGCCATGTAGCAGCTTATAATTTTACCACTTTCTCTTCTGGGTAGGGAAAAATGAGTTCTAATATAATCTATACTAAGTTCCAGTCAAACTTTAACTTTTCTGGTTTGTAGAATCAATCATTTTTTTTAATGTGGTAATATATATAGAGGGAAAAATTTCTAATATAATCTATACTAAGTTCCAGTCAAACTTTAACTTTTCTGGTTTGTAGAATCAATCATTTTTTTTAATGTGGTGGTAA